>NC_134837.1:73984895-74331879 GCF_004210375.1 Tachypleus tridentatus | reverse complement strand
TGTGTATAATACACGTTTTATTCACATTGAAATTGCTGTATAAAATTAATTTAGTGCATTATAAACGATTTATTGACATTGAATTTGTTTTACAAAATCAATTTAGTAAGACTTTTAATGTATACTAAACGTTCTATTGACGTTGAAATTGTTGTAGAAAATCAAATTAGTGTGTAATAAACTTTTTATTGACGTTTTACTGCTGTAGAAAATAAAATTGTTTAACCTTTTAGATATAGAAAATGTTTTATTGACGTTTAATTTGTTTTATAAAATAAAATTAATAAGACATTTAGTGTGTAATAAACGTTTTATTAACATTGAAATAATTGTTGTATAAAATAAATTTAGTGCATAATAAAATTTTTATTGACGTTGCAATTATTATATGAAATCAAATTAGTCCATTATAAACGTTTTGTTGCATGTTGAAATTGTTGTGTAAAAACTAATTAAAACATAATAAAAGTTTTATTGACGCTCAAATTATTGTATAGGTCCAATGAATAAGACTTTCAGTTTTCAATAAAAGTTTAATTGACGATGAATATTGTTGTATAAAATAGTATTCGTAAAAATTTTAGTGCCTAATAAACGTTTTATTTACGATGAAATTGGTGTATAAAATCAAATTAAAGCATAATAACGTTTTATTGACGTCGAAATTATTGTATAAAATCAAATTAATGCATAATAAAATTTTTATAGACGTTGAACTTGCTGTATAAAATCAAATTAATGCATAATAAAATTTTATAGACGTTGAACTTGCTGTATAAAATCAAATTAATGCATAATAAAATTTTTATAGACGTTGAACTTGCTGTATAAAATCAAATTAATAAGACTTTTAGTGTATACTGAACGTTTTATTGACGTTCAAAATAGTATGTAGTAAACGTTTCATTGACGTGGAGATTGTTGTATAAAATGAAATCAGTAAGAGTTCTGGTGTATAATAAAGGCTTTATTGACGTTGAAATTGTTGTATAAATTTAAATTAGTGCTTATGAAACGTTTTATTGGTTTTTAAATTGTTTTTTAATCAAGTTAATGCATAATAAACGTTTTATTGGCGTTGAAATTGTTGTATAAAATCAAATTATTAAGACTTTTATTGCATAATAAACATTTTTTGACGTTGAAATTTTTGTAACAAGTCACCTTAGTAAGACCTTTAGAGGAAAATAAATGTTTTTTTTTATTGGCCCGGCAATTCCACGTGGGTTAAGGCGTTCGACTCGTATTCTGAGGGTTGTGGGTTCAAATCCCCAACGCATCAAACATGCTCGCCCTTTCAACCGTGGGGACATTATAATGTAACGGCCAATCCCTCTGTTCGTTGGTAAAAGGCCAAAAGTTGGCGGTGGGTGGTGATGATTAGTTGCCTTCCCTCTAGTATTACACTGTTAATTTAGGAACGACTAGCGCAGATATCTCCAGAGTAGCTTTGCGCGATTCAAAAACAAACAAAAGAAACGTTTTATTGGCGTGGAAATTGTTGTAAAAAATCAAATTAGTAAGATTTTTAGTGTATATTAAATGTTTTGTTAACGTTTAAAGTTTTGTATACGATCAAAGTGTAAGTGTTAATTATTGTATAATATTGTCTTCTTTAGGGTGATTTAAACGTAGAGACACTTATTGTGTACTTGGTGAGATGTATATAATTGTTTTTACGTTATTATATACATCATTTTAGCATATCATTGAAAATGTTTATGATGTTCTAGAAAAGACTCATGTTCAAGAAGTCTTGATCAAAATAAAATTGAGACCCTATAACCCGATCGTTTCCAAAAGGTGAACCTTTCTTCTTCAGAAGAAACTTGAAGTCGCAGTTTCCCTCTGAAAATATTTGTGTGTGTGTTCTTATAGCAAAGCCACACAGGGATATCTACTGAGTCCACCGAGGGTAATAGAACCTATGATTTTATCATTGTAAATTCGTAGACTTAGCTCTGTACCAGCACTGAAAATATTTAATTACTTGATTATAAGCAACATAAACCTGTTAATTAATTCATCAATTAGTGACAAGCATCTTTTAATAATGTTTTAATTAATTATCAACATGCATAATCCATGGTCTTCTAAAAGCATGTTTTCTACATGGTGAAGTAATCATAAATCTGTCAACGTCATAACTAACACACATAACCTACTTACATCGCTAGGTCCATCTCTGAACGTCGAAACTAACACACATAACCTACGCTAAGTCCATCTCTGAACGTCGTAACTAACACACATAACCTACCTAAATCAGTAAATACATCTCTGAACGTCGTAACTAACACACATAACCTACATAAATCAGTAAATCCATCTCTGAACGTCGAAACCAGCACACATAACCTCCTTAAATCAGTAAATCCATCTTTGAACGTTATAACTAACGCACATAACCTACTTACAGATGGCTGTAACATTACATAGTGTTAACGATGTTGTTGAGATAACTCTAACATTACACAGTGCTAACGATGTTGTTGAGATAACCGTAACATTAAACAGTGTTAACGATGTTGTTAAGATAACTCTAACATTACATGGTGTTAACGATGTTGTTGAGATAACCGTAACATTACATGGTGTTAACGATGTTGTTGAGATAACTCTAACATTACACAGTGCTAACGATGTTGTTGAGATAACCGTAACATTAAACAGTGTAAACGATGTTGTTAAGATAACCGTAACATTACACAGTGCTAACGATGTTGTTGAGATAGCCGTAACATTACACAATGCTAACGATGTTGTTGAGATAACTCTAACATTACCTAGTGTTAACGATGTTGTTGAGATAACCGTAACATTACACAGTGCTAACGATAACTAACTGTTACTATTTTATTTAATATTGAAAAGTTATGAATATGAATAAGTTTAATTATTTCTTTAACTACATAAGTTACAACATATAACTAATGTAAAATTTCACCGTTTAACGTTCTGTAGAAGATATTATACCAAATGAGTGAATCATGAGTCTGGTTGTACCTTGAGAAAAAAATTAAATTAAGAATAATAAAGTTTTCCCTTAGCAGGCTGAAGTTTCATTGAAAGGGCAAATTAAGATGAATAATACACATATCGTTTCGCTTGTTATGAAAGCGTACTTTTCTTTTTTAATTACCCTTAAATAGTTGAGAGAGGCGCAAGCATCGCGAAATTGTTTTTTGGTTTTTTTTGTAACTTGAAGGACATTTTTTTTAACACGTCTACATTGTACGGTAACACTAACCGGGAGAAAGTAATCCCACATACAGTCTCTGTAATTTTTTTTTTTTTTTTTTTTTTTTACTTTTTCGAGAATGAGTGATTCCTTGCAAACAGGTTTATGGTAACTCATTTATTTACGTTTATTCACATATATTTTGAGATCACTACAGCATGTAAAGTATATATGAACAATAATTTATATCATAAAATATTTAAAAAGAAAACGAAATCCGATCCCATATTGGTTGATAGTTAATATTCAACAAACACCATTTTTGCAAGAAGAATCTGACGGTAGTAGAAGAGGAAACAACTCAAATTTTCTTTAGAAATACGTAATATATTAAGCATAGTGTCTTAATAAAACCATATGATTATAACACCTCATGCCGGACAAATAAATTCTTATTTACTAGTACAAGTGAAAGTTCAAACAACGGATTGGTTAATTGTTTGATATGGTGTTATTTTGGCGCAAAGCAACCAGGCTATCTGCGCCAAATATTCGATGAAAAGTTAAAATTAAAGTAAAATTACTAAAATTCGTAAAAAGGAAATAAAATAAAACAAAACAATGTTTAATTTTAAAATTAATTGCATAAAATCCAATTTTTACATCTTGTCTACAGCGGTAGGTGAAAAACTACAGTAATACAAGTTGTCAAGGGCTGTAGCATAGTTGTAATCATCATAACTCACCACGATGACAAATGGGAAGTACAAAACCACAGTTAGTCACCTGAAGTTGGCCTTTCCAATCCTGGTTCCGAGTTATTTGACGTTATGGCCATTTTCTAATTTCATATCAAACGAGTTGTACACAAATTGTTCAAACAGAATCACGTTAGAAAAAGGGTCTAATTTATAAATGAAAAAACTTAAATAGCATTATAAAAAAAAAGTCAATGGCCTTTAAGAAACTAAAATCATTTGTAAGATGACCAGTGTCACCAGTGCCAATAACACTGTCCAATGTTATGGATAAAGTTTAGGACAAAACGTGCTTAAAATGGTGACTTCTTCGAGAGTTGTAACTACAGCAAGACAGTAAAATGTGGCTTATTGTGACCTGAGTGTTACACAGACAACACATTGATGCATCAGTTACCGCGATTACCAACGTGGCCCGATATGCAAAAAAACTGGATAGAAGTAGATGTTACAGAGAAATGGCCCGGCATGACCAGGTGGGTTAAGGCGTTGGACTCGTAATCTGAGGGCTGCGGGTTCGAATCCCTGTGGCACCAGACATGCCCGCTTCTTCAGCCGTGGGGGCGTTATAATGTTATGGTTAATCCCACTATTCGTTGGTAAAAGAGTATTTGTTTGTTTTGAATTTCGCGCAAAGCTACGAATTTCGCAGGGCTATCTGCGCTAGCCGTCCCTATTTTAGCAGTGTAAGACTAGAGGGAAGGCAGCTAGTCATCACCACCCACCGCCAACTCTTGGGCTACTCTTTCACCAACGAATAGTGGGATTGACCGTCACTTTATAACATCCCCATGGCTGAAATGGCGAGCATGTTTGGTGCGACCGGGATTTGATCCCGCGACCCTCGAATTACGAGTCGAACACTTTAATACACTTGGCCATGTCGGGCCCAGTAAAAGAGTAACCCAATAGTTGGCGGTGGGGGGGGGGTGATAACTAGCTTCCTTGCCTCTAGTCTTATACTGCTAAATTAGGGGCGGCTACCACAGATAGCTCTCGAGTAGCTTTGCGCGAATTAAAAAAGAAAGAGAAATAGGCCAGTCGGTTTGAATATGGGTGAGAACTAACGTGAAGCTATTCCAGGGCCAGTATAGAACTAAGCGAGGCAGTATAAATAGTGCAATTTGAGTAATGCTTAGCTTCTATGTGATCCAGGGCAAGAGAAATGGCATACAGTTCAGCATTAAACACAGAAACTGTGCACAACCACAAAACCTCAACAAACCATGACAGAGCCTACACAGTCACCTGATTTCAAACCATCGGTATAAATTGGAATCTAAGGATGGTTCAAAAGATGTTCAGCAAATAAAAAAGTACTTCCAGTTAGGACTATTTGCTTTTCTCAGATGATTTTAAAAAAGGTCACAATTGGGGATAGTAATAAGCCATGGTGGGATGAGCCGACCAGTGGATAGAGCAACATTATCCAAGGACAAATCCAATTCATCCAACATGACACACCGAGGGCCACCGAAAACATAACCCCAGGCTGGATGCTCTAGTAAGGAAGGAAGTTTCGAAGCATATAGTAAAGACGGAGGTGCAAAGGAGGTTCATGAGACTCTGTGTATAAGCTCTGAACAGGGGAAGTGCAGAAAGACCCGGTGCAGAGCCGAAGTATCTGATGATGAATGGGGTCTAGCATCTTCAAAGCCGATGTCCTAGTAGAGCCATAAACTAGTGATCCATAGTCTAGTTTAAATTGAATAAGATCACGATATATCTTTAACATAGAACATCGATCCGCTCCCAAAGTTGTAGAAAAGAGGACACGAATGACGTTCAATGTTCTTGTATATTTGACTAGTAGCTGCTTGATGTGTGGTATAAAGGTCAGCTTACGGTCAAAGATATGCCCCAAGCACTTTGTCTCAGGAACCATGAGTAACACAACTTTACCGATACGGAGTTCAGTAACAGGGTGAATACTCCGTTGGCTTCAAAAGTGTGCAGACGGTTTTAGATAGAGAGAAGTTAAAACCGTTTGCTGTGGTCCACTTCAGTAAACGATTGAGAGCAATCTATAGCTGCCGCTCAATATACTTCATGTTCGACCACTAACATGAGATGTGAAAGTCTTTCGACATAGAGCTCATTTGCACAATAAGAGGGAGTTGTTCAATGATGGCATCCATCTTTATACTGAAAAGTATGACACTGAGGGACTCCAACTTTCTGTAGAAAAGAACAGGAAAGTGTCGAACCCTCACGAACTTGAAATCGCCTCTCCATAAATTAAATTTGAATAAAAATAAGCGAATGAATACGTAACCTATATAAATGAAGGTCTCTAAAAATGTCACACCTCCATATAGTATCATAAGCTTTCTCAATGTCAAAGAATAATGATTGATACAAGATGTTGTCGTTTAAGAAAGGTTTCTCTGATTGACGTTTCAAGTCGAATCAGGTGGTCCATGGTGGAGTGCTGTGGTCGGAACCCACATTGGGTGAGCGAGAAGTTGTTGTTTGATTCGAGGAACCAAACGAGACGAGCATTAACTATCCTCTCTATGGTCTTACAGAGACTGCTCGCCAAAGTAATTGGACAGTAGTTTGAAGGAATCTTGAGATCCTTCCCAAGCTAAGAGAAAGGTAGGACAATAGCCTGGCGCCAGGCATCAGGAAAAACATCCTCCTGCCAGATCCGGTTAAAAACAATCAGAAGAATAGCAAGAGAAGCAGGAGATAGATGGCACAGCATTTCGTAGTGTATATCATCAGGTCCAACCGATGTACTACCAGACCGATGAAGGGCCAGTTTGACTTCCACTTGTGTAAAGGGACGATTATAGTCATAGAAACAATCAGCTCGAAAGGCAAGAGGTGATCGCTCTACTTTAATATAGTTTGAATATGACTCTTTTCGAGGCACAGTAAGATCCGTTTGCACTCTCACTATAATAGTGAAAGGAAGTGGAACAGTATACGTACGAGATGAAGTGATGGACAGCAACTTTCGACCCTCAACGTAAGTAATGTTTTGAATTGTCTTCAAAACGTCTGCGCTTCTTTTTCTTCCAACAATTTAGGGAAAGAACGAAAGTAGAATGGGTGAGATCCATGGTCCTTGCCAACGCAACGAGCACACATCAAGAAACCACGACATGACGTCTTCGAGTGACTGAACTGCTAACACTGGAAACGTCTGAGAGGGTTTGGAAGGTATGACCTTATCTACAAATTATGATAATCTGCCTCGATGGTGGCAAGTGGAAGCGGTGATGTAAATACTAAAATGAGGACATTGGTAGGCATCACAATTCCATCTTTTCGAGTGGAGGAGATACAGCTAGCTGCAGAAACTCCTTAAGTGGAAAAAAAACCCGTGAAACTTTACGACTCGGGGAAGTTCTTCAAATCCCTCTCAACAATAACTCCTCGTGATGAATTCAAAGTAGCATGGGGGTAACCTCAATGGGTATGTCCCCAATTGCCTTTGAATGCAAGAGGAGTTCACTATGTTGAGATGTAGATGTTTCCACCAATATGTCACTATACCGAAGCTTCTTTACTGACTTTGAAGAGCCAGCAAGTCCCTCTAGTCCCTTCTGAATAAAAAGAGAGACATTTGCCCTAAAGTTTGTCTAAAAAAGAATGTAGGATAAGAAAATGAGGTACAACAGGTGTTACAGATGTTGAAGATTGCCTCTCAGAATCTTCAAGATGTGGTCGTTTACCTATGGACGTTTTTTTCATTATTTTATTTAAGTTTTTATTTGGGGGATCCATAATAAAAAAATAATGTTTTGGCGCCCTCCACCATGGAACCCTACGAGGGTACGCACTACAATGCCAAACAAGGACACTGCAGCAACGCCAGAGTTTCGTAAGCACTATACACCATACACCAGCATCAGATACAATATCCACCTGTTGAGGGCATCCAACACTGGTACTTGGTTGATACAGTCCAAGTGTACCAGCCGATTGACCCTAGGGAAAACCTCATGGGAGCCCGTCTACAGGATTTCAAGGCCAGAGTGATTTGTTAGGGTTGGACCCCTCAACCATCAGGATCCGCCCCTTCACGTCGATGAATGTTTAGGTCCCAAAGGAGGTAAACTAAAAGAATAGAAACTTCCCTGAGAGGTCCCCTCACCATGTACAGGAATCGACAACGAGGGGTCAAACAACGGAAGTGGTACACCTGTCCCCTATAATAATATAAGAAAATCCCATTAAAAACTGCATATTGTCAAAACTTCTATGAACATACTTAATTTCCTTCAGCCTATCGTGTGTATTTGTTAAATAATAATGACAGAACATAAAACGTATGTTTCTACTGAATTCTGCCATTTGATCGTTTCTAGTGTATACTTCACATACACACACACACTGGTACGTGTTAATGTGAAAGATAATATGTCTAATTAGGTACTAATTCAGAGTACTAGGAGCACACAATGGCTGATAAAATACTTGTGAATTGAAATTATGTACTCAATCTAATTATAACCTAATTCATTCACAAGATGGATACATATACAGCTCTTAGGTCGAATCACAAAGAGATTAAATAACCATCCTGATATTCAGTGATGTCGAGAAACCCACTTGTTGAGAAATTTATATGCAAAAACTTGATGGTTGAGGGGTCCAACCCTAACAAATCACTCTGAGAAAATATTTTACATAGAAGAGCGAACAACGTTTCGACCTTCTTCGATCATCGTAAGTTTCACAAAGAAAGAGGTAACTGACCGGAAGTTGACCACATGTTTGAAAGGGGTTGTGTAACTTAGTGTCGGAATGTAGAGGGCGGTATTAGATGTTTGAATATATAATTTTATTTATTTTATTATATTAATATAGGTATAAAGGCGTTCCTTTATATTGCTTTATTTTGGGTTTAAACAAACGCAAAATTAAAGAAGCCTTACTTATACAACAACTTAAACCTTCTATGTAAAATATTTTCTCAACCCAAACGAGCCGTTTTTGCATATAAACATCCTGATATTCATATACGGCTCTTAGGTCAAATCACAGAGAGATTGAATAACCATCCTGATATCCTAAGGAATTCTGAAAGAGGCACTTTCTTTTTAATAAGTCTCGACTTCTGTGTAAATAATGTGGTTTCTTGGTCTGGAAGAATAAGTATACGTGTGCTCGGAAAGAGACCACACACACACAGTAGTGTCAGAGCAAAACTCATAGATCGTATTAACTAGATCACAAACAACATAAGTGAAAATTAATAATCTTCGAACTTGAGGGAATTCACAAGACATTTTATATCGGTATGTTGTTTTGTCGTTAATTAAATGGCAAGTTTTTACGAATACCTATTTGTGCTGTGTCTACCATGTATATTGGACCTGGGTTTTAGTATCTCTCATCGCTAAGGTAGCGCGGGGACTAGAGTAGGTTGTAGTAATGTCAGAAAATTGAGAACACCAAGGTTACGTTTTTACAGCCAACCTGCGGTTTAGTTTCTTTTGAATTTCACGCAGAGCTACGCTGGGGCTATCTGCATTATCGTCCCTAATTCAGCTAATAAGACCAGAGGGAAGGCAGTTAGTCATCCCTATCCACCGCCAACTCTTGGACTACTATTTTACGAATGAATAGTGGGATTGACTGTCACATTATAACGCCCCCAATCCTGAAAGGGCGAGCATGTTCGGTGTGACGGGGATTCGAACCCGCAACTCTTGGATTACGAGTCGAGTGCCTTAACCACCTCGCCATGCCAGACCCACAGCCAAACACGCAACATTTTATTTTTGAAAGATTATTTACGTAAAATCCTGTAAACAACAAAAATAAAAAAGATAAAGACAAAGCTGCATAACGGGCTATCTGTGCCCTTGCCAATCATGGGTATTGAACTGTTGAACTAAATGTCTTGTCTAATTTTCAAGTCTCAGACAACGTGTTAATAAGTTCCCTCTGATATGAAGGTTAAATTGTTACTGTAATTTTAGAAAACAACTGCGTCACACTCACCTGAGCATGATCTATTACGCGTGATTTATTATACTCAAATAATAAATGTACAGTTTGTTACTTGTCATGTTAGCAGCCCTCAGGAAACGATGCGATCTTGTTGAAAAGCGACTGGTAAAGTGACAAATTATATTGAGGTTCTAAATATAAACGTGTTATCTTTAAAGCACAATAAATATTTCGTGCGTCATTTTGTTTGTTTCTTTGTTTTTGAATTTCGCCCAAAGCTACTCGAGGGCTATCTGTGCTAGCCGTCCCTAATTTAGCAGTGTAAGACTAGAGGGAAGGCAGCTAGTCATCACCACCCACCGCCAACTCTTGGGCTACTCTTTTACCTACGAATAGGGGGATTGACCGTAACATGATAAGACCCCCGGCTGAAAAGGCGAGCATGTTTGGTGTGACGGGGATTCGAAGCCGCGACCGTCGGATTACGAGTCGAGTGCCTTAACCACCTGGCCATGCAATAGAGTGATTATCATATTATTGTTATTAAAATTTTCAAATGAAAATAAAACCATAAATTACGTCATATTTAGAAAACCGAAATTTCTTGAACATTATTGCAAATTTATCACATCGTTCATACAGTCTTCAAATTTGCATGTTTAATATTCAAAGTTGTATGAAGGCCACCGTGTATGAATTAATCATAAATACCAGAAAACTAAATATTTATAAAATTCTGTCTAATTCATGCTGTAGTTTTACAAAGAAACAATTTTTTCAGTCCAAACTTCTTCGTCGCATGGACAAGCTAGTATATTTGATACGATAACGTTTTAATCGGTAAATTAGCGCTACAAAATAACTTTACCGGATTTTTGCGATATTCTAATATTAGTATTTAGCATCCAAATGATACTTTATATAAATGAATGGTCTAAACTGCCAAGTTAGGGACTCTTAAGAATTAAGCACAACCATTACTAATTTAGTACTGTTCATAGAAAAGGTAAAAAAAAGGAGTATATTCAGCAGTATATCGAGGCTTATCTGTTTTTGTGTGTTTTTCTTATAACAAAGCCACATCGGGCTATCTGCGGAGCCCACCGCGGGGAATCGAAGCCCTGATTTTAGCGTTGTAAATCCGGAGACATTCAGTTGTACTAGCGGGGGGGCGTCGAGGCTTATATCTTTCGTGGGGTAGATTTGTTTGTTTTTGAATTTCGCGCAAAGCTACACAAGGGCTATCTGCGCTAGCCGTCCCAAATTTAGAAGTATAAGACTGGAGGGAAGGCAGCTAGTCATCACCACCCACCGCCAACTCTTGGGCTATACTTTTACCAACGAATAGTGGGATTAACCATAACATTATAACGCCCCCACGACTGAGAGGGCGAGCATGTTTGATGTGACGGGGATTCGAATCCGCGACTTTCGGATTATGAGTCGAGTGCCTTAACCACCCGGCTATGCCTTGCCCCGAGAGGTTGGAAAACTAACCCATTCCTAGCTACATTTCTTTCTTTTTTTTCATGTTGTAGAGGCCCTTTCATCATGAAATAAGAAATAAGTTTAATTTACAAACGTGTATGAATGAATAATAGAAAAAGAGGGTTAACCTGTGTCATCGAGAGTGGTAGCTAATTTGGACTTTTATGAGTAGTCGTCATTTCGTTATAATACTTGGTCGCGAAACAACTTATTTTTGCTTGTTCTTTTGTTTATTGAATTTCGCGCAAAGCTACACGAGGTTGTCAACAATTTAAGTGATAGGCTGGAAGAAAGGCAAATAGTCAACATCACCAACCGCCAGCTCTTTGGGCTGGCTACTCTTTTACCCACGAATAGTGGTATTGACCGTATTATTAACCACCAGGTCATGCCAAACCGTACAAGCTCTTATTGTCTTGTTTTCCTCATAGTCCAGTTCATCCAGCGATAAAAAAATTGATCAAAATATAATTATTCATTAGTAAAATAACTTCTTGAGTTTAAAGCATGTGGGAATAAAAAGGAATAACGAACAGTGTTAAACTCAAGGGTGGCGTCCACCCGCTACTTTTAGGTAGACGCCATTTCCAGCCCGGCAAGGCCAGGGCAGCTAACCCTCGAGTAGCTTTGCACGAAATTCAAAAACAAACAGACGCGATTTTTATCCCCTATCTGTACTGTTATCGATTGTGACCAATATATTTAGAAAATTTGGATTTTGCTCTTTTATCTCACGTGTGGTAACCCTTATACAGTCCACTCAATATTTTCTGTAAGAGTTAATCTCTAATAAATAACAAATCTAATCACAGTATCAACACAGTTTGCTGTTTTATTCTTATTCGAACAAACAACACTGCAGAAGATCGTAACAGCCCCTCAACAATTCCAAATGGCACTGGTAATTCAGTGGTCCCATTTTCTAAGTTAAAAAATTAAATATTTTCGTACATAAAGATATATCTAGTACAGTGCTCATTAATGTGCTCTTTATAATAGAATGATGATATTATTGCACACCTAATAGAAAGTAATGTAATTTTTATTTTCCTTGTTATAAATGTTTTATATACCACCTTAGATTGTTTCAACATATATAGTTTTATACCTTAAAACAAACTTTATCTATATTCAAATACAACCTATGTAACTTTACACGTTCGTTACAAGCATGGTGCTATATTTAAGAAGTTGAAACGTAAAATTAAGTGAAGAACCAGATAATATCTTAGCTAGAACTTGAATGTCTGTGGTATTTTTGTACGGGTTCTTCTGTCTGAATGGTATCTCCAAGATTCATTCGTATTTCTGGATACGTGAGAAACCCATCATTGTTCATGTCGTACTTGTAAAAACTGTCAACAATCGCTAAAAAATTTAAGAATTATTAAGAAAAAAATTCAAAAACCACTTGAAATTCATCATCTTATTTGAAGTTTTTATAACCACCACTATTTTACGTTTTTGTACTTCGATATTTATGATGAAATTGATTATTAAAGTTGTAATGTGTGGTTACCATAACAAATTACAGCCACCTCAGATATATTTAAATCCATTACTGATTATCTTTTCCTCGGTTGAAAGACTTATTCACAGTTAGTTATGGTATAACTATTACACTAAAACTGCAAAGATTTATCATTTCACTACATTATCAAAATAATCTATTTTAAAATAATTCAGAAGGTGATGTGAGTCGTCATTCTTTAGATAGCTAACCTGATTACAACAACTGCTAATGTCTGTTAAATTGATCAAACAAGCATAACTATTGGTAATCTGTAAACATGCCCTTTTACTTACGGATGAATTCATCCAAGGAATATTGACTCTCCGTTTCGCTCGAGCGGTCAAAAGAATGACGTACAGCGGTAATTAATTCTAAGCCATCTAACACCTTATTGTCATCAAAGTCGTGCATGCTGGTATATTAAAAAAAAGAAAAGTTACGTGGTCTAAATTTAACATCCTGTAAAACATGAAATACTGATAGATATACGGTCGCAATGCAAAACATACAAAATAGTGAAAGATTACAATGATAGTTCTTTTTTAAACAATGGCATTTGAAAATCAAAAGAAAATATTCTTATCGTATTGAGGCGCTAATGAAAGTTGGAAAAGTAGTCACCCAATTAAAAATAAGAGTGTTTTGGAAATTACTTACCGAAAAAAATAAAACAAAGCGTCACTGGAGGAAATCGTTCCCGCTTCTTGTAGTTCCATAAGGTTATTAACGTCTTCTTTAATGTGACTGTATATTATATTTAAAAAAAAATCTTTTGTATTAACTGACTTATTATTTATAGCATAAAATAATCTCAGAGGCTTGCAAAAGCCATTCTTAATGAACAGACAACATATGCTGTTAATTAAATAAAACAAACTGATCTCCGGCTGTTGTACAAAAATGTAGTCGTCAGTAATTCAATCATATTCTAAAATAAGCTGTCAATCTCAATAAATGTTTTCAACATTTATATATTCGGTTTATTAACGTGTACTAAAGTCTTTCTGACAGATAAAAAGTTTAGTGATTTTCTGTGGAGTTGTTCTTTTAAACGTACCCAGTCTTTATACTATTAAAAATTATATCCTGACACTTTCCGAAGCTTTTTACTATCATATAAAAACATCCGTTTCTGCTTTTGGTGCGTCAGTTTTTATAGACTTTCTAATTTGCTTTTGCCCAATCACCTAAAGTGTGCGATGAAGAAAACAATAAAAATAAACAATTTTCACAAGAGAAATAAAGTGTTGATTTGAGTGTTTAAACACGGATATTCTTATATGTGTTAGTTAATGTACTTTAAAGAGGTATGTGAAACTATGATAAAGATGTGCTAACAGAGTTGTTTCTTTGTGTGATGAATCCCTGTCACATCAAACATGCTCGCCCTTTCAGCTGTGGGGGCGTTATAATGTTACGTTCAATCCCACTATTCATTGATAAAAGAGTAATCTATGAGTTTGTGGTGGGTGGCGATGAGTAACTGCCTTCCCTCTAGTCTTACACTGCTAAATTAGGGACGACTAGCGCAGATAGCTCTCGTGTACCTTTTGGCGAAATTCCAAAAAACAAACACTATATCTACAGTGTTCAACAATGATTTGTAAGGGGAACTCGATCGTCTTAAATGTTCTCCACGAACTACTTTACGAAAAGGAGATTTTTTTAAATTTAGTGTGTAAAACGTCTAATTATTTGTACCTTGAAGAAGAAACAGCACGTTTAATATCTTATTAAAACACGAACTTTTCCCCTCTTCCTAATTTTTTTTTCTTCGCTTTACTTGCCCGCATCTATTTAAAACAGATTGTTTTAATGCTAGATCATATGCTGGTTTTATATACCAAAGCAAATGAAAATTGCAGCGTGGCTTCAAGCTCTCGAATCAGCCAACAGCTGTCACCATAGCAAGAAGAATAAAGGGAAATTTCAACCTGAACTAGCACCTTATGCGCTTCTGGGCTAGATTATTCAGGTCAGAGGCTCCAAGAGTTTGGGTTTAGTTACCACTAATTTTGAATTGCTAAAGAAATGAGGTCAAACAGTCGCCTATGCAGCTACTACTACCCTAATAGCGAGATTGACTGTAACAGTTATAACACCTCCACAGCTTAAAATACGAAGTGTGTTCAAACACATCATGTCTTGAACCTTTGATCAAATTCCGGTACGCTAACCATTGGACCACGACTGGTCCTGTCGTCAAGAGACTTTCGCTAGCTTAACTAACCTTATTTTTAAGACTAACGTTATGCAATAACTTTTCTCTAACTCATCTCTTGTAGAAAACAATAATTCAGAAACATTTTAAAACATCTCGTTCCCAACACGCTTAATTAGCTGATAATTAATTAACTTATAATGTCGTCGATAACTTTCAACGTTTTCGTTTTTACAATCTGATTTGCTTATGATGTCTGTACTGTTTTGTAAATATCTTAAATTACAATTTATAGGTTTGAACTGTTTACATACGAAGCTTGTAAAAATTGCTGCCACCATTATAACCCCTCGTGTAAAGCGAAAGCCAAGAACACATTACCTACAAGACCACTTAAAAATGGCAATGCTTAGTATAAAAAGGATTTCACGTACGATAACATTAAAATCTAAGTGTCCGTAGTTAGCAAAGAACATCTTAGGTACAACAACGTCTAACAGTATATACTGTTACACATTTTTTAGTTACTAAACCACAGATGAAAATTGTTTAAACGATAATTTAAAATGTATCTTAAATGGAATCATATTTATTGCTTGTTCTATTCACCAGCTTCGTAATAGTTGCACAATATATAGCATAACTGGAAGTGACAGTAATGCTTTAAAATACAGTTCCTCTTTTCCTGACTTAGTGTTCTGTACTTGTTATATGCACACTTAATCGCCACGTGTTGAGTACAGGTAATACTGTCACTTTATGTATGTCAACTCAGTTACGAATGCTGCATATCTTAGACTGGTATTAAATTTGATAAGATCTTGTCAACTGAACAGCTACATTAATGCAGGCTTAACCGTCAAATATGCTCAAGTTTACTTAGTTCTACACAGCTACGGTTAATTATCAAAAACAATGACGACACTCTCTGCTGTTTGTTGGCTTATAACATTGATCACACATCCTTAAAACTATATATATATATAATATTAATGTCCGTATACATTTAAACGTTATACATTAATTAACAAATCAAATTGAAACCTACTCTAAGTCTCTGATAATTTCCTCTGCTCCCCATTTGCGTCTGAGTTCTGTTGCTTTGGCGTCGTTTTTATTTTCATCTACATTTGTATTTCCAGTCACCAGGTGAAAAATGAAAAAAGCAAGAAGGAAGACGATCCCCACACTGTTAGAATTGTGGGAAATGAATTATAACTCAAGCTAGGCTTAAAAGAAATGTCCAGGTATTAATAAATGAACGAAATGATGAAAATGCATCTTTTTGGAGAAAAAGTATTTACTATTCAAAAACATATCTTACCCAACATGCCCATTCATCCTTATTAACTAGATCCTATAATTTTAAATTTATCGTTATTTATTACTGCCTTTTGTTTTTTTTTATAGACAAATTTCTTTTTTAATATATAATTATGAACTTTTACTCCAGGAAGCGAAATAAAATAATTTTCCAAAAACATGAAAATTTCTCATTTAATAATAATGCGGTTAATATATTCCCCAAAATATAAACTTATAATCTGTTCCATCGGTTAAAAAAGTGCTGATTTCACAAGCTATAATAAATCATTTCGTTCTCGTATATTGAGAAGTATAATTTTAGCATTAAATTTCACACATCTGAAATTGCACTTACAGTCTCTTATCAATAAACCCTTCTTATACTGTTTCAGATTTTACACTAACTTTTTTTGAGAATCTGCTATTTACAATAAAATTTCATACTAATTACAACACTACCCCACGAAGGTTCCATGACCCACATGAAAACCGTGCACCCATGATAAAATGTTTTGAGTTTTCTAACATACTCACAGGATTTTTTTCTTTAACATTATGAAGCATTAATTCTGTGATTAAAAATATTTTGCAAATTTAAATAATGCTTACTGATGGTAATATACATATATATATTTAAATATAAATTCATGAAAATGGAAGAGAGTAAAATCGAAACCACAATACTGACATCAAGGACCGGAACACAAATCATAAAGTGGGTCATTAAGTAATATACTCGAGTTCTTTGAGGTTCTAGCAGAAGCAAGACACAAATTGCGTTGGAGTACACTGTCTATTCAGTTTAACCGCAACTTCGCCTGCCTCATCTGATTGGGAAAAGAATAAAACATGAGCAGGTGTGGGCGCTGCAGCTAATAACGTCCCATATCCTCACTATTTTACGCTGTCTGCAGCCGGATGTGGGGAGATGGTTGCTCACAAAGAAAAACGCGCAGATAAGGTAGTTGGATGGGCCCAAGTTCCTGCCTTCCTGTCCCAAACGTACCCTCCCTCCCTGATATAAAAGCCCCAGTGGCACAGCTGTATGTCTGTAGGCTCACACTGCTAGAAACCAGTTTTCAATACCCGTGGTGGGCAGAGCACAGATAGCCCATTGTATAGCATTGTGCTTAATTCCAATCAAAGAAACTAACATAAAAATTGTCAATTACGAAAAGATACTCCTGATTCCACACTTTGCTTGGTGAGAGTTATTTGTTTAAAAATAATAATAAATTGGATGCACGCACTTGAAGGTTTTTAAAGTAAAAATAAAAATATTTTATTAAGTGTTAATATGCAAAAATGTACTGTTTAGTTTAAGGCCATAATAGTAGTCATAAGTAATTTAAATACAAAAGACTGTTTGCTTCTGAGGGTTGTTTACTTTATGCATATTGGAAGTAACCAGTAATCCTCATTCTCTCATCTAACAACGGCACAGCATGTCCAGGTGGTTAAGGCGTTCGACTCGTAATCTGAGGGTAGCGGGTTCGAATCCCCATCGCACTAAACATGATCACCATTTTAGCCATGGGGGCATTATAATGTTACGGTCAATCCAATTATTCGTTGGTAAAAGATTAGCTCAAGAATTGGCGGTGGGTGGTGATGAATAGCTGCCTTTCCTCCAGTCTTACACTGCTAAATTGTGGATGGCTAGAGCAGATAGCCCTCGTGTAGCTTTGCGCGAAATTCAAAACAAACCATTTAACAACAGCTCCCTTCCAAAACAAAACGCTCGCTCTACATCACTAGAAAAGAGTCTCTTTTGTCAATGAGTCCTTGCTCTGCTCGTTTGACATCCTTTTCATGTTACTGCTCTCTACTGATGAATAATGAAATTGCCCGTCACATTATAATGCCCTCACGGCTGAAAGAATGAGCATGTTTGGTGTGACGGAGATTCGAACCCGCGACCCTTAGATTTCGAGTCGCATGTCTTAATCTCCTGGCCATATCGGGCCTCGATTTTGAAACTTGTGGGTCAATTTTGAATTTGTGCACTAAAGGTTTATTATGGCCGGATGGTTTAAACTTTAAAGCATGATACTGAAATTTGAAACGCGTCATTGAACGTGCTAGTCTCAATATGCGTTGGTAAAAGAGTAGCATAAACGTTTGCAGATAGTGATGAACACTAGTTGTCTTCTCTCTAGTCTTACACTGCTAAATTACGGACTAGGAGCGCAGATAGCTCTCGCGTAGCTTTGGGCAAAATTCAAACCAAACAAAAAAACTTCGAAATCCAGAGATCTACCGCAGGGCAAACCTGTACCTCAAAAAATGATATAACGAAACTGAAGTATTGTCAGTTTCATTGCAAGACAGTTCGGCTTTGCTGACTGTCCACTACATCCTCTAAACAGCAATTAAAACTTCAGAGACCCAATTTTTTTACTTTATATAAAACTGAAAAAAAATCAAGTCTGTTGACAATGCAAATAGCATTTTCCTATTTCTTTTTCCGAAATATATATAAATATATATATGTTATTTAAATCTAACAATACAGAGCCTTCCATTAAACTTTAAAAGTAATGGCTAAAACATCTAATGGAACACTATAAAAAATTCACACTACCTACTACACAGCATGAAGTTGAATTGTCTTTCTCTGATTGTTTTGTTATTGGCCATGTCTGGATTACAATATAATTTTCGTCATTTAACTCCACCAGCATGTGGAAACAAGAAAACCTTGGTCATCAACTAAACCCTGAGGCTACGTGTCAGTAGCATAAACCAACACTAACACTTAATTTCCGGTGTATCTGCACTTCTCATTGACGCCTGCCTTTGGTCTGCTGGCGAGGATGTGTGCATGTACATGTACGATTGTACCTTTCCTTGTGCAAGAGAATCAAAGAGATATTCACAGTGCATTTTGTACTTATAGGCTTGTAAATGACGTAGTAACAATATAACAGTATAACAAAATAATGATGATTTATACGGCTACATAGTGTATTCCGCACATACACACACAAACGTAATTAAATCGATTTTCTCATAAGTAATTTAAAACTTGGATATATTAAATCATGAAACCAAAGTTCATTCTTTAATTTAATAAAAAACATTGTTGTAAGAAAAAGATAAAGCACTTCTGAACCTAGATAAGGGCGTGATGTATACAATTATAATACATATTAAAACCTTATTTTCATCTTTAAAGAAAAACTTATCCCGAATCCGAAACAAATAGGACACATCTTGTGTCACAATTAATTGTACCCCGCTAGTACAGCGGTAAGTCTACGGATTTACAACGCTAAAATCAGGGGTTCGATCCCTCTCGGTGGACTCAGCAGGCAGTCTGATGTGGCTTTGCTATGAAGACACACACAAATTAATTGAAAGGACAAAAGTTCAAGGAATAATCATGCGTTTAATTACGGAACCCTTATCAATATTGTTTGACGTGGGAAATACTTCTATTAAATATCATGAGGCTCGGCATGGCCACGTGGTGAAGACACTCGACTGGTAAACCGAGAGTTGCGGGTTCGAATCCCCATTGCATCAAACATGCTCGCCATTCAAAAACAAACAAACAAATCTACCTCACGAAAGATATAAGCCTCGATATACTGCTGAATATAATCCTTTTTTTTTACCTTTTCTATAAACAGTGGTACAACATTAGTAATGGTTGTGCAAAATTCTTAGGAGTCTGTTTGTTTGTTTTGGAATTTCGCACAAAGCTACTCGAGGGCTATCTGTGCTAGCCGTCCCTAATTTAGCAGTGTAAGACTAGAGGGAAGGCAGCTAGTCATCACCACCCACCGCCAACTCTTGGGCTACTCTTTTACCAACGAATAGTGGGATTGACTGTACATTATAACGCCCCCACAGCTGGGAGGGCGAGCATGTTTGGCGCGACGCGGGCCCTCGGATTACGAGTCGCACGACTTACGCGCTTGGCCATGCCGGGCCATCTTAGGAGTCCCTAACTTGGCAGTTTAGTCTATTCATTCATAGTATAAAGTATCATTTGGATGTTAAATACTAATATTATAATATCGCAAAAATCCGGTAAAGTTATTTTGTAGCGCCAATTTACCGATTAAAACGTTATCGTATCAAATATACTAGCTTGTCCATGCGACGAAGAAGTTTGGACTGAAAAAATTGTTTCTTTGTAAA
Source organism: Tachypleus tridentatus (assembly GCF_004210375.1). Taxonomy (NCBI): domain Eukaryota; kingdom Metazoa; phylum Arthropoda; class Merostomata; order Xiphosura; family Limulidae; genus Tachypleus; species Tachypleus tridentatus. Next base: position 74,311,414 of record NC_134837.1, on the reverse strand, counting down.
ACTACAGCATGAATTAGACAGAATATTATAAATATTTAGTAGCCCAAGAGTTGGCGGTGGGTGGTGATGACTAGCTACCTTCCCTCTAGTCTCACACTGCTAAATTAGGGACGGCTATCGTAGACAGCCCTCGTGTAGCTTTGCGTGAAATTCAAAACAAACAAACCTTCTTACTATCGTAATTAAAAACTGGGAATATTTCATTGTTATTATTACTATATTAATAATACAATGATGAATGAATATTAGCAATTAACAATTTAGTATAGTTGTTAATTACAGTATCTTAACATCACAGATAGCAGATTTTAACAACAGGTGATTAGTGGACCTAGAGTCCAGAACAAGTGTAGTGAGTGGTAAAAGTTGGTGTTAAGCCTTGGTTGAAACGCTGTTTACAATGGTCGGTTCTATTATGGTATGTACCTCCTTATGCATTTTTAGCCGACGTGATTAGCTCTGATAATGGGGAAAGACTTCGCCGGCAGTAGCGTGTAACATAGGTGTGTGTTTGGGGTAACTGTAGAGAAATTATCATACGAAACTGTGGCCATGATGTCAACGTGTTAATGAGTAGTTGAGTTTAAATAATGAATGACTGGTCATATTTAATACTCTAAACGTGTTTAACGGTTCTAGTTTATAAATAGTAATTTGTTTTGCCAATGTAATCACTAAACACGCGCATGAATCATGGAGCATAAACGTATTGGGATTTGAGCTTTTTCGTGGAATAAACGTTTGATGCGGAAACTAGGTCTATATACGAGGACTGTTCAAAAATACGCGGACTGACGTCATAAAACAAAATGTACTTTATTTAGAAGTTACAGGTCTGGGACCCCTGCAAAGTACTCTCCTCCCCAACGCACACACTTATCCCAACGGTGTTTCCACTTGTTAAAACAGTCCTGGTACGCTTCTTTTGTAATGTCCTCCAGCTCCTTCGTCGCATTTGCCTTAATCTCGGGAATCGTCTCAAATCTTCTTCCTATCAAGGGTCTTTTGAGTTTGGGGAACAAGAAAAAATCGCAAGGAGCAAGGTCAGGTGAGTAGGGGGTGGGGAAGAACAGTGATCGAGTGTTTGGCCAAAAACTCACGAGTTCTGAGGTACAAATTTCGCAGCAACGCGGTGCATCTTCAATTTTTGAGTCAAAATCTCGTAAAAAGATCCAACTGATATCCCACACTCTTCAGCAAGCTCCCTGATAGTCATACGTCGATTTGCCCGCACCAGGGTGTTGATTTTGTCGACGTGTGGGTCTTCAGTTGACGTGGAAGGACGTCCAGGACGCTCATCATCTTCAATGGACTGTCGACCATCCTTAAAACGTTCATGCCACTTGAAACATGCCGTACGCTTCATAGCAACATCACCGTAAGCTGTGTTAAGCGTAGCAAAAGGTTCAGTCGCAGATTTTCCAAGTTTAACACAAAATTTCACAGCAAGTCGTTGCTCCTTCAGGTCATTCATTCTGAAATCCGCCAAACGAAAAAATCGCACTTCACTTAAAACCGCGTAGCTATTACACAAATAAAGATATCTGCAATCGGGAAATGGCGTCGTAATCAGCTGATCTGTGCAAACCTAGCAACACCAAGCGGATTCCCCTGGAACCAATTTGAGCCGCGCAATTCAAACAGTCAGCGTATTTTTTGAACAGACCTCGTATATATATATATACCAGTCTGAACTTAATTTGATGGTGGAAAATTTTAATGAAGGATGAGAATTTTTTTTAATTTAAGGTATGTGAACCCATAAAGGGAAGGCAAATAATGAGAAATTTGGGGACAGTGTAAAAAGTAACGAGTGTTTGAAATTTGTTGTTTGGATATTTGTGAGTAATGTTTATTAGTAAATTATTTGGATGGTCATTGTTTATGCAGAAGAGTAATTTATTTCTGTAAAATAATGTAATTCCAGCAGACATTAAAAGGTTGGTTTAAAGGCGAAATAACTATTCTGCATTTGAAAACTTAAAATCATTGTAATGGTCTGTAAAAGCCCTTTTACAAAAACAGAGACAGAAAAATGTTTACCTTCTTTAGTAATTCTGATGTTAAATAAATTTAAAGGTTTAATTTATATAAAATAAAGCGTAAATTTAATATAAGGTGTTGGGAATTCAGGTAAGCAAGAAATTTAGAAACATGGCTTGATATCTGAAGAAAAAGAAAAAAATGTCAAACTTTTCCTTTACAAATACTACCATTCCAAGTCGAGTTAGAACCATAGCAAAGGGTATCCAGCCACCTACACACCCAAGTGCTAAAATACAAAAACACTGATTTCCAGTGAGAAGCAGAGATTGCAGGACTAATAGTTCCACAGAGTCCACCTAATCAATACTGAGCAGCAAAGTAGACAAGGCGACTGATGCCAGTTAACAGCTCAACAGGTCTAGGACAGCCAATAATAAACATTAGACACTACTGTAAATATCAAGAAAACTAACAGAGTCAGAGTTGGGCCTGGCTATCAACATAAGAGAGCACAGCATACTGCCTGAACCAGAGGTTAGCCCACCTCTATCAGGAATAGATGAAGCTTACTACGTGTCTGTAAGGATGCAAGGACAAAAGATCTGGTTCTTGATTCACTCAGCAGCAACCGGAACACTGGTAGACCTTGCAATATACCATGTTCTTCAAATCATTACTCTGGATTGAAGATAATGACTGTTCTAACAAGTGGCAGTATATCATGCATAAATGAAGTAGTAAATCACTGGCTATATCTAGAAAATATTGACCACAGAATGAAGGTAGTTTCGTTTGACCTCAGATCTCGCAATGGCATCCTGGGGACAGACATCTGCAGAAATCATCCATTAGTTTCTTCTGTGCAATGGTTCAGTTCTATGTGAATTATCTGATGTTGACCAGATTGATCACTAAAATAATGAGCTCTGCAAATGTCTGTAGTATAGGGAATAGCAGTACTTTCATTGACACAAGTGGTGTTCTACAGATGGAGCAAGAATTGTAACCAAACATTACAATTCATAAAGCTTGCTTTGATGGATGTCCTACTGCTAGCAATCTATAGCAAAACAGCAAGCTACTACTGGACACTAACACAAGCAACAATGGTTTGGGGTAGTGTTATCACAGTTGAAGGACTGTGTATAATATGTAAACATGCATGCTAGTCATAGACTCATTGATTTGAAATGCAGTGACTGTATAGGAAAAAATAACTGGTTTTTATAAAACACAATTTCTAGTACTTACATGGTAAGAGTTAATAATTAATATTAATTTCCAATAAAAACAAGCTATATGATCATAAAACAAATTAAATATTAAACTGCTAAACAGTGTAGCTGATTAAATATATATGCTTCAACTTATAAAGAGTAGAATGCAATGTTTCATAAGTTGAGCACCTTCACTATTAATTGTTTCCCTCAGTGGATACAGCAGTTAGCCTGATGTGGCTTTGCTATAAAAAAACACATACTTAATTTCGTTTTTATCTGTAACTTGTATGGTTGGAGGATAACCATCTGGGTGGGCCATATTTTGCTAAAATGGCTGATTAATTTGAAAAATGAAAAGGAGTGTGATATGACATTGGATAACAACATTAAAATGTATGACATGTTTTCCTGCCTCACCCAGGCCCTCTAACAAGGAAATCCAGAGGGGCAATCTCATGTGCACAATGAGACCTTAATCATTCATGAAATATTTTGATCCTAGACACTGTGTGGGAGTCAAAATCAGTTCTGCCATCGTAACAGCAGGCCATGCAGCAGAAAATGGAACTAATAGATGGGTCCCAAAATTAACATTTTTGGAGGCCCAAGAAAAGCAACTGAATGACTAAGACTAAATATGGTGCTTCTTCCCAAAGAGCAAGGTTACTTCTGTCTAATACAAATAGATACATGTGGCATGCATGTGCATAACCTGTGGGACCTTTTTGGTTAGTTATAACTGCAGGAAGATGTGCTGTACCATTGATATGAATCAGCAAACTGTACTTTATAGCTTGTTATACCTAGAACTCTGACGGATTACATTCTTTAAATTTGTATAACATGACAGGAGGGCACTAAGGTATTACCTGTACTTCTCATCACGTTTGAATAAAGATGTTCGGAGTCAGTGTGCTACCTATGGAAAGAACCAGCCTAAACAGAGTACACTTCAACAGATAATTAATGGGTATCCTCTGCAGTATAGAGCCTTGCATGTTATTGGTTCATTCTTGCATACGCATCATCGACTAGCTCACAAAGTGGGTAAGGCTTATAAATTAGTATAGCCCATCACTGATGTATTGGAAGAGCACTTAATAGCGCAATATGGAGCACTGGAAGAAATCCCCATGGATCAGGAGACCAATTACAACGGTCAATTAATGTGTAAAACGTTTGATGTGATGAAAACATATGATTCACTTTATCATCCCCAGTCTGATGGTTTAGCAAAATGAGAACTACAAACCAATAACAGGATATTTGCAAAGTTAATCCTAGTTGAACGGATTAGTCCCCCCCCCCAGTGGCTCAGCGGTATGTCTGCGGACTAAAACCAGGTTTCGATACCCGTGGTCGGCAGAGCACAGATAGCTCATTGTGTAGCTTTGTGCTTCATTCAAAACAACAACTGAACCGATTAACACTTGTCATACATAATGGCATTTTGTGCAACTGAACAGATATATAGAGACTGTTCGCTGAACATGCTTAGTGTTAGGATGGGAAATACTACACGCTATTGACATGAAATATGGCCCTCTTTCATTAGATGTCCCCTAATTTTCACAGGAATATGTGGAGTGGTTAATTTTACCTTAATATATAACATGAGTTCATCCATAAGAAGCAAGGAAAAGCCACTAGAAGAAGTATTATGACAGAACACAGAATGAAATAGATGTACCAAGAGAGAAATTGGGGTCTGATTGTAGTACATTCCAGCAGCATGGAAGAGAGTTGAATAAGTTTGTACCTCATATTTCAGTAGATTGATTCATTGGCATATGAGTTACATTCAGTATAAGGGATGAAAGTACACTTGTATCATGTTTATAAGCTGTGTTCCTACAATAGATAAACATCTTAGACATTGGTTTGACCAGTAATCTGAAGTTTGGATCGACAAGTCAGTCAGAAGATGATAAGGATTCCATCTCAAGTCAAAATTATTCATCTAACATGGAAGAAAGAGTTGAAGGTTGTTTAGAATGAATCATATGAAGAAATATGAAAGCTAGATGCAAGAGAAAGTTGGCATCAATATTCTAATTAATACAGGTGGAATTAATTGAACATAAGGTAAGACTATTAATAATGTATTTGAAGAATGATTGAAATGTATTGTAACACTTTGTGTTTCAAGCTATTAAAAGATGCTTGTGATAAAGCTTGTTAGCTATAATAGTGTGATTATTAGTTATCACCACTAGCTAGGACAGGTCATATGATTAAAAGTCAGTGACTGAGAGTATGTTAAAACCGTTGCTTTATGAGCTCCTGTTTGTGCACTATACCGTATGGTTACCAAACAATTACCAGGTACAACAGAGAAAGGTGAGAACTATTTGGATAATGCCACCCTGTACTTGTTAGATTCTCATCTGTTTCTGGAAGTGTCCTAATTCTACAGGCAACAAGAGTCTTGTTGTTTCTCTGAGTGTATGTTAAAATACGGTCACAGCGTAATATTTAACCCTGGCTAATTACAATTTCAGCTTTGGCGAATTTTGCCAGTGATAACTTATTATGAGATATTTCAAATGAAAAATGAATTGAATATGATGTTCTCTAGATGCCAAGACCACCCCTACTGAAACAGCTTTGGAAGATAATTTAAAAAGGTTACTCAAGCAGTTCACGTGGGAGTTTGAGGCAGTCTGTTATGAACTATAAAAGTATTTGATAATGTGTAATAGTAATATACATGTGTCAGAAGTTACGGTTGTGTTATGTTAGCCGGTTATCAATTAAAAACGTTTACTTATACTTCTTAATAGTATAAATATATGCTTTGTTGTTTTGGGCTAAGAATTCTTCTACAGTAGGTGTCTGTGACTTCTTGGTGGTAAATTCGAAAAAATAAACGAACAGCGCTTGTTTTTAATATGTGTATTCAGAACTAGTTAAACTATGTACAACACTTCTTTACACTGTAGATGATTATAGGCATATCATAAACACTATGTAGTTCTCTTCTTCTTGTGAAAAGTCCACTTAGGCCTATTCAATTGCTTTAGAATTTCACTTGACGAGCCACAAGTTTTCTCTATTACTATTATCAAACTATTCGTGCATAGCTCATTTAGGTTTCGTCTAGTTACTATTCTTGTATCCTGTACTTCTAATATAACTTACTCCTTTTTCATACTTATGTCTACTTCTAATAAAATCTGCTTTTCACGTATGAGCCTATTTCAAAATAATCGAAACATTTAATAACAAGATTCAATACCACACTATAATTTTGATGTCTCTTCAGGGTTTTGCATTATTCAGATTACACGCACTTTACACACGAATATGCAAGCAAAGAAATAAAGAGAAACACATAATCATTTATTTCTTTTCCTACTCGGACAGACGTGCCTGGACTATAAATTAGTCAACTCGTGGCCTGTTGCCGCAAAAACACCGCTCCACACTTTAGAGCAGTAGGTGCGCTGTAAGAGTGCTGGTCAAGTCTTACTCTTAGTCCAAAGTCAAAGTCCACAGAGGCACGTTCAATTACTTTAGAACTTTCTTTGATGAAGTAAACTATTCTTATCTTGTTTCACCGTTAGTTTCACTCTTATATATATTAACTGTAAATCCTTTCTTCTCTGTCCCGTCTTCTCTTTTACGGAACGTTAATTTGTTTCTCGTCTGTTTTGTTTTTTTGTCCTTCTGCTGTTCCCCGTTTACTATTTATGTTTATTACTAAATCGTCTGCTTGATACATATCCTCTACATCAATAAATTTTATGTGATGTACTATAATCTCGACGCCAATGAGTTATAAACACAACCTACGACTCTTATCGAGTTATATAACGAGACTTGTCATAACATATACTTTAAAATATTTGCTTCTAGCTCTCTTTTGTGAACAAAACTAAACAATCATAAAATATTCGCTCGAAAATTAATAATATCTACACTAAACAGTCTTTTATATCATGGCAATCAGTATCAGTACGCACAGCAAAAACAATGTGGCTTTTCTGTAAGAAACACACATATACATATTTTATACATCTGAAGTTCGAGCTTGTTTAAGTTACTGGGTGAAGTTATACTTTAAATTTTAAAATGTTTGTTCACTCTGAGAGTTTAATGTTGATTTATTTAACAATATAAATTAACTTGTAGAGTCAGTGTGATATCTCAATGAATAAACGCAGCAAACCAGTAAAGAACCTTATATAATAGAACATCATATTTGTAATATTAATGAAGATAGCCTGCAATAAAAATAACCATTTTTTCTTAGTGCTTCTTAATTTATCTTCCAAGAGGTTTTCACTTATTCTTACAAAAAACAAATCATTCTTACGCTTATGTATCTGGTGCCCGTTTCTCCCCCCCCCCTCTTCTTTTAGAATCCTAGGTTCGATACAAATATAAATTTGATGTGTTCAGTTTTGTTTGATTGTTGCAGAACATTTTCAGTAATGCAGATTAAAACATTTTAAATACGTACACGGTTTACTGAATATTTTTAACACAGTTTTGTAAAAGGTGCAATAATAATGAATGCAAACACAGACAGCAAATAACAGCTGTATGATGAAAACTTTGTAAATCTAAACCAGAACTGAACATATAACTGAAACAAGGCCACTAAGAACAACAGAAACATTAGAAAAGGATAATGATCAAAAGTAAACATTAACATCACTAAATATGAGCCAATTTTGAGTGTAGTGTTGCAAGCCTTCTCAAGGTCAAAGAATACTGACATAAGATGATGTCGCTTGAGAAAGGTTTCTTTGATCGACGTTTCAAGTTGAATAAGGTGGAGCGCTGTCGTCAGAACCCACACTGGATGAGTGAGGGGAGTTTGTTTGAATCGAGAAACCAAACAAGACGAGCATTAACCATCCTCTCTAAGGTCCTACAGAGACAGCACAGCTCGTCAAAGCAATTGGACGGTAGTTTGAAAGACTCTTGGGATCCTTCCCAGGTTTAGATACAGGTAGGACAATACCCTGGCGCCACGCATCAGGAAAAGCATTCTCCTGCCAGATTCAGTTATAAACAACCAGAAGAACAGAAGAGAAGCAGGACATAGATGGTACAGCATTTTATAGTGTATGAAACTGATGTACTACCAGAGTTCCACCTGTGTAAAGGGGACATTATAGTCACGGAAACGATCAGCCCGAAAGCAAAGAGGTGATCGCTCTGCACGAGTCTTGATGGCTGAGAAGACGGAGAATAAAACAGAAGTGCTAGATACCTGGCAAAAGCTTTTGCTGAAGATATCGGCGATGCTCTGGGCATCAGCAACTTCTTGGCCATCACAGAGCAAGACTGAAAAGGGGACAGGATTATACTGCCTACTGACCTTTCGAGTCTTGTCCTATTTGACTTTGGAACTGGTGGTATAAAAGATGCTGGTTGTAAGTTTAATCCAAGAGTCCTTCTAGCTTTGACGTCTTACCAGCCAAACATGTGCACGGGCTCGCTGAAATGCGATGCAGTTCGAAAATGTGGGATACCTACGAAAGGTATCCCAGGCTCGTTTTTGAGCCTTCTGTGCCATGTGGCAGGCAGGATTTCACTACGGACGAGGCTACTGTGGAAAATATGTCAAGGTCTTAGGAATACACTGAGCAGCTGCCTATATAATACAGTCAGTCACTGATGGCTTACGGACGACGGCAGGATCAAGTTACGAGAAAGCAGTGAAAGAGGGCCAGTTAGCTTGGTCCAGCTTTCACTGGAGCACGTGGGTCGGGTGGCATCAACCATGGCCAGCCTCTCTCAAAATGATAGGAAAATGATCACTGTCCCGTGGGTTACTTTTCACCCTCCATGAAAAGTGAGAGAATAGTGAAGTGGAGTAGATCAAGAGATCAATAGCAGTAAAAGACTGACTAGGCACATGAAAATTAGCTTAAACACCAGTACTGAAGAGAGAAAGGTTGTGATATGAGAGCATATACTCTATGGAGTGACTCCTCCCATTAATATCAGCACCTCCCCAGAGAGGATTATGTCCATTAAAATCCCCCAGGATTAAAAAGAAGATGGCAATTGTTCAACAAGAGCATCAAGGTCTGATTGATTATAGTTTTCTCCAGAAAGCAAGTAAAGAGAACAAAGAGTAACAGTATGATCCAAAAAAACACGGATGGCTACGGCCTCCAAGGGTGTGTCGAGTGGCAAAGACAGGATAAATACATGCTGATCGACCATCAGCGCCACTCCTCCACCACACAACCTGTCATTTCTGTACAAAGAAAATTGTTGAAGGGTGACTATATTGGCAAGTTTCAGAAATGTTTCCTGTAAGGAAATACACACAGGATGATAAGAATCAATCAGTGCCTTGACATAATCTAAATTAGAAATAAAACCTCATCAGTTTCAATGTATCAATGTGGCCAGTTTTATTTACGTGGAGGCTAATTGGACAAAGAGTCCTTCTATTTTCGACCACGTTTCCTCTCTTTATTAGAAGGAGGTCTATTGACCTCCATGGATCCTGCTGTGGGTCAAGTGGGCAAGTCTCTGTCATTAGAAAAAGATTCTAGTGACTGAGGGCATGGACGAAAAACTGTTGTGCATTTCAGGACTGGAGAAGAAGTTGGACCCAAGTAAATGCTTGAACCCAGAACCAAAGGAAGTGGATCCAGGGATCTGCTGAAAGGAATGGTAGGGACAGAGATGGGTGTTGACTCATGAACTTTCTTAACCATGGAGGGCAAAATACTTTTCATTTAGTTTGAAAACAATTTTTTCAGAGGCATGGAGAGATCTGTCCATACACCCACTGCAACAGTGGAATGGAGTGCTGCAGCATAGTCCGAGATGGAATGATGGATAGTAACTTTTGAGCCTCGAGGTAAGAAATGTTGTGAACTGTTTTCAAATGCTGTACCTCTTTTTCTTCCACCCATCTAGGGCATGAACGAAATTAAGATGGGTGAGAGCCACTACAATTAACACAATGAGATTCTGTTTCACAATTATAGGCATCATGGTCCTTGCCACTGCAACAAGTACATGTCAAGGAACCATGACATGATGTATTTGAGTGACCAAACTGTTGACATTGGAAACATTTGAGAGGGTTCGAATATATGGCTTTAATTTCTAATTTAGATTATATTATTAGATTATATAAATTTAGATTAAATTTATTTGTATCTCACTAGAAATTTTCTTTTCACCCCTTTCAAGCCCTGGGGGGAACAATTTATCACTTTATTGTATAGGCCTATATAATATATAATAATTTGGGAGTTGCAACAAGTCGTAATATTTGTCTGTATGTCTGGTTACTCTACTTATCAGTGTAGTAAGTCCACCAAATAAACTTTTGTTTACACAGTCTTCCACCAACAGTATTTCCAAATAAATTAAATGTAAGCAACAAAAAATACAAGGGTACATAACTATAAACAAATTTTGGTGTAGCTTAATTATGAAACATGTTGAAAGTTTAAGACTATTGTAACATCATGGTAAAATAATATAATTTTATTGATATATTTTACTATTTACAAACTCAGATAGACTATTTTCTAATTCCCAAAATGGTTGTATATTTCAAGGTATCTCTGTTATAAGTATATGTATGTAATAATATAATAGTTCAATTATAAAACAATTTTTGGAAGGTAACTCAAATATTCATTACTTATTATGCAAAAGTACAGTAAAAAATACATAAAGAATGAAACTCAATGCTATAACTATGAAAGTTTTATGAATTTTTTATTTCTATGTTGACTCAAGATCTTCTTGTAACCTGTAATTTGTTACTTTGCATCTCAGCAGAGAAGAGAAACTGGATTTGCTCATAGCAGGATGGACAGCTGGAACCACAACAGCAACTAATCCTGTTAGTGGAATAGGCAGAGGAGCAGGTACAAGTATTTCATCATCATCATCTCTGCTGTCTTCATCATCAGCCAATGTCAGTGCATCTTCATATATATAGAGTTCGTTCCGAGCCAAAGCACCCCATGTCTGACTACTCATTCCACCGATGAAGAAAAGGCAAGAGTCTATGATAGAATAATGAACAGTCACTTTCAACTCTTATCTTTTCTTGTTTAAGGTAATAACTGTTTCTAATTAAGATACTCTTGTATGTTGGAAATCTAAAACTAACTAAATGAACAAATCATTCTAATTTAGAACAAAATAAAATACTTATTTCAAAATTCAATCACCACTTGAATACAGAGTAATCCCAAAACATGAAAAAGTTGTCAGTACAGGAGTAATACCTCTAAATTAGTGTGACTTCATGAAGATAACCTCTACCATAGACAAAGTTCACTCTTTTTCTCACAATCCTACCTCAAACCTTTGTAAACAAACATTTTTTTAACAAAATATAAAAACTAATCATTGAATTTCAAGCATAAACAAAGTGGTAACAGTTAATAACATTTAAGATACATTTTCATTATGTATAACTTATAAATAATTAACTTATTTGAGGCTCACTCTGTATACATTAAATTATATTGTTATTCTACATATATTGAGTATCATCCATATTACATAAAAATACTGCTTGTAATTATGACTTAGATTCCTTTCATATACAATGAGCTACAAAGTTCAAGTAAATATTACTTTAAGGTTAAGTGCAGCTTTCTAGAAAGCAGTTGCCATTTAATTCACCAAAAACTATGAGAAATTTACTTAATTCCTACTTTTCTCCATGTTTATATTTATTGGTTAAGCTTTTGACTGAATTATGTACAACTTTTCTTAGGTCTCCAATAGATTTATATAATATTAAAGTTACTTCACTAATAATATTCCCAATAAAATGTATTGATACTTACTTATTTACTTTACATTATCTGTTGGAGCAAACCTGATGATGATTCTTAAAAATCACCACTTAAATTCTTATAATGAATAAAAATAAAAAAAGAACAAACCAAGTTATGGTATGCACTATAAAATTGCTACATTGATATACAATATAAGTCGTGTAAAGAGAAGATGGTTGCCATATTATACTCATTAACTGATTTTAATCCTTCTTATTAGTTTTTAAGTATTTAACATTATTCCATGTAAATTTTTACTGATATATGTGTGTGTGTTAGTCAAACAATAAAACAAACTAATGCATCAAGAAGATACTAAAGAAAATATCAAATGTTAACTCTGACATTTTAATATTTTCTTAATTAATGTATATGTAACATCTCTACTGTTTTTATCCTACAAAATTTCCTACTTGTTTTTCATAAAATGTTTTAAGATAAAAGAATATGTTTTGCACAGAACTTTTTTGAATATTTAAAATACCTTAAAGCATCAGTCATGCTGGCTTATCCTAAAACATCCACTTTAATTCACTTCCCCACTCTTTTGGTTTGGTTTGTTTTGAATTTTGCACAAAGCTACACAAGGGTTATCTACACTAGCCATCCCTAATTTAGCAGTGTAAGACTAGAGGGAAGGCAGCTAGTCATCAGGACCCACTACAACATCTTGGGCTACTCTTTTACCAATGAATAGTTGGATTGACCATCACATTATAATGCCCCCATAGCTGAAAGGGTGAGCATGTCTGGTGTGATGGGGATTCTAACTTGTGTTCCTCAGATTACGAGTCAAGTGCCTTAACCACCTGCTCATGCTGGGCCCAAAGATAAGGAATCACATGTTTTATATATTATCCCTAGCACAGCCTGCAAAGATACTGTACAACTTTAAATATATATTTGACGTAACTTATGAAAACGTAGTACCATATGTTTACTAACCTCGAACACCAGCTACAGAAACAAAGCCATCTGCAAATCTGTTTACCAAGGGTTTTGACCAATTTTATATATAGTCAGATTTAAACACACTAGAGGCCCAAAGGTTTTACTTAAGACTTAATAATTTGAGATTTTCACTATTTTTAACGCATAAATTGGAAACATAACATGTGACTAATAATGTGAACATGGGTCAAATAAAATCATTTATGGGACCAGATATAGGTTGGCAGTTGAATCATGTCAAAATTCAGGGTGATCATTGGTCTTCCTTAGCTATCTCTTTAGTACTTGTTGTTAATCAGCCAGAATGATACTATTATAAACCTTTCAAAACTTCTCTTTCACAACTATGTGCACAATTTAAAAAAATCAGTTCACAATTATTTTGCTTGTTCTTTTTCAGTTTCTTTTTTACTGAGATATGGTCAATATTATTTCTTTGTACATAATACAGATACACAATTATAAGAAAATAACACTTATTTCTTCATGTGCTAAAATGTTTCAATATAATGAAGTTCATTAATAACATAAACACCTAAGTTCACTCCTGCTCCAGCATGTCTAGGTACATCCAAGACATCATATTCAAACCACTCATCTTTTTCATTATCATAAACATTAATTGATGGTGAGCTGACAAAGTAATTTCCAGCAGATGTTGCTGCTATGCAGCCTCCACACAGCCACATTTCATTATCCACAATGATAGCTGAGGCAAAGGCCCGAGGCTCAGGTAAAGATTGTTTGTTGAACCACCTGAGATAAATGAGTAGTAACATTATTATGCTGTGTAAATCTCTGAATATTTCTATGTTAGAAACATAATCTGTCATAAAGCTAAAATTATATACTTACAAACATGTTTTTTTCCTTATTTTTATGTTCTTAATTTGAGTGTAAAATTTACAAAGAGACTTATTTTTTTAGAACAAAACTACATTGTTCTATCTGCTGTATGAACTTTAGTGAATCAAACCCCCAGGTTTTAGAGTTGTAAGTAAGTAAACTTACAGCTGTCTTGCAAGGAGACATCACAAACAATACTGTTTTCTTAAGGAACAAATGGAACATAAAGAGACATGTTTCATGTTTAATATTGCTAGAAACATTAGCTTGTCTTGAGAAAATAACATGAAATAAATAAAATATTAATCAATATTCCATGGACTATTTATAACTTGAGATTAATAATGGCTTTTATGATCGTTTAAAAATTCACAAGAAAATGGAAAGATAACATATGAATTTAGAACTGTGTGGATTACTTCAGAAAAATGTCACTGAATTTTTCAGGAATTAATATCAAAGAGCAACACTGAACTGGAATAAGAATCTCGAAAGTAACTTTTAGTTAATTATTAAAATGATTAATTGAAAGTTTTTCAAAATATACCAAAATATTTTTTAAATATGATTTTGAATAATAGACTTGAAAGAAGTAAATAAAAAGATATACAGACAGAAAAGTTAACATTGTTATTATATTTCTACACTTAATTAAGAACAAAAGTTAATATTGTTATTATATTTCTACAACTAATCAAGAACAAAAGTTGAGATTGCTATTATATTTCTACAACTAATCAAGAACAAAAGTTGAGATTGTTATTATATTTCTACACTTGATCAAGAACAAACGTTAAGATCGCTATTATATTTCTACAACTAATCAAGAACAAAAGTTGAGATTGCTATTATATTTCTACAACTAATCAAGAACAAAAGTTGAGATTGCTATTATATTTCTACACCTAATCAAGAACAAAAGTTGAGATTGTTATTATATTTCTACACTTGATGAAGAACAAAAGTTGAGACTGTTATTATATTTCTAAACTTGATCAAGAACCCCAGGACATTTTGAGGACTTTCTATAATAAAAGTATCTATATTCTTCAACCCAAAAATAATTAAGTTATTCCATATGATTTAGTTAAAACACAACCATTCACTCAAATATCTTAAAATGTGTTTAATAATTATTAAACAAAAGCATTACACTTTTAATTATTTCCAACTTTTCATTACAAGTACTAAAAATATAGAACATACAAATACTTATACAAACAATAATGAGCAACAACCCTTAAATTGGCATTTTGCAATATAAAAGCTTGTGTTTGTTTATTTTGAATTTCACATAAAGCTACATGAGGGCTATGTGTGCCAGCCTTCCATAATTTAACAGTCTCAGACTAGAGGGAAGTTAGCTAGTATCACCATCCACTGCCAACTCTTGGGCTATTCTTTTACCAATGAATGGAAGGATTGACCACATTATAATGCCCCCATGGCTAAAAGAGTGAGCATGTTTGGTGTGATGGGGACTCAAACACGTGACCCTTAGGTTATGAGTTGAGCGCCCTAACCACCTAGCCATGCTAGACTAAAGACGTGTGTAAACACTGTCATATTAACATGACAAAATACTGGGAACTTTGAACTGTGCAAAGCTACACCCACTCACTTTAAAGCATGTGAAATTGCTCTACTGTACCTATGCTAAAATAAAAATTATGTTATTTCTTCAGCCTTCACACTGTTATCTACTGAAGGTGATTCATAAACAAATTAATTAAATCATCTCACATAAAACTGAAACACAACTTCATATTTTGAACACATGTAAATCCAGTTGTGTAAGCATGCCTCTGTAGTTGCAAGGACGTCTGAGCCAAAAGCAGGGGCCCAAGTCAACCAGAATCATAAATTACTACAATTATATGGAAATATATGGGGCTTGGTTACCATTTGTGAGGGGGAGGGTATATTTTATAGTTATTACATTTTACAATTCATGTGTATAATTTAGTAACTATATATTTGTATATGTATATTCATGCACACATGTATGTTGTGTGTGTGTGTGTGTGTGTGTACTCTACATGTTGTCAATTTCATGTTTTTAAAAGCCATATCAAAGTAGTGAATGATATGTTTAGCAAAATAATTAGAACCAAGATATAGAGAGTTAAATATTTGACATTATTGGTTACATTCTGGTCCACTTTGTGTTCCTTCTGGCTTCATCACTGATTTGGACTATAATTATTACATTAATTATAATATAGTGTAAACAGAGCTGTGTTACATACAGTTCATTATTATCATCACATTATTTCAGTGGCTGAAACAGAAAATCTGCTACTGAAACACCAAGTATATTTGTTCAAGTCCAAAATTATATTACGATAAACTAATTCCACAAACTCATGAATCACACAAAGATAGTTTAATTTAAATTGAAGAATGAGAATAATGAAATCATATTAATCTTTTACAATCAACAACTAAATGCATTTTGCTTACCTTGGTTTATAAAATGCAGTTACAATATTTTAAAACTGGAGTTTGAACCTATACCTGCTATAATCATGATGTTCTATATAACAATGAAGTTAATAAGAGAACAAGATGCATATACTACATCATTGTCCTAGTGTCACATTATTAAAAGAAATGTTCATATAAATGCTAAATGTATGCTAGAGAACTAGACTTCATATATTTTGTAATTGGAGACTTAGTCAACTTTTCATGTTTAGTCACAAATTCACTGTTTTAGTGTAACAGTTCAGGGAGTAAGTGAATAAATATATTCTTTGATAGATTGTTTAGGCAGAGTATTCATGATGAAACTTTAAAATGGACGGCAAGTGCCTGTCGTGGAGACACAAGTGTAGAGGACAAAGTTTCGAAGACAAGAAAAATCAAAGAATCATTTTATATTAACACTATTAAATCTTCACTAAACAGAAGTTCCGGATTAGAGGTGAGTAACCAGTGGCTGCCATTGGTTGAATTTACAGGAAATCTTTCCTCCAATAAGAAACTGTGATAATCCAACCAATCATAACACATTCTCCACAATCCACCAGGACACTATAAAAGACTAACAACACCTACACATACACTGAGGAGTAAACATATTTCAAGAAACACTGAATGTTGATAACCAAAGGTTTCAAACCTTTTACTTATCTAAAATATTTAAAGTAGCTCTCCAGAAAAACTATTAGTCTCATTTCATTTTAGCTTCTTTTGTTTCTTTGTTGTTCTTTAGAGATAATACCTGCTCTACCTGCATGAGATACTGCTGTAATGCTGCACATCATACAAAAATATTCTACATAAATAGGGAAGATGATACTTTGAGGTTACAGTCTTTCCCATTTTGAACAAAAATGGTTTTCAACTGAGTAAGAAACGTAAATTTTAAACAGCTTGACACAGGATTTTATGCAATTTGGTTGACATGAAGACATTTTTAAGAAAGAAAATTTGTCAATCAATTCAAGATTCCCATAAAAGGCAACATCTAGTCTCTAACGTGAAAATGTATACATGTTTTGTGTCTGAATAAATAAAAATTGTACTTATTTTGTTTAATATGTCATGTCCAGTCTCTTATCTCAAAACTCTGCTTATTTGCTTACTTAACCTCTGATATTCCCACTGTAAAGCAAGCTTTCTTAATACTTTATGAAAAAATCAGTTAAATCTAAAAATATCACTGTATTAAGAAAAATGTGTTAATGAATGCCAATTTTTTGTAATACTTGAAGCTCAAATAAAAGTCAAATTATATAAAATTAGTCATATTATACTAAAAGATACTGACCATTAACTTCCCATGTTGGAAAACAGTTTTTAAAATGGTTTACCTTTGCTCTAAAAAGGTATAAAGCAAAAATATGTGAATTAAAAAAAAACACTCATGTTTAAAATATGACCTGGTTTAACTTTTCATATCTCTCTGTTTTCAGTTTTCAGAAGCAATAACAAGAATCAGGATGTTGAAAAAATGTTATAGTACATTTATCATTACCATAAGAATATCCTTCCCTAAGTAAGATGCATAATTTACTTATAAACTTGTGGTCAATAAATAAAACCCAACTTACTGATCTGTTAATGGGTCATAACAAGCAACATTTGAGATTAATGATGCTCTGTTTGCATTTGGACAGCACTCAACTATGCCCCCACACACCCAAATCATTTTTTTATAAGTAACCACCATCATTCCCATCCTTGGAAAGAGCATTGGTCTTTCTGGGCGCCATGCATCATCAGTTGGGTCATATTCTTCAAGAGATGATAACAGTCTAAAAAAATTCAAACAATTTCACAATTTTCCCTGATTTTTTGCTGTATTTTGTACTGTATTTTACATTTGTCTCCTACATGATTTATGATTTACTTTGTTTAGTTATAAGTGTTTATCATATCTTAAAAATTCTGAATTATATCTTACAAACATGTTTATAGAAATTCAAAAGGAAAGTTTAAACCCTTACTAATTTTTATTAATTATTTTACTACTATGTTATTAGTTAACAGTGTCAAAATTACAAAATAATCTCTACATTAGGTCTGAATCATTAATTTTTAAATTACATTTTATCTTAGAAAGTCCCTTTTTCTATAATAACTGTATACTTATGCACACAAAGATAAACTAACCTAAAAAGTATGTCTGAAATTAAAACAGTGCACTTCAAGTGATTCCCTTGAAACCTACTAATCTAAGTCTCTCACTAGACCTTTAAATACTAATCCCCAACAACCATGCAAATATCAGTAGTGAATTTTAAACACATTTTTTAAACATCATTCATTCATCAAATTATATGTGGGTCAATAACTTTGTCAGTTACAAGATAGCAAATAACATATGAGCAAAAAATATTTCAAAATCATAATTAATATCATTAATTATTGCTGGTGTTTCCTATCTAGAAAAAAAGTAGTTTCAATTTTTTTTTATTATGTTTGTTCTTAATGCTCATTCTTATGATAGAGATAAACATAAAATTACTCAATACAATGTATTACATGAACGTTAGTGGTTGGTTGGTTGATTTAGTATTTCACGGCACAAAGCAGCCAGGCCATCTGTGCCAAACATCCAATAAAAGTTACAAGTAAATTCAGTAAAATTCATAAAAGGAAATTAAAGTAAAATAAAACAAAGTTAAAAAACATAAATAGCATAAAACCAATGTTCACATTTTGTCTGCAATGTTAAGAAAAAAACTAAAGTAATACAAGTTGTAAAGGGCTTTCTGTAGCAAAATTATAATTATCATAACTTGCCAGGAAGACTAACAGGTAAGTACAAAAACCACTATCAGCCACCTGAAGTTGGCCTTTCCAGTCCAGGTTCCAAGTTAGTTTATGTCATGGCCATTTTCAAAAAGTAAAGTAATATACGTTTTAAAAGACTTGGAGCAAAATTTTAATAATAACTCACCAGAATGACTAACAGGTAGTTCAAACAGCAGCGTTAGTCACCTGAAGTTAGAACAACTTCCTCTTTCCAATCCTTACTGAAGCAAGACGGCCAAAGTCTAATATAGGGTTTTATTTAGAAAAGCTTGTTTTTGTGTTGCTCACTCCAAGTTGACTGCTAGTTGGCATGGAGCCGAGCCTTGAATACAGGACCATAGTCCACGTATGGAACACGCACAGTGGTGATAGTGCCAGAGTGATAGATTTAGCTGCAGTGTCGGCGAGCTCATTCCCGCAAATACCAACATGGCCCAGTATCCAGAAAAACTGGATAGAAGTAGATGTTAAAGAGAAATGGGCCAGTCAGTTTTGAATATAAGCAAGAACAGGGTGTGAACTAATGTGAAGCGATTACAGGGCCAGTAGAGAACTAAGAGAGTCAGTATAAATAGTGCAGTTTGAGTACTGCTTAGCTTTTATGTGATCCAGGGCAAGAGAAATGGCATACAGTACAGCAGTGAACACAAGCTGTAGAGAGAATTCTGTGCACAACCACCAAACCACAACAAACCATGGCAGAGCCCACACAGTAACCTGATTTCAAACCATCTGTATAAATAGGAATGGAAGGATGGTTCAAAGATGTTCAGCAAATAACAGACAATATTTCCATTAGGGAGTATATGCTTTTCTCAGATGACTTAAAAATAGGTCACAACTGGAAACTGTAAGAAGCCATGGTGGGATGGCTGACCAGTGGATACAGCAATATTATCCAAGGATAAACCCAATTCATCCAACTGTGCCTGGATACGAAGGCCAAAAGGAACAATGGCAGACCATCTGCCTGAAAAAGGTGGGATGCTTTGGTAAGGAACAAAGTTTCAAAGTATATAGTAAAGACAGTTGCAAACAGCAGAGGTGCAAAGAAGGTTCATGACTCTATGTATAAGCTCTGAACAGGGGAAGTGCAGAAAGCCCCAGTGCAGACCTGAAGTCCTTGATGATGAATGGGGTCCAGCATCTTTACGGCCAAGAGTCTGGCAGAGCCACAGACCAATGATCCATAGTCGAGTTTCGATCAAATAAGAACACGATACATCTTTAGCATAGAACATTGATCCAATCCTCAAGTGGTGGAAGAGAAAACACAGAGGATGTTCAGTGCTCTTGTACACTTGACCCTAGCTGTTTGATGTGTGGTATAAAGGTCAGCTTATGGTCAAAGAGAAGCCCCAAGAACTTTCTCTCAGAGACCACAGGCAGCACAACTTCACCAATACAGAGTTCAGGATCAGGGTGAATACCCTGTTGGTGGCAAAAGTGCATGCAAATAGTTTTAGAGAGAGGAAGTTAAAGCCATTTGCTGTGGTCCACTTCAGTAAATGATTGAGGGGAGTCTGTAGCTGCCACTCAATATACCTCACGTTCGATGACTGACATGAGATGTGAAAGTCATCGACATAGAGTCTGTTTGTAATAGTGAGAAGGAGTTATTCAGTGATGGCATTAATTTTTTATTGTGAAAAGTGTGACATTCAGAACACAGCCCTGAAGGACTCCAAGTTCCTGTAAAAAAGAACAGGAAAGTGTTGAACCCACATGAACTTGGAACCTCCTGTCCATTAAAAATTTTTAATAAAAGTGAGGAAATGGCTACATAACCCATATATATAGAGGTCTCGCAAAATGCCATACCTCCATGTATCATAAGCCTTCTCGATGCCAAAGAATATTGATACAAGATGTTGTTTGAGAAAGGCTTCTCTGACTGACATTTCAAGTCGAATTGGGTGGTCCATGGTGGAGCTCTGTCGTCAGAACCCACATTGGGTGGATGAGAGGAGGTTGTTTGATTTGAGGAACCAAACAAGATGAGCATTGACCATTATCTCTAAGGTCTTACAGAGACAGCTTCCCAAAGCAATTGGACAGTAGTTTGAAGCAATCTTGGGATCCTTCCCAGGCTCAGAGAAAGGTAGGACAATAGTCTGATGCCAGGCGTCAGGAAAACCATTCTCCTGCCAGATCCGGTTAAAAACAATCAGTAAAATAGCAAGAGGAGTAGGAGATAGATGGCGCAGCATTTCATAATGTATATCATCAGGCCCAACTGATGTATGCCAGACTAATGAAGGGCCAGTTTGAGTTCCACCAGTGTTAAGGGCAATTGTAGTCATAGAGACAATCAGCTCAGAAGGAAAAAGGTGATTGCTCTGCCCGAGCTTTGATGGATAAGAAGGTGGAAGAAGAAGCAGAAGTGCTAGATACCCAGCAAAAGCTTTCACCTAGAGTATCAGTGATGCTCCAGATATCAGCTACTTCCTGGCCATCAGAGAGCAAGACTGAGAGGGGGACAGAATTATATTGCCCACTAACCTTTTGAATCTTGTCACATGACTTTGAAATTGGTCGTAGAAGATATCCTGGTTGTGAACTTAATCCAAGATTCCTTCTGGCTTTGATGTCTTACCCACCGAGCATGTTCATGGGTCTGCTGGGAAGCGATGCAGTTGAGAGTGTGGGATATCCATGGAAAGTATCCTATGGCCAGTCTCTCTCAAAATTATAGGATATAGAAAGATGATCACTGCCTTGTGGATTATTGTCAACCCTCCATGAAAAATGGGAGGATAGTGAAGGGGAAAAAATTGAGAGATCAATAGCAGTAAAGGACTGACTAGGTGCATGAAAATAAGTAGAAGAACCAGTACTGAAAAAAGAAATGTTGTGATCAGAGAGCATATGCTATACAGAGCAACCCCTCCTATCAATATCAGCACTTCCCTAGAGGGGAAGATGTCCATTAAAGTCCCTCAAGATTAAAAAGAAAGATGACAACTGTTCTATGAAAGTATCAAGGTCTAATTAATTATATGTCTCTCCAGGTGACAGGTAGAGAGAACAAACAGTGATGGTATGACCCAAGGAAACACAGATGGCCATGGCCTCCAAGGGTGTGTCAAGTGGCAAAGACAGGGTGGGCATATGCTGATCAGCCAACAGTCCCACCCCTCCATGCACTTATCCATCACACAGTCTGTCATTTCTGTACAAAGAAAACCACTGAAAGGTGAATATATCAGCAGGTTTCAGAAATGTTTCCTGTAAGGAAAGGCATACAGGATGGTAAGGAAGAAATCAGTGTTTTGATGTCATCCAGATTAGAACCCAACAGTTCCATTTGAATCAAGGTGGCCATTTTTACTTATGTGTAGGCAAACTGGGTGGAGAATCCTTCTGTTTACAACCACGTTTTTTTATTTATTGTCTTTATTCAAGGATCCAAGAATCCTGTCCTGGGTCGATTGGGCAGGTCTTTGATGTTGGAAGAGAATTCCAGTGAATGAGGATGTGAACAAATGATCATTTTGCATCTTGGGGTGGGTTGGGAGAAGAAGATGTATCCGAGGAAATGTCTGTACCCAGAACCAAAGGAAGGGAATCTTGGGATTTGCTGGAATATATGTAAGGGATAGAGATGGGTGTTGAAGTTGATTCATCAACTTTTTTAACCATGGAGGTCAAAAGACTTTTCATTTGTTTTGAGAACGATTCTTTTGGAGATCTGTCTGCACTCCCACTGTAGTAGTAAAATGAAGTGCAGCAGCATATGCCCGAGATGAAGTGGTGGACAGCAACTTTCAAACCTCGGGATAAGTAATGTTATGAATCGTTTTAAAACGCTGCACCTCTTTTTCTTCCGACTATTTAGGGCAAGAACAAAAGTAAGATGGCTCAGAGCCATTGCAACTGATGCAATGAGTGTCTGTTTCACACTTTTTGGTATCATGGTCCTTGCCAATGCAAAGAGCATATGTCAAGAAAACACAACATGACGTCTTTGAGTGACCGAACCGCTGACACTGGAAACATCGGAGAGGGTTTGGAATGCATGGCCGTACCCTGCAATTGAGATAACCTGCCTTGATAATGGCAGGTGGATGAGGTGATGTAAATATCAGAATGAGGACATTGGTCAGCATTGTAACTCCATCTTTGCAAGTGGAGATACACCTCACTGCATAAACTCCTTGAGTAGAGAAACCAGCAAGAATCTTTGATTCAGGAATGCACTTCAAATCACTCTCAACAATAACTTCTTGTGATGAATTCAAATTAGCATGAGGTGTAACCTCAACAGGTATATTCCTAATTGCCTTTGATTGCAAGAGGAGTTCACTATGTTGAGATGTGGATGTTTCCACCAATATGTCACTAGATTGAAGCTTCTTTACTGACTTTTGAAAGCCAGCAAGTTCCTCTGGTCCCTTCTGAATGAAAAGGGAGACATTTGCCCTAAAGGTTTGTCTGAAATAGAATATAGAATAAGAAAATGAGGTACTGAGATTGCTGCTCAGAATCTTCAAGACATGGTCATTTACCTATGAACTATTTTTTCACTATTTAAGTTTTTATTTGGAAGATTCATAACATAAAAAGGGAAATTTTGGTGCCCACTTACCCCACTCACCATGGAGCCCTACAAGGGGATGTACTACAATGTCAAACAAGGACACTGCAGCAACACCTGGGTTTCATGAGCACTACACCCAAACACCAGCATTAGATATAATATCCACAAAACTTGTTGAGAACATCCAACACTGGTATTTAGTTGACCCTAGCCCAAGTAGACCAGCCAATTGACCTAAGGGGGACCCCACTCCAAGGCTGCCCATCTACAGGAATTCAAGACCAAAGTGGTGTGTTAGGGTTGGATCCCTCAACCACCAGGATCCTCTCCTTCCCTTCACTGGTTGCCACCTATGACAAACACGTGGGTGGATGTTTAGATCCAAGAGAAGGTAAACTGAAAGAACAGAACCTTCCCTTAGAGAACCCCTCACCACGTACAAGAATCCACACCAAGGGAGGTAATGAAGGGTATGACATCAAGTTGATAATTTGAGGACTAACCTCATGATTCTTTACCAATTCCTAGATTAGTCCATATTTGTGAGTCACAATATTCAGGAAAAAGACACATTTCTACAACACAGAGCTATTTATTGCTGAAAAACATAAGATGCAAGATTGGCATCAGTACCTTTCCCTTGACATAAATGACCATGACAAATATTACTTCAATTATGCATAAAACAATGTATTTTCTATACATTAAAAGCTTAACTATACAGGCTAACAGAAATGCAGTTGAAATTTACCAAAACTGAAACAAACAGGAAATGTTTAACTATGTTTAATATACTACCATAAAATAAAGTTTAAGTAATACCAATACCAATAGAAAAAATCTATAATAATCATAAAGTAAAAAAAAAGAAAAGAAAATATGATATAAAGACACTTGAACTTATGATGTAAAACACAATAACCAAACACTCTATACATATCATTTTAATAAATATTGTTATATTTTTCAATTACTCAAACAAGTCTGGTACCAAAACAGAAATATAAGTGCTGAAATGTTTAGTTTATTCGTGACTTTAACCTTTTTGTAATTATGGCTCTTAAACTAAAACAACGAATATGGATTGACTTCTAACTTGGCAGTAAAATCCAAAAATATATTAATTATTTTGTTACTTTTACATCGACATCCTTATGGGTTATCTACCTGCAGGAAGCACAACTTGGTAATTAATAAACAAAACTACAGTTATATGGTTTTATTGTAAATATGTCATTGGTCCTTTTATAGCTTATCTTTCTGTTTCTAGTCAACAAAAACTTAAGATCTATACTTTGGTCAAAATTGATACTAAAGAAACAATATGCTGTGCAAAACAATTACCATTTACCTAGGATGTTCATTTTAATATAACTTAACCAAATTTCACAAAAAAAATGGTTTGAAAACTGTGGGATTATAATCTTTGAAATTGTTCTGACTTAACATACATGTAATCTCAAGGAATATAATACTATACAATTTATGAAGAATGTCTTAACATTTTCCAAATTAAAAAGTGAAAAATTTCAAGCATACACACACACAGAAACTGATATGTATATGCAAACAACAAAATACCAACTACACCATCTCTGTATCCTTTGTCTAAATCTTGTTTGTTAACTTATGTGGTTAGCTTGACAAAAATATGAAAACATCAAATGATAATACAAATGGAATTTCTGCTGCAATATTATAAACTTATCACTACTTTTCATAACTCACACAGTGTGAATAAGACCTATGAAAAACAGTAGAAAAATATGTAGACACTAAATGGCACATATCTATTGAAAAACATCTTGATTTTCAAAGAGAAGAGGTTATTTAAATTAGTGAGATCTATTATCCTTAGGAATATTGTATTTCTATGTCATAAGTGATATCTTACAGATTATATAACAAAATTCTCTCAAAACATTTACAGTTTATTATGTATTGCACATAACTTTAGCAGCTGTCAACAGAAAACACAATAAGTCTTCCAAACAGTTTTTCAACAAATTAATGAGGAAAGAATCTTCAACATTCCCCAACCATGAACCACAATAATACAGAAAGCAGAAAGCTGTTAAAGCTTTAGATCCAGATTCATATACCATTGATTATGTTAAATTTTGAATATGTATAAATCCATGCTAGAAGACTGTCATTACCATAAATCTATCTACAGAAGGACTACAGTTATTTCATCAATTTTAGCCTACCTCCCATCACCTCCTCGTCCACCAACAACATAAAGTTTTTGATGAATGGCTATCATTCCATGACATGCTCGAGCTGCCATCATGTTTGCTTTTTTCTCCCAATGTTTACTATATATGTCAAAAGCCCACATTTTATTACATGACACCATTTCTCCATATTTTATTCTTTCAGGGTCATAACCACCTACCATAAGAAAAAAGCTGTTGAAGTCATTAACTGGAAAAGACAGTTCAAGGTATTTCTTAGATAATTATCTCAATTAATTCGAACATGTCTGATTGATTTTTTAGAATGTTTTAATTGTTACTTATAGTATACAGGGTTGAGTACACAATAGAAGAACAATTCTATATATGCAAATTAGCAAGTCACATCACAACCACAACTAATATAAAGTAACAATGGAAAGGTATGCATCAAAGCTACAGTTTGGCATTCATTAAACACATTTTTTAAGTAGTGTAGTACCATCATAAATGTATTACTTTTGGGAATAGCAAGTAATAGTCTTTTTCAACATAAAATATTCATATACTTAAATTGCTTTGAAAAACAAAGAAATATGAATCAACTTGGGAAACTAGGCAGGCCATCTAAATATAATATTGGACAAATAGTAACACTTGACCTCAAACAGTTCTTTAGATTTCTATAAAGACAGATGACTGAAGATGCAATATATAAAAGCAGTACTGTCCAGTTACATTAATTCCAGTATTTAGTCAAGTTTCATTTGTATCTAATTTAAATTTTAATATAAGGTGATTCTGAAATTGGAAAAAAAAATGAATTATATAAATATTAAACAACCAATTATATCACATATTAGTATGTTAGATTGTTTTCAATCCAATTAAATGTTGGAGATAATCTGACCTCAAATATTCCCAAAATACATGAATATTGCAACCTTTAAAGACATTTCAATAGTAACACAGAATATATTAGCACTGAAAAGACTTTAGAATTAATATTTTTAGTAAAGTTCTACAGCAAACTCCTGTCATGATACAAGTTTTAAATTCACTTTATATTTGTAAACATACTAAAAGTTTGTACATCTGCCACTTCTATTATGTGCACTATCCTTGTTCCCTTAATGATTAAACATTGTTCACTCTAGATGCATCTTTTTCAGTTGTAGGTTTATTAATTTATACTTAAAATGTATTATTTTAGCAATGAAAGACAAAAAGACATCATACATAAAGCAAAATCTGAACCAAGGTAACATAACACATATTAAAATTTGCCTCACAAAAAGTGAAACTCATCTTACCAGAAACATAAATTGCATTATTCAAAAATACGGCTGCATGGTAATTTCTAGGTTCCGGTATCATACCACAAAATTCCCACCTGTCTTTGAATGGATGATATCTCAAAACTGTTTGTCCTTTTATATAATATTCAAAAGGCTGTTAGGATGTTTTCATAATCATGTTTTATATAACAATATAAAAATATTAAAATTAACCCTATAAATACTGGACATTTATTATACATGTATCCATCTTAAAACAAAGTAAATATCAAGAAAAATGCATTAACTCATCTGACTTTATCCCAACTAATTAGAAAAAAGAACATGAAAGACAAATTAAGTAAAAATAAATTTCATAAAATTGTTCTAAATAACACTTTTTATAAGCATTAATGTAATTTTGTTTTCAAAGTATCCATGAGTTTGTGGCTTATTAAGGCATACTATAAATACATTTAAGAAAGCTCCTTACAAAAAAATATTTCACTTATGAATTTTGTCAAAGTATCTATGCATTATCCCTAAAATTATCAATGGTGAATTGATCCCCATGGGTTTTTCAAAACTACTTTGTTCGGTATGGCTAGGTGGTTAAGGAGCTTGATTCACAATCTGATGGCCATGGATTGGAATTCCCAACCCATCTCATGATCAATTTCACTATTTATTGGTAAAAGAATAACCCAAAAGTTGGCAATGGGGTGGTGATGACTAGATACCTTCCCTCTAGTCTTTCACTGCTAAATTAGGGACAACTAGAGCAGATAGCCCTCATGTAGCTTTGTGCGAAATTCAAAACAAAACAAACCAAAATTACTTATACATCAAGTTGCTTGTGGATCCATAACTTTGTTAGTTACTATGTATTTTACATTGAAAATTTGTGATTTTACAGTTTTTTTCTAACTTAGGAATATAAATATTCATAAACAATACGTTAATTACATATAAACCACATACAAAAAGTTAAATAAAGATACTGTTAACAGTGGAGTTATCTATTCTGGGTCTCTAAGTATTTTATAAAGAAAAGTATCAATTTTACCCAATTTGTGGTCACAGTATTGTAAAACAAAAAAAACCATAAACTTACTACTCAATATGATACAATATGTGGATTCTACAGACAGTTAATGATGTAGGAATAAGTCTGTAATATGCAAATTGAGATCTTAAGGCAACTGTAACTGACTGAGCATACCAGCTTATGGCTTTAATTTTCTGTTTGCCATGTTTCTAGATGCAGTAAAGCAAATGGTGCAACAGAGAAACATATGTTAGGGCTCCCTGTATAAACATATGATGCTAATCTCTCTCATCAGAGTGCATGGTATGTTCTTCATATCATATTTACTTTTACTGTGAATCCAAATAGTAAATTTATAAAATTAGTTCTCCAGTCAAGAGAAAAAAGTTGTCCTTATAAACGTTCTTCTAACTTAAGAATATAATTATTAAAAAGTAAATTTTCACCTTTATAAAAAACTAATTTCAAGGTACAAAATAAAACTTAAAAACAAAAATATTTCTATTAATAAATGCAGTGTCCAGTACCACATGAAATGCATATATGTTTTCTCAGTTAAGCAGGATATATGGCTGGATTAAATACAACTGGAAGGTATAATTCAAACTTATATAACAATGCATGTATCCTTTGGAAAATATTGTATAATTCCATTAAAATGTCCTTAGTTTTTAAACTACTGTATAACAGCCAAAAATGTTTAATTGCAAAAATAATTAATGTAAAGAATTCTCAGTTGGAGTTTATACTCATAAATACTTATAAATATATACAACAAAGGAACATTATTACACTTATTGCATAAAACATGATATCTAGTTATATATTTTCTCACACTGATACCTTGCTTTTATATGAAAGAGGACTACTCATATCCTTTATAATAGAAACATGAAGTAGTTTGTAGTATGATACATTTATGATGACTGTAAAAAAATACCATAAATATATAACATTAACTTATTTACATCTATAATGAACTCACCAGTAGCTATACTATTTGGATTTTGAGGGTCAATGCCTCCTAGTACTACAATAACAGGAAAGGATCTGTCTTGAATATGTTTGCTCTTTTTCAGACTTCCAGCAAATGTGGGCAAATAATTAACTTCCTTGAGAATTGAAGACCTGAATAAATATATCATTTATTTAATTACCAATTTCATCTGAAGGCTCTTGGTTGAAGTGAATGTGTTCAGACTGTGATGCACAACTCTTATCCAAACTTTTCACATTGTACATAATGGTAATACTTACTTAGTTGATTTTCTTTCTTGTTCCAAACTTGATAACAATCGCAGGTTTTGGTCCATTTGTGGAACAAGCCTAAAGTATTCTTTATATCTATCTGCATGGATATGATCTTTTTGCATGTGTTGATAATTAATGCCACTTGTTGACTCTTCATATGTAAAGAATGATTCTTTAGCAGATGATATTGTAGGATCATATCTATCTGGAATAACCTATTAATAATTATATGAAGAATAAAAACTTGAACTTAAATAACCATAATAACCATTTAACATTCTTTCATAAATTTTTAAAACTTTGTATAGAAGCCATTTAGTAAAATGTCTAAAGCCTTGAAACTAACAAGCTTACACATAATATATAAGTAAAAGCTTTCCAGTTATTATTATATGTTTGAAATCTCCAACTTACAAAAAAAATGAAAATTATGCTTATCTATTGAAGTTGCCAGAAAAATATATTCTAAGATATACTACATCATTTTCCTTGAAACCTAGTTTACAATACAAAAATATTGATATCTTGTCTTTTACAGCAATAAAATACATAAAATATATTTTAATTTTAATTCTTATGTATAAGTCTTAATTACATAAGCCTACAATGGTTTTTATTTTCTTGAACTTTTTACATATTCGACAGTAATTCCTGTACACTGAATCCAAAAATGACATCCATTTTTTTCAATAATATACAAGTTTTTCTAAATATGCCAAAGGCACTTTTACATAAGTGAGTCATTTTCATTAAAAGTAAGTAACATTTCATTATGCTTAAAATGTTAAAAATCAATGGTTCATGATTTGTCTCGATCCCCACAAGTTATTACAAAATATGCATAATACTCTTTCTTGATGAATTCCATAATGTTTTTCCTTTGTTTCTTTACAACAAATTTACCACACATATAACAGAATATGTTTTGGTCTTTTACACAACCTTCTTGTTGCAAAGAAACAAAGGAAAAACATTATGGAATTCATCAAGAAAGAGTATTATGCGAATTTTGTAATAACTTGTGGGGATCGAGACAAATCATGAACCATGCACAAAGTTTGCATCATTTGTATTGAAGAATTGAGACAATGGACTAAAGGTAAAAAAAGATCTTGCCTTTTGAAATTCCCTTGGTCTGACATGAGCCTAGAAACCATGGAGATGACTGCTATTTTTGATTGTACAACACTTAAAATAAAAAGAAAATATTTCTTATCCAAACTTTCAATCTGCTATAAGACCTGTTGTTCACAAACCTGATGTATTTGTATCTATTCCACCATAAACTCTTCATACAGTTTCATCTAATTCTGATGTCAATGGGAATGACGATAGAGATTGTCTTTCCACCTGAAATGTCTGGTGAACTACAACTTTTCATACAAGGTGAAAGTAATGATCACAAATCTGGGCATTCCAAAGGATTCTTCAGAGATTTGGTTGTCCAAACTTTGGACTAAAAGCTTACTTTCTCCAGGTACATCATTTTACTGGTACAAAAATCATGATAAAGTTTATACCATACTTTTTGCAAGAAAGTTCACTGACTTATTGAACAATATTGCTGAATTAATACCAACTCTAGGAGCTGTAGTCTATGAAACAAGTGAATGGTGATTGTTCTTTGTTTCCTCCAAAGGAAGTCTATTAAATGTTTTCTTTCACAATGTTCCTATTGCCTATTCAAATCTCTTGAAGGAAACGTATGAAGATCTCGAACTTCCTCTTAATAAGGTCAAAACAAAGAACACGGTTGGCTACTTTGTGGAGACTTAAAGGTATTTATGTTGTTGGGTCAACAATCTGGTTATACAAACTTTCCATGGTTTTTTGTATGAACAGAACAGCAGAGCATGAAATCAGCACTGAATATAGGAGCAATGGTAACATGAAATCGGCTGATAGCAGGATGGAAAAACACTGAACATGAAAGTTTGGTTGACCCAAAGACAGTACTATTACCTCCACTTCACATAAAACTGAGTTTGATGAAATAGTTCGTAAAGGCCTTAAAAAGAGATGGCAACTGTTTCAAGTATCTATGCTTAGCTCTTTCAGAAGTGAGGTTTAAAGAAGGGAATTTTGTTGATTCTCAGGTTAGGAAATTGACTTTGGATAAACAGTTCAAATGAACTATGAGGAAAGTCGAAAAAGAAGCATGGATTGCTTGTAAAGATGTTACTGACACATTTTTTAGGAAACGACAAGGACCCAGAAAATGAAAATATTTATAATAACACACTTGATAAATTCCAAGAGTTGGTTTGTAATATGAGCTCAAAAGTTTATTTAATACTCTCAACAATTGACCATTTTCCTGAAATTCTAGGTACTGTCAATAAAGAATGAGGCAAAAGATTTCATCAAGACGTTAAAGAAATGGAGAGAGGGTATCAAGGAAGGTGGAACATCAGTATCTTGGTTCATTACTGATGGTCACTGAAACAAGATGTTCCAGACATAATACATAAAAGAAAGACCACGACACACAGTTTTGAGTCTAAAGGATACAAATTTCATAAACAAATCAGGAAGAATAAGGATTTATATTCATTTAACATCATTTTTCTACCCTTTTCTTTGGTTTGTTTGTATTTTTGTTAACAAATGTGACAATAAAAAATGTTCATTGTAGTAAACAAAAAAATAATTTGATCTAAGTAAGAGTTTTGTCTTCCCAACTGGTAAAAATCCTTACATGATGAATATTACTTATCAAAATCTATGTAGCTAGAATTATGGAAAATCTATGCAGGCCTGTGTTATCAATATGAAAAACTACTATTAATAGTACAAAAATAAAACGAAAATACGTATCCCATAATGTACAATTATTTTCTTTTTTATTATCGTATCAATAACTCTGCACATACTTTTTAAAACTGTTCATGCACACTAAATAATATTCATTGTGAATGTGTGTATATACATTACTAGCAACATTGTTTGTAAAAACTATCAAACTGTGATAAAAACACCTTTAGTTAGGTGTGGTATAACATACACACTTTTATTTCAGTAAAAAAATGTTATAAATTCTAGTTTTTATAAATCTGATTGAATTATCTAATAATAATTTATGCTATCATGCTGTTTGTACAAATATACATATTTCATACAACAGAACATACTGGTACCTTGATCAAAACTTTCTCAGGTACATATTTCATACAACAGAACATACTGGTACCTTGATCAAAACTTTCTCAGGAGATTCCAGAGGTATTTCAATTTGTGATGGTTTAAAGAGTTTATCTTCTATCTTAATTTTCAAGGAATTGTCTTCTTCTTCGTTCTCAATATTAAAACTGTCCTTCTAAAAGAAATATTTGCAAAATTATAAGCACAGTATTATGAGGAATTAGCCATTTAATATTGTTTAAATAAATCTTCCTGCATTTAAGAATTACATTATAAATTAAATATATATATAGATATATATATATATTTAAACAGGATGTGAGAGGTTAGATATCACAGTTGTATTATACACATAATATATAACCATATATATGTGCATAATATAACCATGATATCTAACTTTCCATTCTAGTTTGAAAACATAAAAATACCACAATTAAGCAAATAAAATAGTAGCACAGTTATTCTTTTACAAACTGTAGCATTTAATTTTTTACTAATTATGTGTATTTTGAAAGTTGTTATTCCCATAATCATATAATTAACAGGTATCTAATATTTTATTTTTTTATATTCTGTCACAAAATCAAAGCTAAATTTTCAAACTAAAGCTGACTTAGCTTTATGCTCTTCCTACAGAAATGGTGTAAAATGCCATTATTTCACTGTATTTTGTGTTTCCATGGTACAAAAAAGTAACTGTAACACAAACTGTTGTAAGGCTATATACATTTAGTTTTTATTTCAACTGGAAGAACTTATGGTATCTCTTACCTGGATAAAAATATGCTCTTTAGGTTGCCATGGAGTTTGATACTGTGGCTCTGTTTTCTGAGGTGTTTTCTCTGACTGTAAAGAGCTAGTTTCTTTAACAAGCTTGGGAGAAACATCTTTCTAAAAGAGAAGTGGTCAGAATTTACATGACAAGTGTATAAGTTGAATTGAAGAATAAGTTAATCCATTAGTTTACATGCACATATCATTAATAAAATATTTAAGACTATGTAATAACTTTAGTAAAACGGTAATAAAATATATAATACACTTATCTGGTACAGTACTTGGACATCGTAAATCTAATTTAATCTTTCTTTCCCAAACTATTTTCTGGTCAATTCTTTGTTATCTGGTATCCACACAATATATCATATATATTTTCCTATAAACATTCTTATTACCTACAGGAATGAGCTATTTTTATATAATCAGCTATAACTCTTATATAAATCACCAAAAATGTATGTTAAGATAATTAAAACTTATATGGGAAAATTACCTTGATGGAAAGTTTCCTACCAAAACTCCTTGACATTTCAAATTGTTCCCTTTGAGATGCTTGGTCTGACAAATGAATTTTCAGTGAAAAGTCTTCTTTGTCAATATGTTCAACATCCTCGGAAATTTCCTCCTAATAAAAAAGTAGACACCACAGTTCTCAAATCAAAAACAACTATAACTGCAGGAATTTCATATTCAGAATTAACATTGTCTGTGTGATTCCTTTTCATCGAATGAACTGGGAGACAATATTTACTGTTTGCCTTTTATATCCCAAAGTTTCGTAGTATAAATAATAATGATAGGAAATAAGTTCTTTGTAAGTGATTGTGTAAATTTTTTCAAACAAGTTTTTGTTCTGCATCTGTTTAATAGTCCATATGGTTGAAGACTAAACTTCTAAGCAGCATACAAGTATCTATCTAATTCATCAATAATATTCTTACCATTAGTGAAGTAATAATATATTTTGATTAAAAGTATATGTAAATGTTCACATTTTCATTTCACACATTTCATAGTATTAGTTTATAAATCTCACATGCTACCCTGAAAACTAACCAAAAAGTATCCTTATAAAAAAAAAACTACATTAGCTACACTTACAATTACTTGACATTTTTTAGAAATTATCAGTATTAATTCTATAAAACAATTAAGTTTCTGTACATTTAGACAATATGAAGTAAGTTGTAGAACAACATCTTAGAAAGTATATAACACATCAGTAGTACTACCTGCTGAGACTGACAATACATATAGGTTTATATACTTCAATATGCTATTTAATTACTTCTGAAACTGTTACCGATCAATCAAAGAAGAGTTTTCACGTATAAAACACGCAAGAGTTTATTTTCTATAATTAGTAAATTTCTCTTATAGTAGCAGTTAAGTAGCCAGGAGATAAACTCTAAACTAAAGCTTCCAGTTTCATACTAAATTACAATGATTTTACATCTTTCATTGTTACAGGCAAAGAAATTAAAGCGTCTACACATAAATAAATCTGTCAGTGTAATTAAAGAAATTCACTAGTCTAAGAGATAAAGGCACACTTCTTAAGGGACTGTTACAGTAAGTTATTACAAAAGAAAGACCAAAAATTACTGTTAATAAAACTTAAAACACACAGATAACTAAAACAAATGCTTAAAACATGTAAACTAATAAACATCACACATAATTGTGTATAAACTACATACAAGTTGTATTAAAATACCTGGATAAAAAGTTGCTCAACAGAACTCTCTAATGATTCATATTGTGTATTCTGAGATTTTTTATCAAGTAACTCAACAGTCACTATAGAATCATCCCGTTCTAATTCTCTTTCCTGAATCTCCACCTGTTCATAAATAAGTCTTCACATTTTTACTAGTCAATTTATAGCAGTCTTTAGTCATGCAGTATTTACATGTTACTTGATTTTCTATCATGCAGACAAGACAGTTTTAATTTGTAAACTATATATATATATGCATTTCTATATTGTAATTTTTAATGGAGATAATATCTCTAATTCAAACTGATTAGTTTTAAATTTTACCAAAATGCATACAATGTACATATTGTTGATAATACCAGTAATGTGTGTTTTATGGGTTTTTTTAAAAGCTGTCCACATGTCTCAAGCAATAGTATTCAACATAATTAAAGAGAATTTACATCATAAAAAGTAAAACAAATGATATGTAAATAAGTTACTTTCATAAAATATCTGATCAACATACTTCAAGCAGATGGAGAATGAAACTGTTATTCCATGAGAAGTCATAAAAGTCAAGCTATTGAATACAGCATCTATGGACTTATAGAGTTATTGGGATGTTGAAACAAATGCTGAAATGTTTTTGAATTTTGTGCAAAGCTGTATGGTGGGCTATCTGTGCTAACAGTCCCTAATTTAGCAATGTAAGGTTAGACAGAAGTCAATCCACTGCCAACTGTTGGACTACTCTTTTACCAATGAATAGTGGAATTGACCAACACCTTATAATGCCCCCATGGCTGAAAGGATGAGCATGTTTGGTGTGATTGGTATTCAAACCTGCAACCCTCAGATTGCAAGTCATGCACCGTAACCATCTGGTCATGCTGGGCCAACAGATGCTAGAAAACCACCATCCTCATCCATTAGTTGAATAATGGAAAAAATACAAAAAGGAGTAATGTGCTTTGAACATGACAGCATTATGAAAGAATCTTTACCAATGCCAACTGTACTGCAGGGCTGTTGTTAAGATGCACATTCATCAAATAGTATACCTTAGTTATGTAACATAAAAACACTAGCTGTTAGCTTCTAGTGTTTCTTAAGATTTAAATTTTGTTGAACAATGTGACATCAGTATCATATTAACTACCATCTAGTGCATAAGTTAATTCATATACAATGTACAAATATGTAGATCTATTTTGAATTTGTGCAAATATCACATACTCATTTCCTATAGAATACATTTCATATTTAAAATGATTTTAAATGGAGCATTCTAAGTACAGTCAAGATTATGACTAAATTCAGCCCTAGTTTAAACTTTCTATGAGAGAGTCTACTCATAAAAAATGTTTAATGTTTTAAGGAGTATTTATAAAGTCCAAATTTTCTTTGTGTATATGAAACTATAACTGTCAAGTGTAACTGACTATATACCTATATGTGATATGCAAAATTTACTCCATGTTTATGATTCCTAAGTTACTAAATGAACATTTACAAGTTTTTGTATACTTCTGGCTTTGTTCTTAATAAAGAATGCACTAAGTTTGTCCTGCTCTAGTTGCTTACAGAAAGGAGTCAATCAAAAAAAATGTTTGATATACTCTCTAATAGCAAAGGTTGTTGTTGCATCCTACCTACTGTGTGCATAGCAATAGTAACCTTTTATATCTGTTAGCCATATGTTGTACCAAAGACATCATATCCCTTATTTTGTGGTGAGAGTGACTCTCAGTCATATATATAGTGTTTGTATCCTGAGGAGAACTGAGAATTTTGTTTTTTTCTCCATAAAATTCTAAATTCTTTGAGCCTTGAATAACTTCATACAACTTCAGGATAACAAAAATAACCTCGAAAATGCTTACAACTTGACCTAAACTAAATTTAATTTAAACTTTAACTGTTGAGAGATATCAAATAATCCTTCACTTCTCTCTCTCTCTCCAGTAAGGAAGCATCACAAATACTTGCCTTTTTAACTTTAACTATGTCATGTAAATAAAAACTGTTATCGTGTGCAAACTAGTGTCCTGTAACTTTCTTTTTGACAAGCTAAAGAAGAATCAATCCTTTACTTTATAATACAGTTTCAAACAAACATATTGTTATTCTGTATTTCCTATCCATTTTCTCCAAGGGAAATAAGTAAATATGACAATACTATGTTAATTCTTGTGTTCTAATTTTTTTATTAGTCAGCAAGAAAGGTTAGGTGAACTGCAGATGCAGTTTTGCCATATTTAAATGTATTCATTTTTACTTTTGAGATAACTGTAACTTGCTATGAAGCCTTGACAATGTTTAATTTTCTTTCTCCCAGTGCTAACTGGTAAATGCCTGGCATAGTCTGGTAATTAGGGTGCTCAATTAGTAAATTGAAAGTCATGAGTTTGAATCTCAATTGCTGAACATGCTCTCACTTCCAGCTGTGAAAGTGTCATAATGTGATGGTGAATCCCAATATTTAATAAATGAGAAATAGTCCAAGAGCCCGCAGTGGGATATTTTGTCTAGCTCAGAATTTTCAATTGGGTCCCACAGTGAACAGTCCTGGGCTCTCAATTTTTTTTTTCAAGGATCCCAAATTAATTTACAAGGTTTCCTTAAGGTATAATTTAATAAAACTCAAAAAAAGAAAGAAACAAAGCACTCCAGCATCAGTGAAAAGCTGTTTACAATACATGATACATGTTTATCATCTGCAAGTGGGAAAGAGCATGTAAATTTTCAATGAAAACGTTTACTTACAATTTACATTGCACATAGTTTCTATTTATGATTTGTTAAAGAAGTTAAGTACACTTTCACACCCAGGTAAAAACTATCACTTATCATGTACACTACATATTTATTATCCCACAAGTGCTAAAGTAAGACAACATAAAAGAGGATAAAATGAACAGCTTTTCTAATAAACATGAACATTTCTTCTTATGTTATTAAGATATCATTACTTAAAAGTGATGACATGATTTCTTGTTTATCTTTATGATTTACTCTCATCCAATTAACATGATTATAAAACTAAGAACTTAAAACATAAATAATAAGAAATTTTGTTGTGTCATTACATTTTTATGCTGAGATTTTTTCATATGCTTTGATAATAAAGTATTTTTATTGAAATGTTAATGTAACTTTGTGAAAGGTTGTGACATCTACACTTTGACCAACCTGAGGTAAAAATAATAATTCTGTGAAACATTCACATGGATTTATTTCCATACCATTTATTGTCATTGATGAAACCTCTTAGAACTTGATAGTGGATGGCTGTGTGCATATTGTACACTGTTTAGTTTGCTATGTCACAAAGTTTGAAGCAAGTACCCTTGTGTATGGAGCACCTTGTGATGCATATTGGTATTCAGGGGTCAAGTATCATGTATTTCTCCAAACTATCATGCACATGGGTCCCAGGAGTTTGAATTGACTAGAACTCTGTAGTTACCTTCCCTCTAGTCTATCACTGCTAAATTAGGGACAGATAGCTCTCATGTAGCTTTGAGAAAATTTTAAAAGAAACCAAACCTGCTGATCAAACATGATTTAACTTTATTTTGAATTAAGTTAATTTTTATCTATCATTTACCAAATACTTTTTATTGTATCTAATACTTCCACATAAATAACATTTGTTTTTTTTATTTCAACTTTAAGTCATAGTGCAGTAGTCCTACTTACATGAAAACCATTTTCATGTTCATTTTTCTTTACTGATAAAAGTTTATTTTTTATTTCATCTTCAACATCAAATACGTATACCATATACCTGACCGTTCATACATTAGGTCTTTAATTCATCACTTACTGTGTATATTAGGTAACTGCATCAGTTTTATAGTTTACCCATGAGTTCTCACAGAGTTCCAGTTTAAAATAAAGTTACTTTCCTTCCTTAAACGTATATATATCTATAAAGACCCCTATAAGTAAAAAAGTACATATTTCTAAGCACATATACAGAAATAACAAGAGCATATTTTTGGGAAAACTTTTACATACTATTGTCTGTTTTTTCATTACATATTTTTTTCTTGTTTGATAACCACGAAATGCAGTTTGTATGGTAGTAGCAGCATCGTTGAGTTGATTGATATCGGGATCTTCCCAAAACTGTAAAAAAAAATTAAACACAAACAAATTGATACAAATGTTTATAATATTTCTAGTACACTCTATCAATAGGTAAACATATAGTACTGAGACAGAAAATAACTTTTTAACTTGCTTTAAGAGATCCTGAAATATTAGATGGACTCAAAAGAGAATTTATTTATGTAAAAATGTAGAATAATATGCAAATATGTCCTTTTACAAACTTACAGGACTAATTACTGAAAGTATCAAGATTTTTGAAGTAATACTTAAAACTCTGTAGTATATTTTATACTAAATGGATATTTTCTTAATTCAAAATTTAAACAAGTATGTAGGACCAAGTTCATACAGCTTCAATTTTATCTACAGGAAACTCTACACAAACCCATTTTGCCTTGACCCAATCTCGTTCCTGAGGAATCTCAAGGGCTACAGCTCCTGTTAGAGGACAGGGGAGCATGGCACCATTTTTAAACTTCTCCTCTTCAATATCATAAATGTCAAGATCAGAAATGGCTTGCTTGTCCAAGCTTGTCATGCCTCCCAACAGAAGAATTTTATTACCTAGATTTGTGTGTATAAACACAGCAATGTGTAATCCATTAAGTGAGTAAAGACAAGCAACATATATATAATCACGATAAACTAATATGTTCTTAAACCAAATATTATATTTGTTTATAGTGTTGAGGACTTTATTTTAACTTTATATTAACACAATTTTGAATATGCAATTTGCTAATTCAGATTACAAACATAACCAACAAAATCACAGTGGAATGGCAAAACTACATTTTGATATTTGGCATTTTGCAGTGAAATGTTATAACCAAAACTTGATTACTTTCAAAGTGAGTATATAACATTCCCTCCAAAAACAAAATATTCATACACTCAGATAACAAAGTACATTTAGATCAGAGACCCCTCGTACTTAACATAATTGGGAAAAAAAAGAATATAAATCAACTTGGAATACAAAACCATCCAAAAAGAAACATGGTAAACGAATTTGCTTGTATTATGTAACTTATTCATATTAACAATATATTAATTAGTATATTAATAGGACATATTTAAAACTTAGGAAATTTTGGTATAACACTCGGAAATAGCAAATTAAACTTTTATTTTCTTATGGTTTTATTTACCATTCATTTATTAATGAAAGTTCAACTGTAAATATTTAGTTATATTACAGTAAATAACTCACCTGCTATCTAAAACATGTTGCTTTTTGGTAGGTATGTATTATGAAATTGACACATGCTCCACCTATTGGTGATATATGTATATTAACATTGTGAAAAGTTATGTAGATTTGTAATAATTGTTAGTTACATGGCATGTAACCTTAGAGTTTAACTAATAAATAAAAGGCCTACCTTAATCTTGAAAATGTGTTAGTTCACACGATATAGTTAAACTAATTATTGCTCAATTTTGTTTTGGATGCTAAGTAGTGGTCTAATCTTGAAATATTGTATCATTTTCAGGTTAATAAGAATAAAAAATTAATTTTATTAACCTGAGAATGATACAATATTTCAAGATTATACCATTACTCAGCATCCAAAACAAAATTGTTTATTAAAGTTTGTACCCATTCTTAGCCAGTAGAGGTTTACTAAAAGTAATATAATTTGAATTCTAGTTATTTGAAAGTTTTATTTTGGAATTATATTGTAATATTTTAATAAATTGTTTGACCCTGTTTGTAGCCGAGTTCTGTTTGGATCATATACCAAAGACAAAACTAGCTCTGTTTCACAACTGATTTATGACCTTTAGGCAAGTAAATTTTGTATGTTTAAACATAACTTTATAATAAAATTAATCTTTATGTATTAAACAATGTTCGTTTTATACTATTCTTATACATTATCTCACAGGAAATTAATGTTTCAGAATTATTGTGCAAAATCTTATTTTTATATTATTTGTTGTACATACTGTGTTACTACCAGTCAAATATACATTTTGCTTAATAGTCTATAAAAGATTACTTGATGAATTAATTGTGAACCCTGAAAACATCTGCTATTCAAATAATCAATTTTTAGCATCACCACTAATATTAATTGTTTTATATATGTATATTAGAATGACAGATGTATCAATCTTCCTGATTTATCAGTTACTGTTGACTTTTTTAGTTGACAACAAATCTGGTAACTAGAATTAATGTATTCCTCACACATTTGTTAAAGCATTTTAAGTCACCTATAGTTAAGTTTTTGAAGTACATTTATATTTTAAAAAATTAGTTGAAAGCTTACAATAAATAATTTGACTGAAATGTGTAATACTAAAATTTTCACTTCATAAATTCTTAGAAACATTGTGGTGTATAAAATAACCATGATTTATGAAAAGATATATTATACCTTATTGTAACATTCATACAAATTAGAAGAGTTTATTTATTTACTGTATTGATATTCTATGTTATATTTCATTTCCAGTTTCTTTGTGGTTTTAATTTATATATGTATTTTCTTTTGAATCAAATCCAGCATGGCCAGGATGTTAGATAACTTGACTTGTAATATGAGGGTTATGGGTTCAAATCCCTGTTACACCAAATAGCCTTGCCCTTTCAGCCATGGGAACATTATAATGTTATGGTCAATCCTACTATTCATTAGTAAGAGAATAGCCCAAGAGTTGGTTGCAGGTGGTGATGACTAGCTGCCTTCCCTCTAGACTCACACTGCCAAATCAGGGATGGCTATTGTAGATAACACTTGTGTAGCTTTGTGCAAATTTCAAAACAAACAAAGTTTTGAATCAGAATGTTATTATAATTGCAGCTTTATTTACTATAAAAGACAACAACACAATGATCCATAATATTCTGTGGTAATCTGTAAATAGAAAACCGAAGTCTTCTTTTTTTGTACAAACATTTAGGATGATACAAAACAACATAATAAACATCTAACATTATAATCCTTCTTATTAATCATCTTTTTAATGTGTCACTCTTTAGAATTAAACCGTACTTTCATTAGTTAATTAAACTGGAAAATAATCCATTTGTAACACCACACAAGAGATAAAGTCTTAAATATGATGACAAATAAGTACGACCACCCTCAAAATATGATTAAAGTGTAAGAAATATTTAGAAATTGTATTTATCACTCAGTCCTGTAGCTCCCCTTCATCCAACTATTCTAATCTATTCCATTACAAACCAAAGTTCATAAAAAACATTAACAAAGAAACAGCATTTAGAAACAAATATTATGCAATGAAAGAAAAGCAGATATATTATCAATTAATAATTATTTGATCTTCAATAATTAAATAGCTAAAAGATCAAAAACAGATAGCATTACACTATCCACTTATACTGGTAGTAACTGCTGAACAAACATTCCTATAAGCTAATATCTTTACAATGACTGAAATTAATATTTAGTCACATACATATGTCAATATTGAACAAGATATTTGTCTCTTTATTTTAATATTAAATGGATTAAGCTGTAAAGCAGTAAATAATACCATACATACCCCTGTGATATAGTGATATATAATAGATAAGAATTAAGCTACAGAAAATGTTATGCAGAGAAAAATAAACATAAACAGCAAAGGAAAACAAAGAAGTGGACAAATGAAACAACTTTATTCATATTGCTCCAACTGCAAGTCTCCACCTTAGATTACTTCCATCACTGGTTATTGCAAACAAAAATATATAAGGAAGTTAACTCCTTAATTTATACTAACAGTGGTGGTGTCATTGCATTCCACCCCCCACCCCCACCCCCCAAGAAAGAAAAATATAATTTGAAAAAATGCTGAAAAAGTATATATGCAGACCCTGTTGGTTAAAAATAAAAATATTTTTTTGGTTTAATGAGACTCAGATTTGGGTTACAAAACCACCTTGATAAAACTTTTGAGACAAATAGTCCCTCCAAACACAAATAACTACTGCTCCCCAGAAGGAGGCCTTGCCCATCATTTATTCCCCCACTAAGAGAAATGTGGTGCAACCACTACATACTAACTTGTAAAAAATCTATAAAAGCCCACTTGAAATGACCTGACCTCATCCAAGGGAAAGACACAAAAACAGGAACAAGCAGATACAAGCTTATATGGAATAGCAATTGTAGTATATTAACTTTACATAAGATTGACTATGCTTGTGATATTCTTATATTTAATTTATTAGGATTTTGCTAAATAGATGCATAACACATGTATGGAAATTTAAAGAGACAACCTCAATATATCTGATTTATAATATATATAATTGTATAAAGGTAAAGTATGAAGATTTTAATTTCATCACACTATGACCATATGATTGCTGATGTATAAGGCTATTTAAGCTTTCATCAACCCAATTAAATTAATAGTAAGTAATGACAGTCAATACAATAATATAACCATAGGTGGGTTGATAAAACTAATGTAGTTCAAACTTGAAATATATGTATTCATCTGATTGTACACTTTTATTCTTATCAACTCTCAGTGTAAAATGTTTCACACTGGATCAACAGAACTAAAAACTAATCATAAGTACAAAAACTACATAACTATGCTCTAAAAAAAAAAATAACACAGACATTTAGGGGCAAATATTAACAAACTTTATACCACACTATTTTACCATATTGAAACTTCAGAATATATATTGTGTAGAACAAGTGACAATAGCCAACTATTTTTTTAGTTGAGATGTCACATTAGCACTTAAAACTTTTCAATCACTCACTACTAAACATAGGGTTTATAATGCTCACATTACAGTTCCAATACTAATGGTGGGCACAGTACAGGTATCCCACTGTGTAGTTTTGTTTTGTGCTTAATAGCAAGCAAACAAAGTTATTTACATGAAAACTATGTACTGTCTAAAGTTCTGAATTTGTCATTTCAAAGAGATCTAACTGACTGTGTAGAACTGCAATATATTGAACCATAAGTTGTTAAAATCATTAAGTTAAAAAAATTGATAATGCTAATAAAATAAACTGCATTTCATATGGATTAAAATAAATTAATGAGTCATTTTCATTTTCAAAGCATAGGCTAAAATTAAAATTAGCCAATATAAAATACAGTGAACTATGATAACTACCTCAAAGAAACACACAGGGTGAGAAAATTTAGTTTATTAGATAATGATAAAAATAAAAACTCAAACATTTTTAGAAAGTAAGCTTTATGTCTTTAGGGATGACTTTGCCTTGCAAACACACTCGGGTGTTACTAGGTTTTTGAAATGTGATATAAATAGTGTATTTACCTAATAAGAGTACACTTACCAATCTTACAAGATGCTACAGAATGACGTGGCCCAGGTAGATTTGGTTGTCGTTTCCAAATGTTCTTAGTAGGATTAAATACATGGATTTCAGATACACTAACAAGTCTATATGCACTTTTTGTTGACTTATAAGTGCACCCTGCTAATACCCATATCTTCCTTCGCACTGTTAAGACTTTACAAAATGCTAAAGGCCGAGGTAAAGATTTTTTTTCTGTCCACCTGTGGAAAAAAATAATTATACTATACTATGGCATTTTTATTCCCAATAGGAAAAATTATAAAATTTTATTTAGATATGGCTTACATAACTTACACAACCATTCTAAACAATCTAATT
This sequence comes from Tachypleus tridentatus, assembly GCF_004210375.1. Lineage (NCBI taxonomy): Eukaryota > Metazoa > Arthropoda > Merostomata > Xiphosura > Limulidae > Tachypleus > Tachypleus tridentatus. The sequence goes on along the minus strand of NC_134837.1, from coordinate 74,266,683 downwards.
TAGTTTTACTTCAACAGGAATTTTATTTGAAATTTTTTCAAATCATAGGTGCATTCAAGTGCATAGAGACACTGTGCCAAAATAGACTTCTAGTAATAAAACTGCATCAAGACAGCACTAACTTTTTTTTTATTAAGAATAATATTGTCTTCATTATTGGTTTAAAGAAAAATAAAATGCCTTTAAAATATTACAAATAAAAACAATATCTTTTTATACAATTGCACAAAATATCTTCAAAATATAACTTCATTGATAATAAATACATTTTGATACCTTCTAAGATATTTTTAGGTACTATGCTTAATTATATCTACTTTTATATGTAAAGTTCAAAATAAGACCACAACCTGAAAAAAAAAACTACTTAGAATGTTCTAAATTATTTATTCCTGGACTTATTCTTTGTTCTGAAAATATATCTGTTTCACATAACATGCCACTGAGAAGATCACTAAAATTGATACTGTTAAAAGTTACCTTTGTTGCTTTTAAAAGTAGATAATACCCATAACATTGTTAAGTATATCAACAGCAGTGTCCTTTAATGGTTGTTCAGGTAATATACAGAGGTTATGTTGTAATAAAAAGAGACACAGTAACATGAGTGACATGTGCCATTCTATGTAACTACAAATTTTCTTGTTTACTAAGGAAATTTTGATTTATTCAGTCTGAAACTTCATCTTCATTTAATTAATCAGTAATTTTGGTATGAGATACCAAGTGAGAATAGTACAAAATCTATAAGAGTAAGAGGTTGAAAGAATCCAGTGAAAGTGTTGGTTCAAAGTGTTTAAAACATCTGAGCAGGTACACACAAAAGGTATGTTTCATTACATAAAAGAATCATGAACCTTTTGTTTTGTTTTTTTAATTTAAAATACCAATCCAGTCAATAAGGTTTCTAGTATTACTCCATAACCAATATTTTGAGCAAATCTCCATTTAACAGTCAATGATCAATATAACCTTTGTGAGAGGAAAGTAAGTTCATTGTTAGCTTAAAGACAAGACTGAAGTAAGAAAACCAAGAATGTTTAATATATTAATATATAATGTGCTTTTATCTTTCTGCAGTAAGTATCATGTTTATTCTAAATTTATTCATTGTTCTGTATATGTGCAAGTTAACATAATATGCAGTCAAGAAAACCTTTAATCTGATCTTGTTTCAATTTACCTTTGTTGTTCTTAAAAGTAGATAATAATTATTACTATATGGAGAGAACATTGCTTAATAAAACATGTTGTGTAAAGATGTTGACAGTGGAGTACTTCAATGGTTGTTGAAGAGATTGTTAGAAACAGTTGCTTTTACTGGATGTAGACTACTTTCTCTCCAGATTGTCTTATTTGAGATCCTGTTCAGACTAAATAAAGTTTAGGTTACTTAGTTAAAATAGAGGCAGCTGAATTATCCAGAGTAATTAGTGCTACCCACACAGCAGGTCATTTTCACTTCAAAGTTTTGTTTGTTTATTTGTTTTGAATATTTCACAAAGCTACATGAAGGCTATTTGCATTAGTTCTTCTTGATTTAGCAGTGGCAGACTAGATGGAAATCAGATAGTCAACAATATCCACTGCTAACTTTTGGGCTACTCTTTTACCAGTGAAAAGTAGGATTGACCATATCATTGTAATCACCACACAGTGAGTCATGCATTCTAGCCATCAGGCCATGCCAAACAGCCGTCCAAAAGTAAAGGAAGTAGTAGCTTTTATATATCAAGATGCAGTTTTACAGCTTGTTTAACCACATCCAAACCAAATATTATGTCAGAAGAATGACACAGAACAGTAAGTAATTCTATTAGTTGCTACTTAACAATTTGCTTGAATATATTTTATATAAAAACACATACACCTGAATAAATTTCGTTTTTCAATTACTTATTAAAACTAGCAGAAACATTTTCCTACAAGTGGCTGTTTGTGCTATTAATTATTCATCATAGCTTTCATATATCATTGACAAAAAATTTAAAAAAGTGAACAAATATTTTATGTTTATTGAGTGATGTGAGTTTAAACAGACTTACGAGTTGGTTTGGATATCATAGACATAAACATTCTTGACTACTGGGGGTACTTTTTTATCAATCTTTGGTTCTGTAAGACCACCTACAACCCATATCTGCTTGTCTAAGCAAGTAATTCCTGCTCCTATCAGTGGTTGAGGCAAGTTTGTGACAACTTTCCAAGTGTCATCATCACAGTTATATATCTCAACTGATGTCAAGATCCTGCAATGAAAACTGACTCATTCAAGAGGCATAATAAGACTGTAATAAAGGTTTTGCAAAATTTATATATCTGTTGAAATAAAATATATGTGTATCAATAAAGTTCCATTTTAAAAACTCCAACATTCTATATTCAGTTTACCTGACAAACATTTCAAGTCCAGAAAAAATAACAGTCAGTTTTATGATATAATAGAAAAAAAAATATATATATATATACACACACACACACACACACAAACACAGGAGAAGGCTTGAAATAAATGTTTATTTACACTTGACCAAGAATTTGGAAATCAATGAAAACAAAAATCAATTATCTAATTACAGACCGGCCCTGATCATTTCTTCCACCGAAAACAAATAGTTTGTTCTCTGCTGCTAATACACTATGACAGGCTCTAGCATGTATCATCATTGCTTTATTCTCCCATTGGCTGGTGTGTATATTAAGTCCAAAAGTGGTTCGTGTGGCAACCATTTCACCTTTGTTCCTTTCAAAAAAACTGTATCCCCCTACACAAAGTTTTAGAAAATACCAGTTTTTGAATGTATAGAAAATTAAGGAATTTAAATCTAGGCTTCTTAATTGTGATTTGTTTTGTTTTTTACATATAAAGAGTTCTGTAAAATGTTTTAATTTGATAACATTCATGTGAGGAAAACAAAAGTATCTTACATAACTTTGACTACATAACAAAATTTTAAGAATCAGCATGTTAATTTTTAATATATCAATAAATAATTTATGAAATTGCATATAACAGCAATGACTTATCATGTAATACCAATAAAATATAATATTTATCCACAATTATTTCATTTCTTCAAACAAATTATTCAATATATTGCCTCTCCACATGATAATTACCAATTTCATATATTATTTTATTAATTTTTCAAACTTAGTTTACAAGTGGTAATTCCAAATACTAAATTGGTTGTTACTACATATTTCACAAATTCTTAAATAGTGTTTTTAAAACTCTGATTATGTATGTGACATTTTTAGGCATGTTTATTACTTACTTGTGAGGGTAGTACCAACTTTTAACTAGTGGTTTAAATTAAATATATTATGGAATTAAAAGTAACTTCTGACTTGACTGAACTGAAGAAAGACTAGATAAGTATTTGACACAATAAAGAAATTACTTAATGTAGCTCCACAAAAAAATTCAATTCAGTTAATTAATGAATTCAATAAATTAATTAATGCACTGGAGGGGACAATCACTCTTATTTCACTAAACATTAAAAAGATTTATGCCAGGTGAAAATTTGGGTAAGACTGGCAAGATCAATCATTATATACTTATTTAAATAACATTAAATTTCCCAGAATACATTTGATAACAACCACGTGGAATTTCATTGGCCAAAATAGATAAGACTGTTCTTTTCAGTTATATCTAAACCTCTACACAAACAAAGTTACCAGAGAACACATTAGAACAAGTCTATGAAATTGTACAACACCACTCATAAGAAAGTTAAAATAATAAAGGGAAAATGACACTTAGCAGTTTGTGACTAACACAAAAAAATAAGGTCATTGCATTACAAGTCCAGTTATCTTCCAAACTATATAATCAACAAGTGCACCAGACACATGGTTGACCTAAAAAGACCGATCAGTTGGGTGAACAAAAAAATATTCACTTTTCTAAAGTAAAAAAAAAGAAACCATTGGTATACTTTATATAAAATAGTTACATCTTTTACAGAACATCATTAAAGTCATTAATACACTAAGCAATAAAAGTATTATTATAAAACACTGTTCTTATAAAAGTTATAGAAATTAATTCTTTGTCAATTAGACAAATTTCAATTAATTTGTCAAAATACAATGAGGTTAATATTTTTTATACCAACCTGTTACATAAATATCAGAGTGCAAAAGAGCAGCAGCATGATAAGTACGAGGTTCTGGCATGAGACCACAGTACTCCCAAACATCTGTAGGCAGATGATAACGAAAAATTGCTCCTCCTGATGAATGAAGTAGAAAACCAAAATTTGATAGAATGAATTAGATACAAACAACCAGTTTCAAAAACAGAAAGAATATTTTCATAAAATATTTCTTATCATAAAAATATTGCTACTTACAGAAGTTTTTCTAATGACACTTAAGTCTAAAATGGAGGCCTCTTATACTATGGCATATTATGTTTGGATCGAGAATTTTTTTATTTCTATAACATAAAAATGCTGTTGTCACAGTTTGAAAGATATGCTTATACAATGATTTTCAGAAGTAATAATTACTCATACAAGTCAGAATATTCAAAATTGAGTGTTTTAAATGACATGCAGGAAAAACTGCTGAAAACAAACCAGATTATATCTCTCAATACTGCCATACGTATCATCATTTGCTTTCATTGTACAGGTTAGAGAAATTTAATTATCAAGTTTATTAATTACAAAACCATATTTAAACATAATTTACCAAAAATATATATCAAAACAAAAACACTGAAGAATAATGAAAATATTTAGCATCAATGTAGTCTTCACAAGTCCTCCCACACTGTCCGACAATCTTTTGGACATTAAATCCTTAGTTTCCAATCCACTCACAAAGAATGTAACTGACAGCACTCAGTGTGAGTGTAACAAACAATATACAGATCCACAACAACATTTGTTCCAGATAAGATTCAAAGAACACTAAAAATACATTAAAACCTGAGTTACAAAAACACTGGCTTTAGCTTTTTATGTCAAGAAAATGACAACACAAAACAACTTAAAAGATGCAAAACAAACAAACAAAGACGAAAACATCAAAAGTTCAAAAATCAAAAATGCTTTTGCTTTCCAAAGTGGGTACTGATGAAACCAATGGCTAACAACCACTCAATATTTATTGGAAACCACTTACCAAATATATAAAATGTATCATTTATTGTGATAATGACACAAAAATTACTTAACTCATGACTTATAATTTTATAGCACATTAATTTGAATTCTAAATATTTTATTTTCTTATACAATAACAATAATAATACTTTTTTATTTTCTTATATTTCTAATATCCAAATGTTACATATTTTTAAACAATAAAGTGTGCGAGATATTCTGTTCTTCAATGTACATGAAGGTTTAAATATTCACCTGTTAATTCTGTAACAGATTTACTACTGCACATTTCTTGTAGTGCCTACATTTGTTTCTGTACAGTTTTCTTTTCTACCCATGAAGTATACTTTTGACTGTGTATTGCACAAGTTCCACCTATTCTTAAAATTTGTTGAGAATTCTTGAAAGTGAGAATCAACAATATTCATTTAATAAAACACACTAGAACATTGTTGAAAGTTCTTGAGTCTCACGTTATTCACATAAAAAGCAACTAGCTAGAGACAGGAGAAGAGTGTTATTATTATTGAATAGCTACAGTCAGAGTGCTACAGACCTCTGAAGCTATAATTGTGATTAAAGTCTATTATCTGTAGAACTACAGAAGTGGTGCAGGAACATTTGTAGATTTCGAACATTATAAGCAGTTCAAATTTAAATGTCAATGTTTCTAGAAGGATATTAATTGTCTCCTTCAGTGAAAGTCAGCTTATAAAAAGCAATAGGCCAACCAAGTTAGCTAGCTTAAGTGAGATGTTATAGCATCAATTCAGAATTAAGTTGCTCACTGTGGATCTGGGCCACTGTTAAAATATTCATTTCTGAACCAGATAGTAGAATTAATTTATTTTTTAGGTTTGGAAAATTCTTGTATATAAACCATCATTTGTAAAAACTATTAGTAATAACTGTTATAATAAAGTGTATTGTTTTTATATTTGTATATTAAAATATATTTGTGTTAAAAGAGGAAACTGTGTATCATTCTTATTGCAAATAACATAAATTTGATACATATTAACATTTTATTAACTTCTAGATTCAAATTCAAATTTCCAGTTATTGGATATAATATGTTGACATACATAACATAATAAAAGGGAACTTGTCTGAAGTAGATAATAATAATACTTAACAATTCTGTACTCATCATAATTCATTTTCAGCATTTTATACACAGTTTAATAACTTTATCACCTAATGGCAAGTATTTTAGTACTGTTGCTAAGACAGCAGTCATTTAATCATTGTTCCAAAGAGAAATGACTGTTCTGTTCAGTACACTATTGTCAGATGAAGTTTACAGTTAAAGACAAAGTGAATTATAGAGATCACCTGTGCATACATTTTTTTTCTCAGATAAATTTACTTATCTTATGAGTTTTAAAAACAACATCATTAAATATTACACCTGATAAAACAAATTCACTTAATTTATTTTCTCACATTTGCTACTTACCTTTCCCAAATATGCAAGTAACAAAATTCAACTCGTAAATAAACACTCGCTAAATATAGGTTTGTTTCTTTACATAAAAGTAATGAACTTACCAAGTAAATAATCTGTAGGAGCATAAGGATTCACTCCACCCATTAACAAGACTGTAGGTGTTTCAGAGGACTGAATTTTTGTAACAACTGAGAACTGCTCTGCAAATCGAATAGAAAATTTCCAATCTCGTTCCAATATTTCTCTGAGAAGAAATGGAATTAATCTCTTAAAAACATTTATTTTAACTTTTATAAGTTTTGATACTTAATGATATAAACATATTACCTGAAAGTTTTTCACTATTTTCACATATTGTTTACAGTTTTTCATAAATGTCAATGTAATTGACTGTTCTTGAGAAATCATCCATTTATAGTTTATTTCCTTTTTCGTACCTTTGATGATATATATTTACCTATATTAAAGAAATATATAAAATGTTGTGCTCTCTTTTGTGATTAAATGAAAGATAGTTCTCATCATCATGAAAGATAGTTCCGTTCTAAAACAAGAAATTCATTGAGCTTTGTCTTCTCTGCAAACTAGACATAACTTATACTAAAACTGGTTATTTAATAAACTTCCCAATTATAAAAGCTTTAACTCAATATTCCAAATACCTTGATACTTGGATTAAACTAAAATTATTCAGCTTAGTTTCACAATAAGTTATACTAAATAATTGTTTTTATTCAACTAAATATTTTACTTTCACACAGAAATATACATTTTACTTTTTACTGTAACACCATTAAGAATAAATGACAAGTGAAGCTATGTAACCATAAAAAATACACTTTTATAAATTAAAATCCATTTTTGAAACAAAAATTTAAAAAATCAGATGCAAATAAAGAAAAGTAAAAACTTTTATTGTGACTACAATTCAAAATTAGACCTTTTTAAAGTGGATGTCATCACACTGACATAATGTAAAAACCTACACTGAAAGATCTTCTTTTAATAACTATATTCATACAATATATTTCTGTTGAAATGTGTCAAGTAATCAGGTTATTCCTTCAAAATTAGTCACAATAATGTAACTTACAATTATCTATTATGTATGTTAGCTTAAAAGCACTTCAATATGCAAATCACTATTTTTTATTAGAAGTTAATATTTATTCTTTACATATTTACCGCCTTTTTTTCTTGAGGACAGGAAGTTCAGCTAGAACTCCTAAATTTGGATCCATATTCTCATGAAGTTTCATGTATGTATCTTTTCCTTCACCTTGTGAGATTTGGGATGAGTAAATTTCTTCAGGAACATCAGTCCTTTGATCATATTGGGTGTAAACATTCACCTGTTAAATAATTTTTAATGATTTTGGTAAAAATCCTGATTAATTAATATTAACACTAACATACTACCTTATATAAAACATGCAAAGAGCATTAAAAAATTAATAATTACATACAAGAAATCTAGCATGAATATCGTAAATAGCAAAAGCAATATATACATACACATATACATATACAGTCATGTGAAAAAGTTAGGGCACCCTATGAAAGCCTGTGTATTTGTATAACATTTTTGGATATATAGATATTTAATCTCAATTTCAACAATACTGAGAGATTATAGGAATATAACTAAACAATTAAAACTGAAGAAAAGACTTTTCAAGATCTTCTGTAAATGTAATTCTACAAAAATGCATATTCTGAGGAAAAAGTTAGGACATCCTACCCCCTAATAGCTAGTGTTACCCCCTTTGGCTGAAATAACTGCAGTGAGATGCTTCTTGTAGCCATCTACCAGTCTCTGACATTGGTCTGAAGAAAGTTTGCCACACTCCTCAATGCAGAATTCTTTCAGCTGTGAGATGTTTGAGGAGTTTCTTGCATGTACAGCCCGTTTCAAGTCACCCCACAGCATCTCAATGGGATTAAGATCTAGGCTTTGACTCAGCCATTCCAGGACTCTCCATTTCTCAGTTTTCAGCCAGTCCTTGGTGGATTTACTGGTATGTTGTGTGTCATTGTTGTGTTGCAGGGTCCAGTTCCACTTCAGCTTTAATTTTCTTAGAGATGATCTCACATGATCCTCAAGCACCCTCTGATACACAGTAGAATTCATGGTGGATTCTATGATTGTGAGCTGTTCTGGTCCTGCTGCAGCAAAGCAGCCCCAAACCATGACACTTCCATCTTCATGCTTCACAGTTAGTATGAGGTTCTTTTCCTGGAATGCTGTATTTGGTTTACACCAAACATGTCCTTTGTTCTGGTGTCCAAATAATTCAATTTTGGACTCATCTGTCAAAAGGACATTATTCCAAAAGTCCTGGTCATTGTCTACATTCTCTCTGGCAAACTTCATGTTTCTCTTAGAGAGCAAAGGTTTCCTCCTTGCACACCTCCCATGCAAGTTAAACTTGTGCAATCTCTTTCTGATTGTAGAGGCATGCACTTTCACATCAACAGTAGCCAGACATGTTAGGATGTTTTAGCATCTTGCAGTCTGTTCTTGGGGTGAACTTGCTTGGATGACCAGACCTGGGCATGTTAGCAGTTGTTTTGAAAGCCCTCCACTTGTTGACCATTTTTTGGACAGTGGAATGGCTGATTTCAAAATCTTTTGGAATCTTTTTTAAACCCTTACCACACTCATAAGCTGCTACAATTTTCTTTCTGAAGGCCTCAGACAGCTCTTTTGCTCTCACCATGGTGCTCACTCTCACTTCAACAGTCAGGAGCACACCAAACTAAATGTCTGAGATTTAAATAGAGTAAGCTTCATTCAAATTTCTGAGTAACAATCTTCTAATCATGTGCACCTGGTGTGATACACCTGTGTGTGAGCTGAGCCATTTGAAGTGGGAATAAATGTGGGGGTGTCCTAACTTTTTCCTTAGTTAGAATATGCATTTTTGTAGAATTACATTTACAAAAGATCTTGAAAATTCTTTTCTTCAGTTTTAATTGTTTAGTTATATTCCTATAATCTCTCAGTATTGTTAAAATTGAGATTAAATATCTATATATCCAAAAATGTTACAAAAATACACAGGCTTTCATAGGGTGTCTTAACTTTTTCACATGACTGTATGTATGCACACAGGTATACATGTTATAGTTTCAATTGCTAAATAACCTTAATCCAAATAACCAAGAAATACACATATCGTGTTTCATGATCAATTGTAAGTAAAGTCTTAGGTAGTACCACAAACTAATGCTATGACTGAAGTTATGCCCTAGATGCACTGCGTTGTTGGGGATATATATGATAGGAATAACATAAAATAAAAACAAGCTGCTCTTGCTCAAACTGTTATATCACTGAAAGCAATATATGCACTGGCTGTGATTTGTAACAATGACAGACAGGCTGAAAGAGATACCAGCTAGAACAATAATGGCCATGGTGCGTGAAGAAGTAACTAAATCTAAGGGGACAGTTAATGTTACTTCTGTTGCACCATGCAAACAAACAATTACTAGGGTTGCCAGTACATCTGAGACCACTGAGCAAAAACTGTGCATTTCAGTATAGGAAGCTCAGGAAGTTATTCATACAATTTGCCAATGAGTTTTTCAAAACAGATAGTCAACTGAGAAACAAATATCATTCAGCATAATATAAATATCAGAGGAATGTGCCCTGTAAAGCAATCACAGTGCTATCTTTCTTGGATCACTAAGTATTTATTCAATACTAATATATATTAGATGCTGAATAACAGATACTTTTAATCATTTGTGTGCTTGATTATCACTAACCAGTAGCAACTGAGCAAAAGATTCTGTATGGATTTCAGAGAAGTGAACATTGTAATACATATGTTATTATTTTGCTACATTAAAATATATTTTCAGTAGCTACTTACATCCTCTAAGATGGGTAACTATTCTTGTTCAGTGCTGCTATCTATTTGGAAAAATATTTTGCATGCCACAAGCCTTGAACTCACACATACACTATGATCAACATGTTTCAACTGCATTTTGCATATAAATCATCATGCAACAACCCTCCACCAATAGGAGTGTGACATACTCTCCTAATAATTGTGACTCCCTCTATTCAATTCCACTCAACTATCACTTCAAAATTAGGCAGAAAAAGAAGCACCAATTTTCAGTGGGGAGGAAGGGTGGAAAGTATGAGAGGAGATGAGAACCCATCGGAAATATACTTTCAGTATAGAAAAATAGCAATTTATGACATGGTACCTAATTTCTTTTCACATGGATAGCTAGAATCTCAAATTGAATAGGTAGAAAAACCACTGTGAAGAATAGAAAGGCATATCCTTCAAATGCATCCAAAGAACACCTTTGAAGTATGATCCCCATTGGGAGAGGACACATGTGGGAGACTGCACTACTTCTGTACCATGTATACTCTGTGCTCATTGTAGAGAGAGATGTTGCACACATGGGAAGAAAGTGGAAAGAGTACAACCAAGAGTGGAGATAAAACAGGGAGGGAACCACAGCATACTAGAATTATCCTTAGAATATGAATAAGTTATTATGTTTTGTATCAAAAATGTACTTAATTAAAAACAGAATACCAAATTGTGTTTCTATTATTTCTCAACTGAAGAAAAGTAGGGACTTTATTAGAAGAAAGATTTTCAACAATAGGGCCTTTAGAAGGGAAAAGTAGGGATAAAATAAACATTAATCACTGTACCAGATGAAACATAACTGGCAGAAACTGTAGGACAGTTTTCACTGATTTTAACTACACTTCATCTTAACTAGCTCTTTATGTTTATCTTCCTGTGCACGTTTCAAGAGTTGCTGTTTGCTACTATTATCACAAGCTACTGACTTCTGATTAATAGTACAGAAACAGTGAAATTGGTCATTTGGCAGTAGTTGACACAGACATGAAATTTCATAACCATTTATTTTCTACACAGGTCAACAACTAGTAGAAAAACTGTGTTTTTCCATGCAACATTTTAGATGTCTACACCAATGCTATGGGAATATAAATCACACAAGCAATACAACATAAAGTGCATGTATGTTAGATTACCATAAAATTAATAATGTTCATTACAATTGTCAGGGTCCAGCTATTTCAGGGCATGACTGACAGAAGCTTGCACATTTTCACACACAAAAATCAAACAATGTGCAGCTAAAACCATGCAAATGGTTACCTTTGCAAAAAATACAATTTAACAAAAGCTGATACTGATGATGTACATCGTTCAACTTGAAAATTCAAAATGTATAGAGTTAAGAAGCATTTGATCATGTCTCATTTATTCTTTATTGGCATGGAGGTTATGTTCACTCTAAAGTCACTTACTATAAAGTAGGGAATACAATTTATTTATCTTGCAGAAAAAGGTATCTATCTCTGATTCCACCAAGGAGTTGTAACTTGTGCAAATCACCAGATTCTGAAACACTTAGCTATCTTAAATTAATAACAGGGGCAAGTAGACTACACTTATAATATATATAAAACACTGTGCAGCATTTCATACCTTTTCTCCCAAACATTTCTTTGAAAGGTCTCCTTGAGAAGAAACTTGAATCTTTTCAGCAGCCTGTTCTCTTTGAATATTTTGCTCTTCTTCACTTAGAGACTTCTCATCAGTGAATGATTCATCAGCAATAGATTTTTCTGAGCTTTCATCAATCTGAGTGATAAATAGTTTTAGTTATGAGACTATGTCAAGCATCTTTTCAATTATTTGAAAAGTCTAAAAAAATATTTGGGATTTGGCTCAAGTTCTGATCACTATATTAATATTTTCATAAAATTTCCAACCACTTATGTTTCAATAAAATTAATTTATTAATTTGGTACTCTACCTGAAGACATTGTTTTTGTCTGTTTATAAACAGACAAACTATTCACATAATCTAAGAGAAACTATCAATGAGTTTTTAGCTCTAGCATTACAGTGGTAATTACAGGACTGAAAAATTAACAACAAAACAATAAAAATAAATGGTTTGTTTGTTTTGAATTTTGCGCAAAGCTACACGAGGGCTATCTGCACTAGCTGCCCTTAATTTAGCAGTGTAAGACAGTGGTAGTCATCACCACCAACTCTTGGGCTACTCTTTTACCAACAAATAGTAGGTTTGACTGTCACATTATAATGCCTTCATGGCTGAAAGGGTGAACATGTTTGGTGTAACGGGAATTTGAACCCATGACCCTCAGATTATGAGTCAAGTGCCTTAACCACCTGGCCATGCCAGGCCAAAAATAAATGGAAATCATGATTCCAGCAGGGAAAAAAAAACAACAGGATATTCAATAACCAGACACATACCAGAGGTACTGAAAAAAGTTAAACATCTTGTCATTACAAGAACAGTAGTTTCATTGGAATTATTAACAAGATGTTACACAGATTTAGGCCAACACAAACAACACAAGAATCATGCTCACAAGTTTGTCCCTAGGTACCTTGTAAAGTATGACATCTACTGTCAAAATCTGTAAAAGCAGTATTTGTCATATTAAAAATGGGAGTATATTGTTATATTGAACAAAGAATATGTCTCCTTAAAGATCTGCAAAAGTATAGGCAATTTACTGTCATCATGTTAGTAATATAGCACTTTAAAAATGATATAGAGTATTATCTTCTAGAACATGTATGGTGACTGTAAGCTGCAGCTATACTGATAAGTTAAACATTTGAATAGTCAATAAAACTGTCAAGGTGACTTACTTATATGATTATGTTAACACTCTGACATTGCCATGCCAAGATAAAATACCATCTTTGTGCAGTCTAGATGCAAATAAGGTATGGCTCCATCAATACAAAGCACCTAACCATATATCCCAGTGACCATGCCATTCCTCTGCACAATGTTTGCACTAACTCTTGACCTTGAAACTCAACCACTTTGAAAAAATGGGAGTGCCCATTATATGTTTTACAAAGAACATCATAATTTTGAATTTTCTCATTTATTACTTAATGTTGCAAAATTTAACATTTTTTATGTTGTAATGGTTTGGCCATGATGTTTTTCTTGTTTTTTTTTCACCTACCATAAAGTTCTTCTTCTCAGTTAGTAAATAATTTTCATGATAGACATCACTGCATTCATGTGAAATTGCTGCATAACTAATTTTGTAAGTTGTGATAGAACATTTTCACTAACAAAATTACAGGAAACAGTATGAATCTCATTATGTCAAACCAAAACAAAATACAGACTAAGGATTTCAATGTTATTGGAAGGTACATGACAGTGATTAGAATGGATTAAAAATAGCAAAATGAAGGTAATTTTTTGTTTTCATCTTTGAATGCATTACATGACAATTTTTGTCTTAATGTTAAAACACATGCACTTATTAACATGAACACTGTCTGCAAGTTGCAAGAAAAACAATAATTCATACTATAAGGTTTGCAAAAGTCTCTTATAGACATCTGTGCCTTTTAACTGCTCACAAGGGTTCTAAGAAGTCACCATCCATGCACAATTGATGGACATTGGAAAGTGTGTAAACATAAGTGAAAGACAACATTACATAAATAATATTGAATAAAACAGTTTCTCAACCACTAATCTTTGGAATTTCACAAAATGAAACAAAAAAAATAAATAAAAACTATTACAATTTACATATTCACATGTAAATTGTAATGTTTTTTTTGTTTTACCCCAACAACTTAGAGAAGCAGTGAGATGGTCTACAGTGCCGAAAAGATTGAGAAACACTAACAAAGCCTTCTGCAGTGAAACTTACACTTCAAAGCAATAATTCACAGCCATAACCAATAATACATAGCCAAGGTGGAAAAATGGACTATGAGGCCTTAGTACTCACCCTTAAATCATTACCACAGATCATGAGCAACTCTTTATTTGTATATATTGAGTTTAGTATCACGAGCTTATACGTTTCTCTAATTGTTGTCAGTAATTAACCATTCCTAGTTTTATAAATATTGTTTAACAATGTATCTGAAATTAATGCATTAAAATAAACATCTCCACATTTAAATCACAAGGTTTTGTAAACAAGGCTTTCTAGTGATATAAATTTAAAAAAAAAAGTCAGTATGAAAGATTAACTGAATTTCTAGCATTACAGGACTAGCCTTGATAAAAGTACAACAAAAAAAAAAGAAAAAAATCAGAGTTATCCTTAAAATATCAACCATTGTCAGTAATGTGGAATTAGAAACATTTCTTTATCAATCAAGAGATAAAACTATATGAATTTTCTTCTACCAGTGATTGAATAATAAGATAAGAATTTACACTTTTAAAATGTATCTTAATATTAAATATTACACTAACATAAGCAAACCTTTCAAAACAAAGAGTTGAAGGTATTAGAAACTTTTGTATGTCTATATAATTTTAGGTAACAAAAAACTACCTAGAACACTCTTGATGTTTACAAATTGGAACAGAACAGTTCACTAAGTAAACATTTCTTTTCACTATATAGTTCACATAAAACAGTCTATGTTTTTAATGAAGGGTTAAGATTTGATTTTGATATAAATATCAAAAACATTAATGAGACAAAATATATATCAAGATCTTGTTTTAATAACTTAGCCAACTGGATGAAATAAGAGTTAAAACATACACACCTGAGATTCCATTATGTGCAGCTTTATGTACTTTTTCTTGCAGAGTTTCTCTCTGTTTCTTTTTAACTTTTCTCTTTCTTTTTGATAAGAAGTAAGAAAGTCATCTTCATCAGTTACATCAGATACAATCTCTTCAGTGAATGTTCCATGTTCCTTTTCTGGTTCTTCTTCATTACCTAGGTTTTCCTTTTTGTATATTATGGTATCATTTTTTGCTTTTTCTTGAAAACTGGTCTCCTGTACTCCTTCTTGAACATTCTTTTTATCCGAACTATCTAAGGTTAATCGTTTTTCTATGCTTTCATCATGCATATCTTGAGTACAGTCTGATTTAGAGATAACTTTAATATAGCTTGGTTTGTCTTTTTTATATTTCTTTTTGTGAGATTTACTCTTTGAAGTAACAGTATAATCCTTATGGTTTGTTTTTTTAAGTTCTTTCTGAGTTTGAGAAGTTTTATGGCATTTAATATCATTGGAGATTTCCATTTTCTTATTAATTTGACCATTTAGAATAACTTCTGTTTGTTGGATTTTACTAGACTGTTTCTTTCTCATTTTACAGTGATCACACATTTCTTCAATAACTTCATTACCACTGATTTGATCAACTTCATATTCTTTAACAGGTGATGAAAATTGATACTTAGATTGTTGAGATCTACATTTCTTGTAATTTTCTTCATCTTTAGGCAAATATTTTTCCTTTGTAACATAATCATCTTCTTCACTTGTTATATTCTCTTTCTTTGGAGATCCTTTTTCTGAGAAGTGTTTTTCTTCTGGTGGATATTTATGTTGTTCAAAATACTGAAACGTTTCTATTCCACCATCAGTTGAAGTTTCTTTGTGATGTTTAGACTGCTTTTTAAACTTATCAATACATTCTATCTCCCATTTACCATCACTTTCAGAATGATCATATTTCAGCATGGTAGAATGTTTCATCCTGTTTTCCTTATTTATATAGCTTTGGGAGTGAATGTTATCAAAATTGTTTTTTTCCTCTGGACTTCTCCTTTTTTTTATTCTATACTGTTCTTTTCCACAAACAGAACAGCTACTTTCTCCTTTCACTGATAAATGATTTTCAGCTGAATAGCATAGCTTCTCAGGTAAATCCCGGCCTTCATGTAAACTAGTTGAAGTGTTTTCTTTAAGAACTTTCTGTACCTCTTTGGCAAGAGTCTCTTTTAAGGGGCTTAATTTTCTTGGGGATATTTTTTGTTTGTGTACTTTAGAAGTTTCATCAATTTTATAGAATTCTGGTTGATGAGAAAATGTATGATCTTGTACAGGAGAGCTACTGCTTTTATATGTATTTTCTTGCTTTACTTCCACTGATGTTCTGACAAAATTTTCATTATTTCTATAAGCAGAACATCTCTCCAAGCCTAACTGAGTTCTTCTTTGAGGAGATATTTTAATTGAACTAGTCAACCTATCTTTCTTTTCATGGCCACCAAATTCCCTACAAGAACAATATTTAGGAGAGTCTGATGATCTCATGTGTCTCTTACCATCAGGTTTATTTAACACACCAGAATGAGCAGTATTTTTTTCAGTTTTGCTAGGATATTGTTTGGTATAATAAAATGATTCATCATATTCATCTTTAATATTATTTTTCACAGAGTACACCAAAGAAGAATCTGGCTTTACTTTTCTACACTCACAAACATTTTCTCTCTTTCCTGTATACAAATGTTTCTCTTCTTTTCGTTTTCGTTCTGTGTCAAATAGTTCCTGTGACATTTCCTGAATATCATAATTGATGATTTGAGGTTCTTTTGGTGAAGTAGTCTTTCTTTGTGGTGAAGAGTCAATTTCATGCCTAATTCCCCTTTTATTTTTCTTAAAATGGTGGAAATCACAGTAAACAACCTTTAGTCTACCGTGTAGTGTTTTATTTTCCAAAGACTGACAAGATAAACATATTCCTAGTTTTTCAGGAAACACTTGTTGCACTGTTGTTGTTGGTGCACTTTTACTTAAAACTTCCATATGATTGTTGCAGTTTTGACAATTATGTTCTGACTGACTTAAATCAGAAAAAGAATCAGTACCTTGTGTTTGTTCAGTGCTAACTGAAAAAGATTGTTTTGAAATTTCCATCAAATCATCACAGGAAATGGCAGGTCTCTTGTAAAAATCCAATGAGGTTGTTGCTTTAAAGTTACAAAACCAACATTCACATATGGTATTTATAGGAGCATTATCAATAATGAGCCCTTGACCCATATTATCATTTATTTCTTCATTATCAATACTAGTTTTAGTTAGTTTCTTACATTTTGATGAAGATAATTTTTGAAAATTCTCAGATGGTTCTTCAGAATAATCTTTCACTGCAGTAATTTTGATGTTTGGTTGTGCACTTTGAACTTCATCACTGGAAGAAACCAAAGATTCCTCTCCTACTTCTGCTGGATCTGTTTCTGATGTATTACAAGAAGAGTGACTATTTAGAAAAATATTTTTCTTGGGGAATGTTGAAGGGGATATTGATAAAGATTCCTGATACGTAGGATTATGTTTTGCCTGAAATGTACTTTTAAATTTCAAAAATGTTGCTTTACCATTTAACACAGAGTTTTTTCCTAAATTATTTGCTGGTTCCCTTATGCACTGTTCACAAAGTAGAAAATCAGTCCTTAAGGGTTTTTTTGTCTTATAACCAGTTAGATCACAACTTTTGATGCACAACTTTTCATGACATTTTTTGCATATTGTATTATCACAAATTTCTTCTGGTGATTCTGTGTAACTACTTGTCTCTTCAGACAAATTTTTTCCATAAAATTCATAATTTTCTCTTGCTTCCTCATAAATTTCACTTTTTTTTTTTTCCTGTGCCTTTTCAGTTTCACATATATGAGGTGAAACAGTCCCAACAATTTTTACTTTTTCCTGCTGTATTACTGATTCACCACCACTATCTTTTATTCTTTCCTGGGGTGTTATTGATTCATTACTTGATGTTTGAACTTTCTCTGTGGACTTCTGTTTCTTTAATATTTCGTTATCACTGAAATTATTCATACAGCCTTCAGAAACTGAAGGAAGGTCTTGTACATTTGTATCAATAACAGAAGTAGATGAAGGAATTGACTGTGCTTCTTTTGCTGAAAGTGATGCAAGCTATACATAAAAAAATAGATAATTTTCGATAAAAAATAAATCAACAAAGGTAGTACATGTGTGTCAAGAACCCAAGCTTAATTCTATATAACATATAAATTGCACAAACACCTGCTGATGAACAGATCTGGTATTTGGATGTTATTTTAAATAGTTTTATTTTTTTCATTGCAGTAGCATAACCAGTTATGAAATTTTGAGTGGACCTGGAGTTCCAGTATTTGGGAAGAAATGTACAAACTCTTGGAGTAAAGTTATATAGAGCTGTAATAAAAGCATTATTTTTATAATGTATTCAGATGAAAAAAAACCACCAAGCAAGCTTTGATTCGGTGGACTCTAGCCTTTTCAGGTTTACCCATACTACATCATTGTCACATGATAATGCAACTTATTTCTTTTAAAGTACAATATATTCTAGTGACAGAAACAACTTTATATTTTATGGTGTTTGAAAGGTTAGAAGCATATGAAGTTTATGAAATATACAGAAATTAATTTTTAAGCAGTTTGATAAGTGCCACTACATGGTGACTGAAAATCACACTAATTATTCTTAATTTACTTACTATTTAATAAAAATTTTATGCTTAGAATAATTGAGACAATTCTACATGGTATACAAAAATAAAATAATTTAGTTTGCCCCAATTACAACTATCATAAATTGAATATATTTTAAAGTTTTAAATCTTTGTTGTTATAAAGCATAAAGCTACATGATGGCTATCTACACTATGCCCACAAATACATAAATAAATTCCCTTGAATACTAAACAAAATAATATAAAACACAAAGCAAAACATAATAAAACTGAAACACACAAAATAAACTGTTTTGGAAAAATATATTTAAAAAAATGTAAAAAAAATCCTTTATGAAAGTAAATTTGTTAAAATACAGAATAAAACCCTGTAACATAAAACAACCCCTTTTCACAAAACATAAATACAGAACATATACGTATATACAATGTACATGAAACAAAGTTCCTAATGATATAAATTTACATAACTGTTATGGAATTTACTCTATAAATGAAATAAAATAAATGCACCCAGAGCTTCCTATCTGGAACATTGACAGCATATAA
This sequence comes from Tachypleus tridentatus, assembly GCF_004210375.1. Classification (NCBI taxonomy): domain Eukaryota; kingdom Metazoa; phylum Arthropoda; class Merostomata; order Xiphosura; family Limulidae; genus Tachypleus; species Tachypleus tridentatus. The sequence goes on along the minus strand of NC_134837.1, from coordinate 74,247,266 downwards.
TCAGTGATGTCGAGAAAACCCACTTGTAGAGAAATATATACAAAAACGGCTCGTTTGGGTTGAGAAAATATTTTACATAGAAGAGCTAACAACGTTTCGACCTTCTTCGGTCATCGTCATGTTCAGCCAAGAAGGTTAAGAGCTTTATGTCAAATAGAAATATTTCAGGATGAAATGTAAGGTCACTCAAATTCTAATTGGTCAAATTTGTAATTTAAAGCTGTAATAGCCCAGTTGCAATAATTCTCTGTCCTACAGTTTTCTTCAGAAACTGCAAAAACTATTGCCACCATCTAGTCATATTTCTAAAGATATAAACTGCAGGAAAGAATGTATACTTTCGCCTGAAGACATCCTCTGTTATTTTCAGGTTAAACTGATTTTTTCCCAAGAATGAATAAGACAGGTCTGCAGAATAATTGAAGATATAACCAAGAAATATATCACAAGCTATTATGAATTCTCTGACTTTTGAGTTAGAGAAAGAAAATACACTAAACACAATGTAAAACATGGTGAGAGCAAATATTTATTCAATCTCAAAAATATTAAAATTAAATAAGTATGCAAGACAAAAGAACAGAACTTTTACTTGATAGTTATATCTCTAAACTCTCTTCAGAACTTAAGATGTTGGTTAAGGATTAGATAAAGTTACAGGAGAGTACCACATTTTGCATAAAAAAGTTAAAACTTCACTCACCAAACTAAGAAGTTGAGCTCAAGAGAGGTATAACTAAAAGGTCATAATTTAATATAATAAATGATATAATAGTGTCCCTTACAAGACATAAATGCTACCTATGTTATGGGCAATCCCACTGAAACATAAGGGAAATTACAACCAGAAGATATCACCTGACAGATCAATGGAGAAAACTGCTGTCCACATTCATGCACAAAGTGAAGCTTTACAGTCTTATCTCTTCTTCTTCCATGGTCAGATGAGGTGTTGTTTCAAGAGAATGACAAACAACACAGGAAATCTGTACAAAAGCAATTTAACAACTTTCTTGATCCTATGTTAGGTGAAAACTTCATTTACCAGAATAACTGAAATTTTTGAAAAAATACTATATTACAAAAAAGGAATGCAGAAAATGCATGGTATTTTTCCATACCAGAGTCTTTGTCTCTCAGACATCATTGAGTCTCATGTTTGACCTACAACCAATTGTGCTCTCCTCTGTTACCACTGCTATGACAGCAGCAAAATGGTTGTTATGCAAATACAGCCCTCAGTTCATTATTTAAAAATGGGGTGCAAAACTTTCAACATCTCCAATATTACACTACTAACCAAAACAAACTAGCCACTATAGGAATGCTAAGCTCAATTTTGTGACCACTGAAACTCATTAACATTTGTATTTCCCTCGCTATCTGAGACAAGTTTAACACAGCAAAAGGCAACTAATTATGAAGAAATAATGCATGGCTCTATGCTCACATTCTGCATTTTCATGCTTTTCAACTGCACCTTGTACTGAATGATGTTAAGAACATATTAAGCAAACATGCATTATCAATTTTGTATAGTTGGATTCTTTATAGCAAGTGTTTATAACTTGTTGGTGATAAATTCAAACAAAAACAGACAATACACTTGTTTTAAAATAATATATTAAAGATAAGTCAAATGAATATAAAAAAAATTGTTTGTTTGTTTTGAATTTCACACATAGCTACACAAGGACTATCTGCACTAGCCATCCCTAATTTAGCAGTCTAAGACTAGAGGAAAGACCGCTAGTCATCACCACCCACTGCCAACTCTTGGGCTACTCTTCTACCAATGAATAGTGGGATTGACCGTCACATTATAATGCTCCCATGGCTGAAAGGGCAAGCATGTTTGATGTGATAGGGATTCAAACTCATAACCCTCAGATTACCAGTTAAATGCCTTAACCCATGTGGCCATGCTGGGACAAAAATTTGTTACACTACTGGTTACTACAATTGTATACAGAGCTTTAAATACGTGTCTCCTTTATGTGCAAGTCCACAAAGGCAGTTTCAATTACTTTAAAACACCCAGTGATAAGACAAATTATCCTCCTCTATCTTTATTATTACAATATACAATGTGAAACCCACTTTAAAAATCAACCATTATGGTTGCACTCATACACTGTCTAGTTCCATTTTTACTTTCACTAACTAAGTTATGTCCACTAGACATTTCTTCAAACTACAAGGTGTTATAATGTAATGATACTCACTTAAAGTAACAAGAAAAATTCAGAAGGTTTGAGCAATGTTACAACACCTGAACTACACACAAAAATGATTCATAAATTGTTATTTAAACAAACCTGTGACAAATTAGTACTGGGTTACCCAGATTATCATATGTTTTCATGTTTATAAGAGACATTGCATCATGAATTATGATATGAATAGAAACAATGGTCAAAACCATAGCATACCATGGGACTCACTGTAGTGTGATTCATCCTTTATGGATATGAAGACAGTTCTTTGATTGAGATTGTTTCAATAAAGATTATGATTGATTGCAAACCTGAGTCCAGTTCTTTCTGTTGTGTAAAAAAACTTAGTAAAGACAGAGAGATCACAGCTCTGATCTGTAATACAGTATTTTATCACTCCTTCTGTATTTGTGATTCCTGCAGGTTATTCTCAGGGAAATCAGAGAAAACTGAGAATAAAACATATAAACTGACATATAGGTGTATGTTTGCATTATAGAAAATCACATGCACTGACTATTGTAAACAGACTCTCAACTAGCCTGCATGTTACTGCTATGGTAACCTACATAGGCCACCTTCACTAGCTGTCACAATAGTTATGGTACCATAATGTGCTGTCAACTCAACACATTTTCTCAGTGTCACTAAGTAAATCATCACCACCAGAATTCAGTAAACTAATACTTTTCAGCTAATTTTTTGCATCCAGAATTAATATTTATATTGTTGCTATAATATATATTAATACAAACAAAAACCAACCTAGCCATAATAAAATATTCCACAATGAAATACATTCACTGTCCTAGATGGACAACAAAATTAATAACTGAACTAGCAAGATATTGTACTTCCATTTATAATTTGATCCACTCCAATTGATATCACAGAAAACAAAATTTAGGAAATCCATTGAAATAGTGTATTCCAAGAAAGCTTCTCCACAGAACTTCCTTTACAAATTGGTTAGATATGAAGGGAAGCTTGCATAGAATATTGGACAGTATTTTGCTTCAGAAAACATGGTTTGCATCTACCTTCTATGAGAGTTATAAAATTCATATTAATTATCCTCAGTCATACAAAGTTACGATATGCTAGTGTTTTATCCACTCACACAAATTGTCCTGAATAATGACTGAACAGCTACCATGATATATTCTATGGATATCTATCAATGTAAATGTGCAAAATACCAAGGAAAATAAGAGAAGTAACAACTTTTCAGTCCCAACCATTTTGTAATCAACAAAGTGTCCTAAATTTGTGACATTTGAGTAGTTTTCAAAATAAGAATTACAATGACCTTTTGGTTACATTAGTCTTGTGTTTAGCAAATCATCCAAAGTTTGTGATATCAGAGTGGTAATCATAAAATGCAGTCATTTCTCATAAAATCCTAACTACTAGTTTGGTAGTTAATCCATCTGTAACAATTATGAGGTTGATGTCTTGCCAAACCAGCAGAGTTATCTGGTACCTCTTTTCAAAGTGTTTCCTTACCTTATCATCTTGAATGGAAAGATAAGTACTTTCAGCATCCTCCTGCTTCTCAGATGAGCCAAGTTCACATGAAACAGTTCTCTCACATTATCTTACAGCTTGTCAATCTGGACCTGTGATTCATTATCAAGCTAACACACAAGAAGTTCATTTGTAACATAAGGCTGTAGCTTGTCAGTATTCTCCAAGTGCCTATTCATGCCACATGACCACTGTACCTCATATGTCTATTGGACAATCTGTTTGAGCACACCATAAGGATCTGTAAAACAAAAACTGAGCTACTTTTGTGATACTGACATATTGCAAAACCATACCCAGTCTTTAAGATGGAACTATTGTTTCTTTACAGTTTCATATTAACATCTTTCCTGCCATACAGTGAGCCTTCCCTAAGTGTTAGCTCAATTTTGGCCAAAATAGACCTTAACCAATCCAAGTATTTTTATGGACACTGTGGAACTTCTGCTTTAGAGGGAGGACTATACATCACTTCCAGAAGGAACAATATCTCCAAACCATACAACCAATTAATCTGTTCTCTTGAGTGGTATGCCATCATTATATATTTCAAGTTTTCATTCTATTTGGCTCAGCTGTGTTTCACAAACTTTCAAGAATAAGAATGTTGGTGATAAGATGAAGCGGATGTTTTCACCACAGTCAACACTTTACACAACTCAGAAAATAGTTGGTTACTGCAGTTAGCTCCCTGATCCTTGTAAATTCTTTCAAGTACAGACTGGTTGGTACTCTGCCAATAGCTACAAATTGTGCTGATATAATAACCAATTCATCCTTAATCTTTGCTGACTATGCTTCATTTTGCTGCATAGCAAGAGCCACAAATTATAAGGCTGTAATTCTTTACAGTAGGCATCTGTAAGGTTTAAATGATAAATTTCAATAATAAACAAATAGCACACAATCCACTTGTTTTAAAATAATATATCTTAAACAAGTCAAATGTATGTACAAAACTTTGTTACACTATTGTATTGATCACAGATGTATCCAGAACTTTAAGTAATTCTATCTTTTTCATCAAAATCCACACAGGAAGGTTAAATCCTTTATTTTGTAATTATCTTTCTTATATTTGTCTTGTGCTCAACTTTCTCCTGGGAACTGTCCCAAAGTTTCTGCAGTAAAAGGTCTTTTTTCTATGCTTTTTTTAGTTCCCATATACCTACATTTGGGATTTCACTTTTTGACACTTGCAAGGGCTTGATGTATTGTGTGGTACCTTTTCATTAAATTCTTGTAGTGACTGCAAATGCTCCATCAATCTTCTTTCTGTTTAGTTCCCCCAAACTTCTACTATTAGTATTACACTTACACATACACATGGCCTCAAGATCTCCAACATATTATGAAATATCTTCCTTTATTTTTGCTGTGAGAAACATTCTCACTCTCCCATTAATTAAGATACATAGATGTAACTTGCCCATCATCTGATCATCACATACTAGACTGATTCTCACTGCTACACTTAGTCACTCATAGAATTTTCACTTTCTTGTCCCTAACATAGCCTTCACTTACTGACAAGTTGTGATTTGTTTGCACGTGCTGATATTTGTAATATGCTTCAATCACTATTGGCACTGTTGATTCATTTGCTAAGTTATGTTTACCATCAGTGGTGCACTAATAGAGGTAGCATTTCCTCCTTATGGTAAATCTGACATCATGTTTCTATTCTGTTTCATATGGCAGCAACATCCATGGTGATAGTCCCTCTTTTCTTGTTTATTACCAGCACTATCTTTGAAGGCAGTTCCAGCTGCTTTATGTTGAGATCTCTGTATTTAATTGTTGATGACAGACTTTCCCTCACTCAGAATGTGCCTCAGGTTATAACAAGCATAGCATTTCTTCTCCCTTCCATCTGTTAACCACGTATCACCTTTAGTAGAATCTTGTTCTGATTAACTATCTCTGGTTTTAAATTTAACTGAACATTCTTGAAATTGCCAGTTATACTCCAACCATGGGCTTCTATATACTGTTCTGCCAGGTTGATAATCTTGACCATGTCTTTCAATGCTCTCTTCTTTAAGAACAGTGATATATCAGTAGAGCATATAATAATGAACTGTTCGGGTATTAGTAGACCTGCCAATCCTACAAAACTATCTTCACACTTGGCCATGTCAATTCACCTTATGGACTATACCCATAAACATGTCATGAACTGAAATAGTTTCTCCAGTATCAGGTTTGATTTCTCTGAATTTCCAACAAATATTTTCCTTAGTAAGCTCATAATATTTCAGCAATTCCACTTTTCACTTGTCATAGTCCATGGTATCTTCCAACATCATACCTACATACATTTATAGGTCTTTTCCTGTGAGAAGTGGGCTGAGACAGACAGCCCAGTCTCCTCTGTCCCAGTTCTGACGTTGGGCAAAACTTCCCTCTCTCTCTCCAAGAAAGTATCTATGTCATCTTTCTGCTCATTAAATTTGGCAGCTTTAGTCAGCTGGCAGTAACCCAATTGTCATTCTTGAATCCTTCATCTTTCTGTTGAGTAAGTTTTGCAATCTCAATTTGTGCTATTATTTGCTCTATTTACAATCTCTCTTTTCTTATTTTTCCATTTGTGCTCTTATTTGCTCTCTCTTCTTTCTCAATTTGTGCTCTTATTCTCTCTATATACATTTCTAGTTCTTCCTTTCTCTCCTTTTCTTTTTCCTTTGTTTGCTCTTATTCTCTCTCTCTCTATCTTCAGTCTCTTCTTGCTCTTTTTTCTTTCATTTTACTTCGTCTCTTCTCTGTCTCTCCTCCTCTCTCTTCTGTTGCTGCTCTTCTCTCTAATTCTTGTTGTTTAATAAACTCTCCTAGCTTGCTATCTTTGAGCCTAAATCACTCCATTCTCTCTATCCTTTTATCAAAATGAGTCAAACAGTTATATAGCATGATTGTAATCTTTACACTGTTTTCTTCACAACTACAGTTGTCTATATATATAGGCCTACTTTCACTGCTGTTCACATCTTCTTTTACCATTATTTACTAATATATAATTCCAGCTGTCTCATCAATGCCAGGTCTTCTATATGGGCTATGGTTTTTTACAGTAGATACCTGTGACATGTTTATAATAAATTAAAATAATCAACAGACAGCACAAAATCCACTTGCTTTAAAATAATATATATTCAAAACAAGTCAAAAAATGTGCATAAAAAATTCATTACACTACAGATTGTCATAGTTGTAACCAGAGTTTTAAATAATTATATCTTTTCACATGAAAGACCACACAGGCTGATCCAATAAATTTAGAACACCCTTTGACAAGACATATCATTATTCTCTATTATTTTTGTTATAATATAGTTAGTCACAAATTCACTTACATTACCCCATCGATTACCACAGAGGCAACCAGAGCTTTTAATAATTCTCTTTTGTATTAAAAGTCCACACAGGCTGCTTCAATTACCTTAGAAATCAAATGATAAGACAATTTATTCTTCTTTATCTCTGTTATTACAATTCAAGCTGTGATAATCACTTTAAAAGGCACTCATTAAGACTAATTTACATGCAGTCTCACTTCACTTTTGCTTTCATTTTCACTAACTCACTGTATCTACACATACACACACACAACAGAAAAATCTAAAGACATGTAGATCTCTAGTAACAATATTACACACAATGAAAAACTTAAGAACTTTGAGAAAGACAACATCAACAATATTACAAAAACCTAATACAATTAAACTACCTACACAACGTACAATTCATACAGAGTTACTTAGTAAAACTTGACATAACTATTGCTTTTAAAATGATTAACTTTTAAAACTCTTGTTAGGAAATCTAAATAATTATTAAATAAACTTAATAATAACTCTTAAACTGAACAGTCTTGTATCTCCAACAGAAAGAACTATCCATGTTAGCTTTTCCTGTAGATCCTTAAGCATTAATTGTGGTATCTATGCCTATCTGGTTACTATATTTTACTTACTACCTATTCTTAGTTTTCTTAGGTTTCCTGGTAAGGAGCAAGCAAGTAGAAATCACAGAATAATGGAAGATAAGCAAAAAATGTTTCATAAAACAAAGCCGGAGTTCTTTTAACCTCAACTGATTCTGAAGCAATAAAATATACCTCACATAAGCACAGAGATGAAATTTTGATTTCAATACACACAATCAAGTTTAAGATGAGTGAAATTAGTGGTACCTTTACTATATACAGGGTGTTTGGAAGGTCACTGTGCACTTATATATTTATTAACAGACATGTTTCAATATAGAATACAGGAGGTAAATATGAATGACAATTATAAACAATGTTGAAAGTGACCCCCATTGGCATCAATACAGGCCTGGATCCTTCTTATTTTGTTTCTAAACACTGCTATCAGTTGCTGGCTTGAAATAGACTGAATAAAATATAATTACAAAACTGCACAGTGACTTTCCAAACACCCTGTACTTCTTAGTGTGTTCATAGTAAATTAATATCTGAAATAATCCCAAATAATCTTATACCAGATGAAGAAAACAATTTTCTTACTACACAAGCAATATCCATGTAATGAACAATCACATTCACTTCAAAACAAGTGATATTGTATCCATTTGGCATAATCTGAAATACCTGTGGGAAAGATCACTACTTCTATGTAATATCTCTATTTACAGCAATCTTTTTCACCAAAAGTGCATGTGACATCATTATTGAAAAACCTAATTTAGTGAACTTGATTGCTGCCACAATCAACATTCTATATTAATACTACAAATAACACACAGAGAAATTCTAAAAATTGTATATATCAGATATGATTGTAAAAAACACAAAACATAAAAACAAAACTTTATCAAATAAATATTTTATGACTCAGTAATTCCTTGAAAGTTTTAAGCTTCCTATTTATTTACATTTATTTTGCAAAATTATTCAGTGTGTATTTATAAATCAGAAAGAAGATCATTTGGTCATGGTTCTTAAAAACCCAAAAACTTCTAATCCTTCAAAGATATTAGATAATTATAAAATAATATTCATTATAGATATCCAAAATCTGTCAGCAATTGGCATAAGAAAAAAATACAAAAGAACTTCTATTTTTAAATAATTAGTGAAACATTTTGGTGAAAAATAAATGGTTTTGTTTCAATTTGCTACTGAGTTATCCGTAAGTTGGTACTCTGGTACAGTAATTTTTCTTACACTTTAATTTCATATAAAATTGAATAAAAAGTTATTTTGTAGAAATGGAAATGTACATCAGTTTAAAATTTATTACTAAAATTAAAATTAACTTTAATATTAATCCACAAAGAATATTGATATTCTACCTAACATTACAAAATCATATAGTTTGCAAACAGACATAAATAACTACAAGTCTAGTGAAAAACATACTTGTAAAATTATCTAATAGAAAAGTGTTAATTTTAATAAATTATTATAAAATGTACAATATACCAAAATGGCTTAATAAGGTTGTTAACTTAACTTTCAAAAATAATCATTTTAGTTTAAACAATAATTTTTTTACTTCTGGACAAAAAAATTCAATAATAATATGTACAAAGAAATTATACATAAAAAAACCATAAGTATCTTAATATATTTTACTTGTTTTAATTTTTTCCTCAAAATGTAACCACGAAATTGGGCTTGAATTAAAGTTGCTGCAGATTCCTCCAAGAGATGTAAATTGTTTGGAATGTCTTGAAAATTATCCTGTTCATCACTGGGATTTAAATTGTTAATACTGTCTTCCTGTTTAACATCTGATGTCTGTAAAAGTAAAAGCCATAAAACATGTTTTAATAGAAGTGCTGACAATAAACCAATTCAAAAGATTAATAGCTCTATAATTCTACATTTAACAAAGCTTTTTCAAGAATATTTCATTTCAGAACATTATCATTACATAAAAATAACCATACATAATACTAGTGTTTATTAATGTGGTAGACAGATAGTTTTAACAGTTAGAAAGGATTTTACTTTTAACTGCTAGAGGATGCTGACCTTTAGATCCAGGTGATAAGAGTGCTCACCTAGCATGCAAGAAGTAGCAGGTTTGATCCTGGGATATCAAAAACTTGAAAATCACAAAAATAATAACATTAACTTCTCTGTGGAATTTTGTGGTACCATTTATTAAATATTTCATACTTTTTGAATAAGTATATATAAATATATCTGTGACTTGTGTGCACTTCATATTTTTCCCACTAATTTTATTAATATTTGAAAATGTTAAAGCTGTTAATGCTGCAATTTTAGCATAAACACATGCTACAGAAAACTACTGAAATTATTTTGTTTTAGTTGCCTTTAGGTGTTTTTTGTTTTTGATAGCAAACAGTATCTCCTTTGGTTAAAGCAATATTGCAACAACTTTGCATGTTAGAGTAGGACAGGTCAATGGCTGAGTGATTAATGTCTGTATTTTATAGCCCAAAAAATATTGTGAAGAATGACCAGTTATATGCTAATGTTATCACAATGGAAAGATAAAAGATTTCTTGTAAATATGGAATTGGTATATTTTTTCAATCTTAGTACCTAAATGTTTGGTTCAACAAAAGTCTGCCTTGAGAGAAAGAAAGCTGACAATCAATTTACTAATTCAGTATAGGTTTGCATAATATTGTTTTTCCTTTAGTTTTAACAAAGACACGTGTCCAGTCTTTTCATTTGTCACACAGCTTAAAACTCAATCTGTTTTCACATTCAGATTACTTCATAAACTCTCTATTTAATCCTTCCATTATTAAGAGAATTTATGTTATTCTTGCATAGAACCAATTCATCTCAGAATATCAAATATAATGTAAACATTCTAGATTTTTCTATAATTCTACAATAATTCAAACAGAAAGCTAAAAATAATCACAATACAAGTTCAGAAAATGTTCAACAAAGAATAATGATGAACAAGGACAGCAAAGGACAAGTAAATGAGAATGAACTAAAGCCACAAATATTTTTTGTTCATCACAAAATGTTATGTTACCAAACTAGCTGGTCTTCTAACTGAACTGGCTGTTGGAATGATTCCTCAGAGTATGGAGGAAAACAAGAACATCAAGAATTGTGAGGCTACTCCATTCTTACAGTCAAATAAAAGCCTTGATATAGTATACAACAATCCACTCATTAGAAACTTCAACCATTGTTCTACATACATATTACAAGCTACCCAAATTTAGTCTATACAGATTTTTGTAATCCCAGCTTGAATAGGCTAAGACTTCTTAGAAGATTCATACTTGACTAGAATATATCACAAATTGAAAAAATGAAACTAAATTTAGGAACAAGATTAACATAAATCACAATAATGTAAATATTACACGTACATGACAAATGTTCCATGTATAAGTTCTATGTACAAGATTTCATATGTACAGGAAATTTACTCTTCACTGTCTCTTTCAGAGACTAAGCCATCTGACTCAGTGTTAACATCGTTATCTTCACTCAATTAAATTTCTTTGGCCAGTTCTGATAGGAACAGAGGTTCAAGTCTGCTATTGATCGCTGTCCATCTGTGCACTTCTGATAGTGGTGGTACACGTGGTTGAGAGACATTGGTATAATTCCTGATTCCATATAATTCACTATTAAATATGTTAGCATAACACTTCCTGACAGAGAGATAGCTATGGTTGACCTTGTGATTGAAACTCACACTCCCATCTTTACCACCAAATTTCTCCTTAAGAATGGGGAAACACAGGTCATCAACACTTCTAAAATGGAATTTTCCATACATTGCACATGTCAGTTCTTCTAAACTGAACTGTATTTGACAAGGAACAGTCTAAGAATTCCTTCTGCTTAGAACACTTTGGGAGGCAGGAATCTTTTGCAGCAGTTTCATTAGTCACACTTTACCAATAACCTTGAAGGCACATGTTGTGTCACAATGTGTGAAAATGTGCAGAACCATCAGTGCTGTGCAAAATTCTTGGCCATATTCATGAACCAGTTCTGATATATTAATTAGTTTATTACTATTTTATGTACCTATAACAAACAGATACGGGATCAGGAGTTGCACTGCATGATCTAGAGCTATAAAGAATACATATGTATCTGAACTTCTGATGCAGACAACGTAAAATCCATGATCCTGACCATAGACACAGTACAAAATTACTCATAAGTCTGTCTCTTCCTGGATCAGTATAATATTGGCAACTCTGTTCTCAACGTTGTTCTCTCACCACTTGATTCCAACAAGTAGCAATGACCCTCAACAACTGGAGTCTATGTTTTCTGTTTCTGAGCTTTGGTACAAAACCATTCCCAACTCCACAGATTATGGAGAATAGCAATTAGCTGGGTTTTTTCACTGTTGAGAAGGAAGTTTCTCCAGTTTGCAGGTTTTATCGTCATTTGGTATCAGATAATCAATTTATCACTACAACCACATCTGTCTTACTCTACTTGTTTGGTTGATCATTCTTTATGCATATCAGTACAGAATACTAGATCCATTTTCTTCAGTAGGCTAACAAATATTCTATGAGGTATCTCTTTTAAGTTTTCAGGGATTTCTCTCAAGGAGTGGAACACAGCATTACTATCTTCAACTAACAATATTGTTAACTCAACAGGGATATTGACATAATCAACTTCCTTCATTAGATTGTGAAATTCTTTAGATTTATCAGTTTTTGTCAAATACCCATCAGCAGTATCAATGCTGTAAGGGAAAGACTAAAAAGGTACTTGATCAGTTCTCCAACATCAATGGTTTTGTTTGAATGGGACTTGACCAGAACCTGAAGTGCTGCACAAAAGCCTAGATGTCTATGAGATGTGAATTTGTGTTCTTGTTGGTTTACCAAATATTTTCTTATGATAGATTCAGTACAATGTGCATTCAAGATGAATGAAAGTGCAGCCTGTAGGTGTACTGTGGAAGAAAAAAAGCAACAACTGTAGGAGAAACTTTGTAGTTCCATCTGGTTGATAATAAACTTGTATCTGAAAGGAATCCTGAGGGAAAAAATATGTACTTGTGAATTCTGATGGTCAGAAATTACAAGTTTGTGCTTGTGCAACAGCCTGTGTCAACTCGAGTGTAGAAACCAGTGTATGCAGTCTCAATTCATGTACATTTCCTACGGGAACTATACTCTGTTCATGTAACAATCAGACGGTAGGAGAAGAAATTGTTTAGGTTAGAACCAAGTTGTGTTAGCAGCTATCAAGGGAATGACAATACTGTGCAGTACAACTACATGTCTTGGCTAAGTGGAAACCCTAAAAAGTCTGGGTGTCTAAGCCATTCATAAATATTAGAGACAGATATTCTTTGATAGATTGTTTAAGCAGAGTATTCATGATGAAACTTTGTAGAATAGACAACAACAAGTCTTCTGACTTTTGCATTCGGGTCAGTGACAAAAGGGGGAATACTTTTAAAACATCGTCCTCTACACTTGTGTCTCCACAACAGGCAGTTGCCGTCCATTCTACAAAATTTCATCATTAGAGATAGATGTTCTGTAGGAAATATAGGGGATGAAAACATGCATAACCTGTAGAAATACTACTTGACCAAAGAAACCAAAATACTAAATCAACTTTGTATTCCACCTTAGAAACAAATGAGGTTAGAACTCCCCACTGCATCATATATGGTTATCAATACTAATTGATCTGGGGTCAGATTCCAATATTAAGAAAGCATTGCCTAACACAAGTTGTCAAATATAAAGAGGCAGGATCAGCTATGGAAATGACCAGAGTCATCACGCAGGCAAGAAGAGGAAGTAAAATGGATTTAAGTAGAACTGGTCTTGACACACAAAGCTCTAACAAACAACCGAAGACATCATACAGCAAATGACTGCCATTATCAAAAAGTCCATGGCTATCTAAGAGAATCTACTCAAGAGCTTCAAATACAGTTAGGGCTTCTAACATGGGTTGCTTTAAGAGTGAATTGTAAATAATGTAAATATTTTTGCAGTTGAGGAAATGTTTCATGTTTCTGTATTTGCCATAGCAAGATTTATTTAATTACTTGTTAAGGATTTTATTTCATTGTTTTACACAAGTGTGAAATGCATTATCTCCTTTATATATTTAGGTAAATATTATTGTTGTTAATAAGGCATTCATAGTTTGTTTTATGCTTAATATTAGAGTCTATTTGACTTGTACTATATTTTTCCACTTAAGTGGTTATATTTTGTTTAATATATGTTTTAAAAATATCTAACTAATACATAGTTGTAAATAAGAAGTATTTGTCTATTTATATTTTTGATTTTGTTTTACTTTGTGCTGATTGATATAAATTATAATTCTTAAAAGGCTTATTTTATTTATTTCCTTATATTAATATAAAGCTATTCCTGCATGTTTCATCATGCTTACATATGACTTTTCATTTCAGCAGATAGGTACTGATGTATAAATTCCCATTTTATATTGTTTGTTTGTTTTTTTAATTTTGCACAAAGCTACACAAGGGCTATCTGTGCTAGCCATCCCTAATTTAGCAGTGTACAACTAGAGGGAAGGCAGCTAGTCATCATCACCCACCACCAACTCTTGGGCTACTCTTTTACCAATGAATAGTGGGATTGACTGTCACATTATAATGCCTTCATGGAGGAAATGGTGAGCATGTTTGGTGTGACAGGGATCCGAACCCGCGACCCTCAGATTATGAATCAAATGCCTTAACCCACCTGGCCATGTCAGGCCCTCTATTTTGTAGCTACTGATTTTAGTGTGTGATGTAACCGTTATTTTATTAAAGATTTTGTCCTTATTAATCAATCTTATTTAAAGTGTACATTTCTCTTTTTTGTTTTTACTTCTGATTGTGTTATTTTGTCATTATCTGTTCTTGTATGTGCATGTGTTCTTCTCATATTAAAGCCGCATCAAGCTATCTGCTGCATCCACCAAGGAGAATCAAGCCCTTGATTTTAGCGATATAAATTCAATGACTCACTGCTGTCACAGTAACTGTTGTTATTATGATGTATCAGCATCAGATGGTATTTTGCCATATTTCAGTACCATCATTGTTGAAGGGATTCACATGTAATTTCATTGTTATATCTTTTTGTGTAATATGATTATTGTAAATTATTCTTTTTTTAAGCTCTCAAATAGTAATGTAATCAGGAAATAATAACTCATTGTCAAAGAATTTGTATTGTGATGTGATATAAGATACTGGCATGTGAATTTTTAACTTGTATTGTAATTACTTATAATTATGATCTCTGTCAAAGGGCATTTTCATGTGAACTTTGAACTTTAATAATGCTAAAGGTTTACTTTTATAATGTATTATTTTTCTTTGTGAAAATGTTCTTGAGTATATATTATTTTTCTTTGTTATTGATTATTGTTTAAGATCATTGTGTTCATTGTTAGAGGATACATTATGGAAGAGATTAATACATCAATGTATTATACCTTTGTTAAAGGATTATGTCATCTACATTATGTATAAGTTTTAAACAGACAAGAAAAAGTTATACTGCTCTTTTGACAATGTTTGTTTATAGATTTAATTGTTCCTTAGGTTTAAAGTTAACATTAGCTGAAAAACAAGTCTCAAGTAAGAGGGTAAGGTAGGAAGTGTGGTTGACAGACATACTATGCATTTATAACTTCTTGTTTTAATATGGATATTTGTTAAAATTTTTCATTTATGTAGATGTACATGCAGTTTTCATATGAGATACCAGTCAAGAAAATTGTCAGTCTACTGTCACTTTACCTACCAGTAATTCTGTGTCATTCACCTGAAAAAAACACTTTATGGCTTCCTGTAACAAAGGTAGCTGCAAAGCTGTACACTGTTTTGGAAATTTGATAACTGTCTTATCAATTGGTAGGTATCTTGAAGTTATAACCTCCCTTATTCTCTTATGGTAATTATCAATCATATGATTGCTGCTGCTGCTCTAGGTAAGATATATTTTACAAATTCAACAATTAATATAGTACTTGCTCAGTCTGGAATAAACTCACATACAACAATATATACTATCTTGATGGGTTGGTTATTAATAGTGGTGGATAGTTAGGGCAGTAAATATATGTTAAGTGTGTTATTGCCCTTAGCCATTGTTTTGAATGTATATTAATATTTACTGTAGTAAAAGCACAAATATACTTCTGGTTGTAAGAATTTCAGCTAAAATGTTTGACTGAATTCTACCAATTTTTATCTATTTTGTAATGCCAAGAAAACAAATATCAAGAAATAGAAAACAGAGGCAGCCTGTGTAGGTTACCACGATTATGACATATGAGCCAGAGGCAGTTTATCTACAGCTGCTAGTGTGTGTGACAGCATGTAGGGCATTCTTTGTCTGAGAAAAATATATATGTGTGTGTGTGTGTGTGTGGTATTTCACACATGTATTGATATTACATAACATAATTAATGAGTGTTATTTTTATTAAATGAATCAATTACACTGAGAACACAATAATCAAGAAACAATTGAATGAAAATAAAGAAAGTTAAGATTTTATGATATGAAGTTAACTGTGATATTATTGACCTGAAAAGCTTTTTTGAAGGTATAGTGCACAGGATATTTTCATTAATAATGGTGAGAGAATGTTTTACTTCAAACATTAAAATATTCAGTTGATACTGAATTTCTATGAAAAAAAGGTAAGAGTATTGGCTAGGGACTCACTGAATTCGAAAAAAAGATAGTTTGACCTGTTGTTTTTGCTAGCAGTGACAAGTAATATTTCAGTTGGCTCAAGCTTATGCTGAGCTTGAAGGCTTTTGGTATGCAAATACTACATATCTAACTTTCCAAACAGCCTAAATTTCACATCTAAAAATTTAAAAAAATATAATTCCAAGTTCTAGTTTGAAACATGATAAATCTGGTTGATGTTGTATAATAAATTCAGTTGTTACTTTCTTTAGCATACTCAGATCACAGAAGTGATGGTTGCATTATATCCTACTGTACCATGTATACAGAATGCTGCTTTGCAACTGTCATGTGGAGTAGAAACACTTTGATTTCTTGTAATTTAGTTTTCTCACTGACTGATTACACAAAGAATGTGAGCTACGAAAACAGTTTTAACATTTTCACACAGATTTGATTCTGTATGAAGAAAGTATTTACTTTTGAAGTAATGATATTTGCTTCTTGCATTATCCAGTATTTTGATGTCTGTATTATTTGTAATTTATTTACAAGTAAATACTATTTTCAACTACTTTTATTTAAATATAGCTTCCTTTATTTAACTTATCAATTGCCACACTACAATGTAAGCAGTCTCTAGTGGTAATACAACTGCTACAGCAGCACACTGCTTGAGCAGGTACACGCAGGAGTTTAATGTTTAGCAAACCTGACATAGCATGGTGATTATCATGTTTGACTAACAACCTGCATTTCATGAGTTAAATTCTCATCAGTGATTGTACTCACCCTTTCAGCCATTGGAACATTATAATATAATGATCAATACCACTTTTTGTTTCAGCTAAAGAGAAACCTAAGGGTGTGCAGGTGGTGGTGTTACCTTTTTTCCAGCCTGTCACTTCTGAATTATGGATAGCTAGCACAAATAGCCATCAAGCAACTTTGCATAAAATGCATCAAACAAGCAAACAAAACATTTAGCAAAATGTAAGACCTGTAGCTGTTAGAGAGGACCCAATGCCTATGTTGACTCTAATTCTATAGTCATTCATATGAAATAAGTTATGGTAAGTTGTTCTGACAACTGTAATAAAACAGTGGGTTAAAACACATTACATGTTGAAACATTTCAGGGGTTCAGAAAAGGTAGCTTTAGATCAATTCCTTACACAGTATTGCCAGATATGTATAACCACTTGGACTTTCTGGACTTGGAAAAAAATATTGCAATGTTTACTGATTTGTTTAGATTGTCCAGCACTAGATACTGTGAAATACCTAAAACCTGATTAGCACTGCAGCTGGGAAACCGTTTTCAAATTTGTATTAGTGATTTGACTAATATAAAACTATGCTCTTTATAAGTCATAATTCAAGGATAATAAACAAGATTCCCACTAAAACCTAGTTGTATATGTGAACATGCTGCAACACTCTGCAAAGCATACACTAGCATGGCACCAGTCAATTGAGAAAAAAATTATCTTAATACATCTGTGAAGGAACTCCCAAGTAAGTCTATATGACAACTCTTTGACATCAGGAATATCATATCCCTGATGAAAGATTTATCTAAGAAAGCAAAGTACAAAATTGATAACTTCAAAGAGGTTATTAGAGCAAAAGTAACTTGCAGTGGTAACTATAGTAGCTCCACTATATAAAACAGAATCAAAGTTTGCCAACTTCATGTTATGGGAAGTCACAACACCTGCAGATGCTGCTTTAGTATGGTTGTATGTGTTGTTTTTCCTTTAGTGATGAATATAACTTCAACATATAAATTAGTGTTATTCCACAGATATCTCTGATTTTTACACAAGAAAAACTTTTATTCATGGTCTGAAGTAAGTACAAGCCTGCATATTTGTGTTTGGATATACCTAACTGTTAAAACTAAGTTGGCTGAAGACACAGCTTACACAAAGTAAGTCCACTCTATACCTATGTAGTAAAGATAAATTTCCATTATGACTTAACATACTGTGATTTTTGTTAGAAATTAGTGCAGTGAAACAATATCTATCCACTGTTTTATCCTATTTTAGAGGAAACCCACATTGAGCTATCAGATATATCCAAGTAAAATCTACCTGCAACCTTAATTATCTCTGGATAGGTTTACCAGTGCAACCATTAATTTTGATTTAATACAGGATAGCAGCCATAATGGCCATTCTTGTTCTGACCAGTGACCAGGGTAAACATTTTGTAAAGCTCTGCTTATTTTTTAACTAAAATTTATAAATAATTCATTATTATACAAGCCATATTAGATTTTGGTGTTAACCATACTATGGAGTTCGAATATATGACTAAGTCTCCATTTACCATTACATTTCTTAATGTGGAAGTCCCTCCAATTTCCATGCCAAAAGAAGTGGATCATTCACTTTTGTCCCAATTTTTCATATAATTTCATCATTGAAGGATGAAGATGAAAATAAGATGTTAAAGGAGGTAAGTAGCAATTCAACTTGCAATGTCTTTGAATCAATATAAATTGTTTCAAAGGAAGCTTTACCTTTCATTGGTTTAAATTGCTCATCTTTTCCCATCATAAAAAAATTCAATGCTATTCATCCTGTATGTCCAAACTACTGAGTGTGCACCAAAAGAGAAAAGAGCATAAAGATGTCCTTTATACCACAGAGTGGGATGTTAGGAGCAAAGATATAATAGAAGTGAAATATTGACTTACCTCTGATAAGACCACATGCAAGAGAAACCCAATAAATAGGCTGCTGCACAAGAAAACTTTCAAAACTACATTGAAGTCTGTCTAAGACTTCTTGCCCACCAAATAAAGCAGAATTTGCAAGCCACTCAAAAATGAGGTGACAATTATGATGAAATAACATCCAAACACCATAGACAGGAGAATATATTTGAAATTGGAGACACAAGTAATTGAGAATGGCTTATTTACTGTTAACCATGACCAATGAATTCAAAACTGAAAGATTGAATTTCCATTATAGTTATACATATGTCTTTATTTCCTGTTCAAAAGTACTTTGCTACTGGGTCAAAATTGGAGGCATGTGCCCCAGTGTTCCCCCAGTTTTGCCATTTATGCTTTATGCCAACAACATGGCTTACATGCCTTGAAAATCCTAAATTTCAAAATATCTCAGCAAATTTTCTGCATTATATTTATTATCTAATAAGAAAGCTTAGACCAAATTGCAACCTAACTGTTAACATACTAGAACAAATACTAGATTGTGGAAATTTAAATCACTATATGCCACTGTATAACAGTATACATTTAGCACTTTTAGTTGTAGAAATGTTAAACTTCAGTTATTCAGTTACTGAATAACTGTTTTTGATCAGTAGTTCTATGCCTAGATCTCATGGATCTCTGACCCACTGTTTAGTCTCTGTATTAAGTAAGATGCCATTTATGTTTACAATACTAAATAGAAGGTATTTAATATATATATGTATGCATATTTGTTTGTGAGTATGTGCACATACACACTCATATGAGTGTTTTACATTCTAATAACAAAATACGTATGTTAGTCTACAACGTCCATTTCATTCACCAGTAAACAAAACATTTATAGAATATATATAGTTACCTCTAATATAGATGCTTACACCTACCAAATTTTCTGCAGAAATGTCTTCAAAATTTGTAATTTCTTTAGCTGTAAGAGATGGCTTCTTCACTTTCCCACGAGATGAGTTGCCTTTATTTTTATTGTGTTTTGGACGAACACTGTTTGCTCTTGATGCAGAAGGCCTATCCTTCTTCTTGTTATTTTCTTTTCGCGATGTTATATTTACTCCACTTGAAGAAGCTTCTAATGAACATGTTCGAGGACAGGAAGAAGTGGCACCCATAACTCGGGTCTTACTAATTTTATTTGTCACTAAACTTTGGGAATCCTCATCAGAACTTTCTTCTAGTACTTCACAAAATTTCCAGTCATGAAGCACCAAATCCCCAGAAATGTTTGGATGTAACATATCTGATCTGTCCCATTACACTTATTCAGATCCCAACTACATGTGATTTATAAACGTCGTTAACACAATATTAGAAGGCTAAAACAAAATACTGCAATAAAATCCGAATTCTGTTTTATTTCTGGTATCCGAAATGACAATTCCTGAAAAATAATGCATTACTTTAGTTTTGGAAACCAAAATTTAAAACTACGTTGAAATTAACTAATTTACCATGTTGCAATAAACTATTATTGGCTGGTTATGAGAGCAACAAATGACCAATAATTGTTTTATTGCACCTCTTCTTCTGTTTCCAGTTGTACTAAATAAAATTAATTAGTATCTTCATATAGCATATTTATCCTACTCCTCCGAGCCTGTATGTACATCTTAATCGGTTAATGTTTAATATTTTATTGAAGATTTTGATCTAATTTTAAAAACAAATAATAAACCGTTAAAACTGTTAACTTTTCAAAATGTAACAGCGAATAATCATGTGATCATACCAGTAAACATGTGAAATAATGCACCTGTCACTTAGAGACGGCATTTTTGCAACAGTGAAAACTGTTGATTCATTTAGGCCTGCTTTACAACGTCAAAATAACAATATCCTAATTTCTAGGCGAAATGTATGTTGAATCAGTTCCTTTGTTTGTACTTCTAGTATTCTCATTGTCATTTCCTGTGACGGGACTCTTCATCTGAGAGAAATTGAAAATTTCGCAGCAAGATATATCCACAACATTTTTAAGGAGTTCACCAAATTGTTCGTTTCTAGGCCTACATGAATCAGCGTGTTTTACTGTACTTCAAAGAGCAAGGTGTTCGTGGCTAGGCCTAAAAGAACCGGCGTTTTACTGTAGAGCAAATTGTTCGTAATTAGGCCTAAATAAATCAGTGTATTTTTACTGTAGTACAAAAGATCTGTCATCTGCAAATTTCTGCTGTGACGTTATGGACACGTGGCAATTGCTTGACTACCGAGCAACAAGTTTCATAACATTTGATGCGCTCTGAGTAAATTACGGCATGGTAAACGAACAAATTTAAAATTTTTATTTTTTGCCAAAAAGAAAAAAAATACCTCTTTATTTTGGGCTTTGGATGTATTACAAGGATGGATATGCAAGCTCATCATTCAGTCAAACAAAAGTAGCCCAAAATTGATGATGAGTGCCGTTTTCCCTTCACTTGAAAATTAGGGACGGCTAGAGCAGACAACATCCCTGACTTTCAGCTAATATCTGAAACATACCTAACAACGACAACAACAATAGTTGTTATAAAATATTTTAAAGCGTTACTGATGCTGTGACCGTTATATGCTGCCACGAAAAGAAACAGAATGAAGTTGCTTCATTATTATCAATTCTTCAAAGATGTTTGTTTGTAATTAGGCATAAAGCTACATAATGAGCTATATATACGTGCTCTGCCCAAGACGAGTATCCAAACCTGGTCTCTAATGTTGTAAATCCGCGGACATTCTGCTTTACCACCGTGGAGCCAAAAGTAAGTGAAAAATGTTATATCACAATAAAGGAAATCCGAGCGCTTTTGAAAACTAACGGAGTGAATTGGAATCCCATGAAAATATGTCCTGGCTTTCACCTATGCCAACAGGTTACAGTAGCAGTAGCCCCCCAGTGGCTCAGTGGTATGTCTGCGGACTTACAACGCTAAAATCCGGGTTTAAATACCTGTGGTGAGCAGAGCACAGATAACCCATTGTGTAGCTTTGTGCTTAATTCAAAATAACAACAACAGTAGCAGTAATTAGACAGATATGACAGAAATTTATGGCAGTACCATAGCTTTACAAAAATATGTTTTTACACAGATACTACTGATACAGAGGAAGCATAGTTTACTAGCTACTAGTGTGTTCTCAAATTTTATTTAATTGTTATGGTATTATATTTCCACATTAAACAGTAACGTTGAACGCCTTAACTAGCTGGCCATGCCGGGCTGATGTCAGTGGAAGATGTTGACAACGCTAATGCTTGAACACAAATGACTAAATTTCGTTACATCTTTACCGATTAACGCTTCGTTTCAGTATAGTCTTAAACTTTTGACCAGCTAGTATTTAGGCTAATTTCATAGTGTTCACATTTTCTCTATTAAATCCTATTTTTTTTTTATTTTCCCTTTTCTTATTTTCATCTTTCGAAGCTCTACTCAAATAAGTGGTTGAGTCTAACAACGCAAAATGCATATTTTTTCTTTATGTTCATTGGCCTTAAGATTTTGACCAGCAGTGTATCTGTAACACTATATCATTTCTATCATGTTATATTCATTCACCAAAGTATTGTCATGATTGTATTTCAGTACCACTATGGCTTTTGGTATTATATTAAGTTTGTTTGTATGTGTATGTTTGTGTTTTCTTATTGCAAAGCGGGCTATCTGCTGTCCACCGAGGGGAATCGAACCCCTCATTTTTGCATTGTAAATCCGAAGAATTACAATTCTTGTACCAGCGCCCACATTATATTAAGAAAAAAGATATATCAAATTAAAAAAAGAACCCCTAAAGTGTACTTTTTGTAACTATCTATGCTGTACCAACCGTGAATATTGAAATCTAATTTTTAACGTTGTAAGTATTCAGACCTTCCGCTGATCCACCCATTGGTAAAATAGTAATTCAAGTAGTCTCTCACTACTAAATTAGAGACGACTACGTCAGATACCCCTCGTGTAGCTTTCAGCGGAATTCAAAACAAACACTTTTAAATATGATAATAATACCTAGTGCATAATTTACGTGTAAGCTGAAATTGTGTAACAGAAAATTTATACCAGAAAGATATATGCACAGTTCAATACGAATGCATCAATTATCTTGTTTCAATATTTAACCTGTTGACTGCCAAGTATTTCTGCTGCTACAACTCTAATGCTTCTTCATTTTGTAACTTTTTCGTGATGCCATTTTGAATCGAAAGTGAAACAATTTGTAACTAGGTCAAATGCATATATGGTGCTGATATCTAGTGTTGAAGTTAGGTATTATTGAGAATGAATTAACTTGTCCGTGGCACTGTGTTACCGATCGGCTTGGACGAGTTATCTCGTCTACGGCACTGAACAGGTTAAGAAGCGTCTGTGATTTTTCTCAAAATACGCAACGTAATGAAAGTGATTCTACTTTTATGTGTTGCCTTCTTATTTCATACACTTAGATAAAAATAAGAACGTCACAGTTACTAGTTTACTTGTTACTTATAATTAAGCACAAATGGCTATCTATGCTCTGTCCACCAAGAGTATCGAAACCCAGTTTTTAGCGTTGAAAGTTCACAGATATCCCGTGTGCCATTGGTGAGCTACTTATCGTTTAATCACTCTTTTAATGTAAATATATATTTGCCCCCCTCCAAGGGACAACTTAAATACTACATTTACCCAACTTTTGGAATGTCTTACAAAATATACTTATTTAACATTTATTTAATGGCGTGTTTCATTTATTCTAATTCAGTTTTTCATATAAAACGAACTTACTCCTTTGTTAAGTATGTACATGACAAGAATAAATGTAAATGCAATAACGAACAAAATTTAAACATAACTGTATGTTCCATGCACTTCACTGCGTATAGTTCTTGTTAAACTTAAATGTGTATCATTAATAAGACAGTAAAGCCTGTGAATCAACTACAGAAAATACAAAGTCTGCTCATTAACTATAAAAAAAATCATTTTTAGACTTGTTCACTCTTAAATATTATACATACTCTAAAGTAAAATCATCCACCACGTATGTTTATATAGGGGCAAACAATAAAAAAATTGTATTAAATTATTGGTATGAATACTGCAAATTACATAAGTCATTAAAATTGTCCTGAAATTTCGTCACACTTTTTGCATTTATTTGAACTCAATTCAAACCAAATGACCTTGACGTCAGAATGCAAATATTCATTTTAAAAGTTCGTTTTTTTATGATTAATTATAATTTATTAAATATCACAACAGATCTTATTTAAGTTGTATTGTATGCATATACAGCTATACCCCAGTTTCCAGCTTTTAGATTTTTGAACTTCACCCAAACATATTCAAACATACATTTTGAACCTAAACACAGGTTTTCGTGATCAAAACAATAGTTTTAATATTCTATATGTCATCTAGTATTTTGGTCTTAATTACAATAACAGACCGCTTACTAGCCCAAAGGCGAGGCTTATCAACTTCATCTGAAAAAAAATTCTTGCTAGACTTGTTTCTTTACCTGTGCTCTTTCCATTAGTTTATTAGCGGTAAACTAGAATGAAGTCAGCTAGTCGACCCGGCATGGCCAGGTGATTAAGGCACTCGACTTGTAATCCGAAGGGCGCGGGTTCTAATCTCCTCTAGTCTTACACTGCAAAAATAGGGATGGCTAGCGCAGATAGCCCTCGAGTAGCTGTGCGCGAAATTCAAAACAAACCAAAGTCAACACCACCCATCGCCAACTCTTGGGCTACTCTAGTCGACTAGTAGGATTACCAACTACATTATAATGTCCCATCAGCTGGAAGAGCAAGCATGTTCGGTGACGGAGACTCAAACCCGCGATTCGCACATCGGGAGTCGAGCCCCCTAACCGCCAAAACATGACAGGCCTAGGAGCGTAGGTAGTCTAGCGTTACACTAAGCCTATGTCAAATACGCAAATAATAACAAGCATAACTTGTTCTTTCTGAAGCTTTATTTTTAATATTATAAACAACACGAAAAGGAAGTATGCTAAAATTTTGGCCCACATTCATATCTTTACTAATACTAAATTATTACCATATCGAATTCTTTTTCATAATGTCTTAGCATGATAGATGAAACATTGAAAGCAACTTCAGTCTACATTTATTTTTAAATGAAATAAAACAATAACCTTAAATAAATAAAAAATTAATATTATTACCGTTCATACCACAAAATTAATATTTCATAAAATTTGAAAACATCGCAAATGCTTCCATGATGATGTTAGTCAATGACTACTAAATTTATAAAGGGGAAATAGATAATTCCAAATTATTCTAGGTTAACCCTTTTCCAATCACTGAACTTCAATCATTCCAAAATCTTGTTTCTTGAATAAGGTTTCAATAGCAACGTCTAGATAGCGCACCCTAGAAGTTGTTTTAGAGTTCTTTTGCAATATGTGTATACTTTTACATTTCAAATTACTTTGTTGCTTTTGAAGTAAATTTCTATTATACTGGAAATTAATTGAAAACTTTTGAAACACTAATGTTTTGAAAGTTTAATGTTACATGCACTTGATGATATTTTGTATTAACATGAATTAATTGTGACTGTTAGATGATATGATGCTACATGCAGACAGTGTTTTCTACCTCCTTTAGTAACATAGGAATTTTTCAAATATTTGATCTATTTCGTTTGTGTAAAATTTACTATAAACGTATGTTTCAGTAAATTGTTGAAACTGTCTTGTTCTTTTGTTCCCTATAGTAAATAATGTCTGTTCTGTCCAGAGGATATTTCTGTAACGTAGCATCCCGATTGGAAGAACAAAGGTCATGAACTGACGCTGTTAACTGAACAAAGAAACCAAATTACTGCGTGTGTTTGTGTTTTTCTTATATCAAAGCCACATAGAGCTATCTGCTCAGCTCAACGAGGGGAATCGAACCCCTGATTTAGAGTTGTAAATTCTGAGACATACCGCTGTACTAGCGGGGGGCCAAACTACTGTTTAAATTCGGAATTATTTTCTAAGTTCAGTTTTATTAAATGATCGTCACTAAAGACTTATTTCAAAATAAGTTTGTTTTTTTATTTAATGGAGATTATTTTCAACAGAACGAAAGTTACGATGCTAAACAAACTCTAGTAGAATAAACTTATTTCATAATAAAGATTGTATTAATTTTTATCAAATTTATCCATCTTTATTAATTCACACACATTAGGTAAACTTATTTATCAGATTTGGAAGTACTCTTTATTTCATAAACGCATCTTCTATTTTTAAGCGAATCCGTTTATCTAATATTCGTCGTGAAATCAGTTTTTAGGTGAAAATAAACACCACAATGTTACATTCAAAACACTATAATTTAAGTTACCTAAAGTATTTACAACTCTTTATGGATTTTTTTTAGTGAATTATAGGTTTGCTTCGGAAGGTAAAAGTAAATACTGGTAACATCTAGTTTTTACATTGTGGTATGCAACCACAGTGTTCATTTTCTATCTGTTCATTTTAATGTATAAATTTATAAAAGAAAAATAATCTATCGAATAATGAAGATTAACTAATGTCTGGTGTACCTAGAGTGGCAGATTAGGTTTTGTTCATGAAAATAAATCTCGGCACAAGAGAAACACAGATAATTGAGGGTTACCAAGATATAATGGCACCTTATGAGTATGAGCCCATAGGAAATGATCTATATGGGAGTTCTGGCCTTTTACCAGACATAGTAACACAATCCCAGCTCTGGCAAAGGCCAGAATCCCACTCTAAATGAGACAGTTTCCATTGTGATTATGTATGAACTGATAATAATACACCAGTCATCAATAAAGAAGCCAACAGTGATAGGTGATATGGCTATGTCTCACAGGAACTGTCCTACTCGGATGCCTCTATCACATTAAGCTAGTGCCATGGTGATAATTAACCAGTCTCAGTACTTTGAGGTAACCATTCTGGTGTGTAGTAAATATACAGTGCTATCTTCGTCTGCCCATGTTGTATGTGGTCATCAAATTTATATTCCACATCTTATGTCAATGATGGTTCCCTTTGGATGTCATCTGAGATAGAAGGAATGAAGTAACTGCTTCAACTGTGGCTTGTTTGGAAACTGGCATATGAACTTTCTGTATTTTATGCAAGACTACTGTTAGGTGCAACTTGGGGGCAGAGCAGGCAGTTTACACTTAAGTGTTTGGTAGTCAGTCTTGCTCTCTTGAGCTTAGCAGGGTTTTCTACATACTTCCTTTTTTTTTTTTTGTAAGGGGATAAGAGTGTGATATAAAATTCCTACTTGATGTAGAAGTAGATAAAACACTGGTAATTCTTGAGTAATAACAAGCTCTGCAAGTGAGACCACCACTCTGAGCAGTGGATACAGATTTTGTTTTGGTAACTTGTATTAAACTATATGGAAATGGAGGGGTTGGTCTCTGGCTGTGCATAGGAAATTTCGATTGCAGAATAAAAGTAGTCAGCTCTAAACTCAGACATAGTATTATCAACCTCAGGATGTACGTATTAAGCAAATTTTCCATCATTTTCATCTTTAGATTGGGTGAACTGATTCCCACATAAGAGTTTTGTTTTTTGTTTGTTTTCAATTTCACGCAAAGCTGCTCGAGGGCGATCTGCGCTAGCCGTCCCTAATTTAGCAGTGTAAGACTAGAGGAAAGGCAGCTAGTCATCACCACCCACTGCCAACTCTTGGGCTACTCTTTTTACCAACGAATAGTGGGATTGACCGTAACATTATAACGCCCCCACGGCTGAAAGGGCGAGCATGTTGGGTGCGACCGGGATTCGAACCCGCGACCCTCGAATTACGAGTCGAATGCCTCAACATACTCGGCCATGCCAGGCCACATAAGAGTTATTTAATATCATTTAGATTGAACAGTGGGCTGCACAAGTGTATGTAATGTAGAGAACAACAGTAACTCCATACACACAAGTGATGTTCTGTAATTTATTCCGAATGAAGTCTAGTGTATAAGCACCTTGTAATATAGTTCCAGAGGTTCTGCATGAAGTAAAGTAATTTCTGGAGTGAAAAAAGGTAGCATTAAATAAATTGAACAGTTATCTTCCTGAGAAATAATGAAGTCACCGTGTTGTTTAATGATCATGAGCAATCGGCTGTTGTCAAATACAAAAGACTGTTTCGTTTAAGTAGTATTTATTTATTTTGTGAGTTTATGTCTCATATTTATTATTTTATTTTTATAATAAAAAGTTATAAGCAGACGATTGTTGGATGTTATGTGTTTAAGTTATTGATGTAGAAGCTTCTGAACGTTGCGTGCAATCCATTGATGTCAAGGATATATATACAGGGTGGTCTGTAAGTCCCTATCCATTCATATCTTATTGTGTTACATTCAATTACGCATGTATTATAAATTTGTTTCTTTTTTTCAGAGAAATATGACCGATGTAAGCCCATTTACACTTGAAGAGCGTATTGAGACAAGTAGTGGGTTCACGAGCGCAAGAATACTGGTGACACCACACAGATACACTGGATATATAAGATATAAGGATGGGTAGGGACTTACGGGTCACACTGTAGATTTCTGGAAAGCCTAAGTGACAGACGTATAAGTAGCGGTAAGCAGACGAAAAACACCGGAAAGAAACCATAGTAAGGCGGAATAGAAGAGTTTCAGTCAGAGAAAGTTTAGAAAACGAAAAGTTATCCATCATAGGAGTGAAAAGCCTAAAGATTGATATGATAAAGTGAAATTCACAGTTTTCTGATATTTGAGTAGAATTAATTTATCTTGTCAAAGGTTGTTCTACAGCAAATGAACTTGCCTGTATGGACTTTGACAAAAAGCAGACGATTATTTGAAAGTAGGCTTCTATGCGAAAAGTAGACGTTTGTTGAAAGTTGTCCTATATATGAAAAAGCAGACGAGTGTCAGAAATTCAGGCTGCAACCATGGTAACTCACGAGGCAACGTGAGTGAATTATACGCCGATACTGTTGTGATAAAAAAACAGAGAGAGAAGAAAAATAATATGTAAATTATACACTAATAGCGCTTAAGACAAAAATAGTTTGGCTTTTAAACTTAATTCTAAAGCAACTGAATTGGCTTACTTGGACTTTTGGCAACAAGAAGTGAGCTGTGTAGTATTTAAGATACAACTATAATATACATAGCGTGCATGGGCGTAAATCCTGGGGGGATGGGTGGGACACATCCCCCCTTCATTTTAGGTGGGGGTATGGTGCATACAATCATACCCCCTACGTTTGGTCTGTTGAATTGTTTTATTGCATCACAGGCCTACAAATTGTGTGTTTGTTCTTGTGATTCTCGTGTTTTTACCAATCGAATTACATAATTAGGCCTAGATGTAGGCATTTTCAGTAGCCGAAATGTACATCTTTAATATAGGCGTGCTTCTAAGCTTTTCGATCTAAGCGATAGCTCGTAAGTATCAGTCAGTAGGCCTAAGTATACATGCAAGTATCGTGGCAACAAGATTACTCTGTGACTGCATGTTTACAGCTCTCAGGTTCACGTAATCAGATAATACCAATTTGCAAATTTAACAGTCCACATAAGTGGTTGCAAAAATCATCCCCCCTATCGGGTGTAAAAAATCTACGCCCCTGATAGCGTGAATATATATATTTTTTACATATGTTTAACTTGTTTTGAATATATTATGTCTAAACAAAGTGTAGACATAATTCATTTACAATTAATTTTGTCAACAAGTCACAAACACCCACTGCAGAAGAATCCTTAGCCTATACATATATTTTAACTTACTACTTAAATAATAAATTTTTGACAGCTATCCAGCTTTATGATAGAATGGTGATAGGTGTTGTAAGTGAAATAGATATAATAGAAGCTATTGGTAACACTAGGGTTCCTTTCTATAAAAAATAAGTGGCTATTAATGAATGAAATATCAATGGTTAAGGACTGTGCAAGAATTCTAATTTCAATATAGCAAATATAATTCATTTACTCGTTGTTTGAATATGCTGATGTATTTGTGGGGCCAGGTAGTCGATTGTGTCAAACAGTGACTTCTCACAACGTAGGTACAAGCAATGCACGTCCAATAAACCAATCCCTCCACCAGACTCATTGGAGCATTAATGACATAGTCAGTACTGATATCAAGCGAATGTTGAAGAACAACCACAAAACTTGTTGGTTGTCTGAAGTAGTTTGTTAAGAAGGAATATCTGTATTGTTCTTAGATAATGGAACATAGTAATTCAGATTAGCCTGAAGATGACCTTGGAAGGTCGAAACTTGTTCTCTGCTTATTAATAAAAGCCGTTCTGAGCAAAAACTCAGCACTGGGAAGGGAAGAAGTTTTTCTTCCTATGAAGGTAAAAGAAAATCTACAGATAGGAAATCAAATAATGGGAATGAAGAAAAACTGTATTCCAAGAAAACAAAAAGCGAAGTAGATGGGGATGAAGCATGGTGGTATGGATGTGCAGTTGATCTAGAAACAGCTCTGCATGGATCCTAATGTCAGTTAAAGAGGAAAGAAAATATAGACTTACCTATGGGTTATGTAGTAAAGCATAGAGATAGCAGAATCAAAAGACAAAAGGAAATTATTGCAAAGAACATACCTGATCAGTTATGTCAAGGAAGATATTAGAAGGGTAAGGATATTCCTTCACAAATAAAGCTGTGTCGAATAACCAGTTAAATCATCATCTTGATCATGTTCAAACTAGGGAAAAGGAATGTTAGCCGAATTGGTGGGAAAAGGAAGCTCAGCGTGGATGAAGGAATCCACAATATGTTGAACAATGGCTTCACATACTCTACAGACAATGACACCTCAGTAAGTATAACAGACACAGGTCCCGTTTTTTGGAATATTAACACTACTACAGAAAGAAGAAACTATCAGCTCTTGAGAATACATAATAAGTAAGCAAGAAAAAATTCTCTTCTATTTTTATGTAATGATAAAATACCCAGTGAAAATTTCAATTTACATTTCACAAACTATTGCAAATCTCATGTAATTGATTTGATAACTATAAAACACACATATCTGTTCCAGACAATAGCAGAATTATCATCACATGATGGGTTATAATGCACTAGGGCAGCTCACGTTAAATACCCGATTTTTAGGAGGGAGTTAAGTCAGGTGAGGGATCAAGCTATTCTGTGTAAAGAGGTAGTAATATTTCAGAAGGTAACGTTTTCCTAAACTGAAAACATATTTCTAAATCTACTTACCTCCACTGACCCCAACAGTTATTCTTTGACATCAGTTTTGCCTGTCTAAACATTGATATTGCATGCTCCAGTCTTTTTATACCTCAAGTAGATGCCTTTGCCAATATATAATTTTCAAGCTTTTCCACCCTAGTCAATGTGCCCTCTATTTTGGTATTTTATATAACACCTCACTTAGATAATGTAATCACTTTTGAGACTTACACCAGATTTCAGTGTGGAGGGAAAGTGACATCAGAGGTATTACTGGAAACAATAATGATTATCCATGTACTGTTTTACCCTTGATACAGGAACTAGGTTTTAGGTAAAGAGCATACCTGTTTCACAGCTCAGGGTTGAATTTAAAGAGTCTTGGTCCCTATATCCCACACTGGTGGGTAGGACTATTGGATTGCAATACCACATATACAGACATACTATTGATTAGATCCACACCTGTAGTCAAACAATGATGTGTTACAAACCATCAAAATCACAACAAGTAGGCAACACACCAGACTTGGAATGGTGAGATAGTGTATGCCTTACTAAACCAATGGAACAAAACCCATATGGTCTAAAATTATGAACATTCATTCTCACTGCCTAACCAAGTGGACATAAAGCTTTACACTTGCTCCTGAAATTAACGAGTGGGCATGAAACTGTGCTCAACAAAGGACCAAGGATGAGACTACCCTCTATTCAAAATTATGAAAAGATAGTGGACCTCCTTCTATAAACAATATAAGAAACTGACATTGATCAATGAGAAGGCCATGTACACCCCAAACAGATAGCATAGTATCAAATTTGAATCAGTACTACACGTAGGCTCCTGCGAAGACTGGTGCCCTTCTACTGACATTTGAAAAGAACATCCAGTAACCTGAGTAGGAGGTCCAAAAATTTTGCCCTCTTCTCCAAGAGTAAAGGAAAATGCTCTAGAGGAAAAGCTTTATCTGCCACCAGAGAGACTGAACACTGGGTATCTAAGAACTCCTAACCACTACTAGGGGAATCCACTTTGGGGAGTCATGAAACAGTGCAATAACTGAAGCAATTTTCCTAAAATTAAAAAAAACAAAAACTGACATTGATTTATTAAATTCAATGATTTGCAGAGACAGGCAGGATTCCATTTAGCTTTACTCATGAGTGGTAATCCATAATAATATGAAAGTGCCATCTGGTAAATACCAATATGGTGCTATGAAACACCAAACTTCTACAAAGCCAGTTGCAACTGTTGCAACCAGTAGTGAGAACAATCAAATTGGTTGCCAGTGTGAAATGTGACTGAGAAAACACACCTGTCTCGGTAAACACTTGCTACAAAGAGAGATCCACGAAAACAAAGATTTAAGAGACCATTAAAAAGAAAGAGACAAAGTAACCTCTCTTTCTTATAATGTAACAGATGTTAAGAAAATGGTCATGGAAGTAGAAGAAATTCCCAAAAGATAGCCAATATATCATATAAAGAATGTGCGAGAAAAACGCTGAGAAAGGTCTAAATACTGACCCATAAAATGTTTTCCATTGCATAAATGAAATGGATAGCAAAAGCCAAATGTGATGTACCTGATGAGATGTAACTCAGTAGATTCTCTATTTGTAAAGCCCAAAATATGAAAAATGGATTTTTGTAAATCCACTTTCAAGAAATTGGAGAAAATCACAAAAACCTGAATGATCCCAGTGAATATAGAGTACAGATAATTACCACAAAAGGAGTAGGTGTTTGATTCAAATTGGATGGGTGAAAAGCTGACTTAGTAAAGAAAGGTGTCAAAAAGCAGAGTCCCAAATTTCCAAAATCAACAACAATAAAAACCTTTACAGAAGTCCTAGAAGTAAAAAACCCAGGCTTAGTGAATGTCTCCATCTCTTAACGGATTCAAACATATACAGCTCCAACTGAAAGTGACCTCCTATGACCATAGAGTGCATGTTTTTCTTATAACAAAGCCACATCGGGCTACCTGTTCAGTCCACTGAGTGTAATCAAACCCCTAATTTTGGCATTGTAAATCCGTAGACTTACCGCTGTACCAACGGAGGATCAACCATAGATACACTAGGTAACAA
Source organism: Tachypleus tridentatus (assembly GCF_004210375.1). Lineage (NCBI taxonomy): Eukaryota > Metazoa > Arthropoda > Merostomata > Xiphosura > Limulidae > Tachypleus > Tachypleus tridentatus. Next base: position 74,213,859 of record NC_134837.1, on the reverse strand, counting down.
AGAAGAAGTTAAGGAGGTTGGATTGGTCGCCTTGCTGATCATAGTAATATGTGAATTTATACTCGCAAATATTACGTTCAGTTTAGTTGTTTTTTGTCTAAAGGAAATTATATTGAAATCGACAAGGCAGCACGAAAGCAATCTATAACGTGAAGACACGTAACAATTCATCAGATAAAGCAGTTATCAACATTTTGTCGAGAAAAGGTGATTACATTATCTAACTCAGGTATTTATAAACAAACTTTTCTGACTGCCCCTGGGATATCACATAATTTAACCTAAATCACTACCATGCTTATTGATGCTTGATGACTAATACATAGCCATGAAAATTTTGATGTCCAAGATCGTGAACTTCAGTGAAAAAAAATCTCTCATTTGCTTTTCATACACTGAAGTATATTAATACTGCATTTATATACTTTTCAGGATAGGAACACTTCACTTCTTTTGTGTGGGTATTTGGATATGTTAATTTTTGAATATCCAGGAGGGTCAGGTACACGAGACCTCTTCCTCCATCCCTAACTTTGATGTTGTCTACTCTTTAGAGCATGTTATTGGGTAGAACTTTGGGCCAGAGTATTACACTGTCCTCAGGCCCTTTTCAGGACAATGTCCATGTATAGTCTTGATTTGTCCCTTTTTTATTTAAAGATTTTTTTTCAATATTTCTATTCATTTTCTTGTGTTTTTTTTTCTGCACTTGTATATAATATTTTTTTCCATATATATGAAATACTAATTAAAAAAATAAATAAATAAATAAAAATAAAGTAAGGTACAATAAAATAAAACTAGTTTTAAGCATCTAGTGCGTGGTGGCCAACTTGTTTTATATTTCTTAAATATATATTTATAGGAGAGAGGTATTTAGGACTATGTTCATCATGTACGTAGTATCTGTTGAGATCAAACATTAAGCCATTTTTATGTCAATTCTTATTAAAATAGTTTAGTGCATTATGGGAACACTCAACTAATGAGACATGCATTTTTAAAATGGCAGTATTCACATGACACATATGGAAAGATGTGACGTCAGGTATCTTGTACTTTATAGCTGTGACATCATACATAGGCAAGATAACGGGGGTCAAGGGGTAACAGTTGCCCTCAACTGTTTTTGGTTTCTTTCCTGTGGAATGTAGTATACATGTGACAATAACAAGGACATTGTTGTTGTTTTTTTTACTCCAGATCTCACTCATGACGTCATGCATTTTGCACGTGGAAATTGTGATGTTATTAAATATTTTAAGCTCATAATTGTAGGTATAATTTAAGGTATTTTCTTGAAACAACGTCTTTTTAAATATTTGCTGCCATATTTTCTTGGAGAAATACTGCACAAGTACGTAAAGAGCAAAAAATATAAAAACCAAATTTGTTTCTTTGATTGTTTTAGAAATTCGTGCAAAGCTACATGAGGACTATCTGCGCTAGTCATCCCTAATCTGGCAGTGTAATACTAGAGGGAAGGCACCACCCACCATGGGAAATACAAAGATAGGCAAAACTGATGTTGAAGAATAGCTATAGTGATGGCAAATAGCATGTTTTGGAAATTTGTGTTTTGAGTCTGGTATAATCTTGGTGTTCTTCGAGTTGAGCACTAAAGTTTTAACCAATTTCTCCAATGTAGGATTCATTGAAATAAGATGAAATTTTATTATTAGTACATCTATAGAAATTAACTAGTGGTTTCTGTTTAAAGCAAGTTAAAATCGAATGTCAATATTGAACAATTTTTTTTCTACAGTATTTTGGCTTCTCACTACTGTTTGATATAAATCTTCCCAGTTTTATGATTCTTGAAATCATCTGAAATAGTTAAAATGATCTTTACACCTTGGTGATACTTTACTATCATTTTTATATTTGATTTTTTTAAACAATGAGTATCCACGTTTTACTTCTGTGTTTTTCTGAAAGAATCCATCAAATCAGTAATGAGGATTGAAGAATGACTGCAATAACTAATATAGAGAACATATTAAGTTTAATACAATCTGTCTCAAAGTAAAGACAAACTAAGAGGAACGTGGTAAATTACATTAGTAGTTTAGACGATTTTTATCACAAATGATAAACATATGGTTTCTAATGTTTTGCCAGATTCTGATTTAAACTTTTCCGCTACGTAATTGCTAATGAGTGAAGGTTGTCACTGAAATCATAAAATAGATTATTATGAATAGTTTGTTTGTGAACTTCATTATTTATATTTCACTGGCCCAAACAATCATATAATTAACAATTATTCTAACTGGTCAACCCACTGTTTTTTATGTGTTTATATAAAATTATTACATATGTACTATATTTTGTTCAATGTTGTAACCATGTATGCATTATTTGGCCTAAAGTGAGTGCAAACAGCACACAAATTAACAAGTACTGGCTGCAACAGCATCAATCAGCTCTAAAGTACTATAACAGTGGTAATACTTGACCTTCAGATAATATTTTTGGGGTATAACATTATCACAAATGAAAATATTCAAAAGATTGTTTAGAAAAATTCATCAAACTATTGCTGAGAAAATGACCTACTGGCTCCAATATTCGTTTTTATACTTGATATATAAATATACTGCTCAAAAAATTAACGAAACAAGTACATATTTCAGTATATTTTTGTCATAACTAAATTTATGTATGAGAAACATATCTGTTCGTCTACAAGTGTTTTTAAGCTTGCGAGTGAAGTTTGAAGCAACTCAAACAAAACTCAAGGAGAATACAACTCAAAATACCTTATACTTTGGCGATGCTACCAGGAGATGAACTCTTATGGCAGAAGACCAGGTCAAGGTCGTCATCGCTGCACAACAGCCAGAGAACAATGCTACTTTGTAACTACCGATCTGTGGGGCAGGTTAGCTATGGCTCGGTCATCGTGAAATGACCTTCAGCATTCCATTGGAACCCATGTGTCAACCCAAATAGTTTGCAATCATCTGCACAAAGGACGCCTTAGGACAAAAGGGCCTACAAGAGGTAAATTCTGACAATGCGACACTGCGCAGCTATGTTGGAGTTTGCTTGTCAGCAACAGGACTGGGAACTTCGTCAATGGGCTACCGTGCTGTGGACAGACGAGAGCAAGTTTATTGTGTCTCGTGATGATGGACGTGCGAGAGTGTGGAGATGCCGAGAAGAGCAATTTTCCACCTGTAACATTGTGCAAGTCGACGCTTGTGGAGGAGGTTCTGTAATGGTCTGGGCAGGCATATGCTTGGGTGGCCAAACGAACTTACTCATACTCGACAGGGGTGCTCTGAACGCACGACGATATAGAGATGAAATTCTGGAACCCATTGTGAGGCCTTTTGCCGGTGCTGTCAGCGATGTGTTCATTCTCATGCAGGTTAACGCACGAGCCCACGTTGCCAGACTGTGTATGGACGTCCTTGACGAAGAAGGAATAGAACCATTTGAATGGCTCGCCAGATCTCCAGATTTAAATCTGATTGAACATTGTTGGGATATGTTGTTGAGGCGAGTTAGTGAATGCCAGCACCCTCCTAAGAATGTATAGGAACTCTGACAAGCCCTGGTAGGCGAGTGGGCTGCCATATACCAAGATAACATTGATAGACTGATTCGAAGTGTGCCAAATTGGTGTCAGGAGTGTGTCACAGCCCATAGAGGTCACACTAGATATTGAATGTTGAAAACATTTCTTGAATAAACGCATGTAAACTGTTTAAAGTATTGTTTCTTACAAGATATAGGTTTTGGTGATATTGGTCATTTTTAAAAACTTTATTTCTCCATGTTTTACCGTTCATCACACATTAAAAAATGGATACAGATGAAACTGAAATGAGGGAAATTACCTAAAAAAATAAAAATATTATCACATTTGGAACACTGAGATAAATTATATAAGAAAACGTACTTGTTCCTTTAACTGTTTTGAGCAGTTTATAACTTATTAAAAGATCTTCTCTCTGATTAATCAACATCATTTAACAAGTGCTAGTACTGAAAAAAAAAGCAATTTGGTTTGTGACTCGTGGAATAAGAAAGAAAGACTGAGCTGAAATTCTATTTTTACACAACTTTAATTTCAAATTTTAAATGGTCAAACTAAAAATAATTTAATTATATTTACATAATTTATAAAAATAAACCAGAAAATATGTCACTTGTTTTACCTATAAACTGCTCTAGCAACATTAAATACATCAACATTTCAGACAGTAACTAATGAAATACACTTGCATATCATTGACATTTTAACAATCCAATGAGTATTTACACCTTAATTTAAAATACATACAATGTTACATATTTCAGAATTTATCTTAAGTAAAAACGTGCTAACAAACCCTAACTCTCTAAATACCTTATGCACTGTGCTTCCATCCCTTATCCTTCATTTACTAGCCTTATAAAATTAAGAACTAACAGCAAAATTTTAGCAAATTATTTTCAAAACACTGCAATAAATATGAAATCGGTACCTCAGTTTCAATGTTATTTATGAATATTTAAACCAATAAATATAATAATTCTCTAATGCTAACAAAATCTACCATCAATCAGAAATTGATAAAAATGCAGTAAAATGTGATTGCACATTTTTATCATAGAACTAATAACTATCCAATGAATTCAGTATTTTTAAGAAATAAGTTATGAAAACAAGGGAAAATCACACAAGTTAAATATAAAAAACTAACTAAGATTTTTCTTTTTCAAAAATTAAGTTAGCAATTTAGAAAGAATAAGCTATACAGCACTTCATTAGATTTTCTATTTTGTGTTCAAATATTTTCATGATCACTGTTTTCATTACTATCCTTAAAGCACTCTTCACTCTCTCCCAGAACAGTTTGAACAGATAAGCCAAACAGTTTAGAACGTTCAGCTGCCATAGCTGCTACAGTTTTAGTAAAAAACAGATTTCCATCTGACACACCTGGCACTTTTAATTTTAAAATGTCATCTAACTTTGAATTTTCTTTCTCAGGCAGCATACCATATGAAGGAGAAAATCCCTCTGATTTACAATCATTAGTGGTGAAATCTGAATGAAAGTCAACACAGTTACCCTCCACATTCTGTTCATTATTTGCAAGATGCTCACAACTTTGATCCTGAAAATATTTACTTTTAGTCAATTGCTTCTTTTCAATACTACAGCTTTCATTAATGATTTTGTCCTCCCTCTCCACCTCATCTACAGAGCTTTGTAGAACTACAAAATTTTCTCCATTAATGACACCTTGATGATTTGATCTGTCAGGAAGAGCATTGTCACTTTTTTCTGTTGCTAATGGATCATCCAATTCCTTTTGTTTGCAACCCTCTTTTCTTACAACAAGCACAGAACAAAGTTCTTTAAACAATCGAGCTGATGCTTCGAGTTCTTGTTTCTTCTTTACCTTCAAAACCAGTGTAATTTATTTCTTTAATATCAATCAATAATTCAAACAATTACAGAAGCCATTGCAATTTTTATTTGATGGACTAAATATTTTTTAACATTTGTGTTGTATACACATTTGTTTACAATTTAGTGAACTTATTAAATATACATATGAAGAAAATAATACAATTTTTATTTGTTTATTACTTCATATTAGCCAAGCATAAAAAATATTTTATTGGACTATTCACACAGAGTCGATGTTTTGTTAAAGTGAAAAATATCTCACAAAAAACAAGTGAATAATAATTACCTTGTCTTGTTCTGAAAGGAAGCAGCTACCATGAATCATATCATGAGCTGTCTCAAACTCATCATTATAGGCTTCAAAAACCTTAAAGTAATACAACGAAACATTATTTTTGTAAAAAAAAACAAAATAATAATTTTTCAAACAATAAAAATATCAAGATTGATAATTAAAACAAAGCTGTACATATGATATAAAACTACACTTCTTGAATGAATTTATATTTATTATTCATTTAAAATAAAATATTATAATATCTTTTAAATCTTCAATAAATTATATTACTACTAGGCTCCATGTAAATAAAAGTATAAATCAATTAGCATATATTAAAACTACCCTAAATGACTTTGCCAAGTGTTAAAAATAACTAGCAAGTAATAATTTATATGTATAATCATTTATAATAGATATGTTTAATGTCAACTGCTGATTTTAGAATTTTTGAACGAAGAAACACAATAATTATCCGTGCATAGCAATGCTGTTAAGACTAGAGGAAAAGCAGTTAGTCGACAGCACCCACCATTGACTCTCAGGCTACTTTGGTCATATAAAATGGTGGGAATTGACAGTCACTCTTATAGCATATCTAAATCTTTAAAGTGCTGGGCAACTTTTTGCAACAATGGAACATAAACCCTGACCCTTCAGGTTCACAGTCTTGGCCAAATATTCAGCAATATTGATAAATTTAAACAAGACTTTACCCCTAAATAATTCTGTGAATAACTTACTGAAAAGAACTAAACACAGAAATCTGGAATGAAATGAAAACAAAACTGAACTATCCTTTTCAAGTGAAGTAAAATAACTGAATGATACTACAAATAAATTAAACACACCTGGTCTTCAATCATGGGATCACCAATATAAAAACATGATGGTGCTGAATCAATTATCTCTACATTTTCTTTCCTTTGTTTATTATTATGAAGACTGGAATCTTGCATGCTGGTTTCCAAGTTAGCTGTACAAAACAGTCAACACAAACAAATGTTGTGGGTTTTATCTATCTTGCAGAAGCTAATATTATAATAACTTAAAGCTAAAGCTTTAAGACAAAATAAAAACAACAACACCTAAAGTATACTCATTTTGTTCATATAAGAAATAATTGGAATGATGGAATATAAAAGGGTCAAAGAAAGGTGTAAACGATAAACTTGAGGTTGTAGTTACAGGTGGTTCTCTAACAAGGTATGCGGACAGGATGGTCTGTGGGGTAAATAGGAAGAAAATAATTAGATTATGTTATCCAAAGGCATGGGTGGAAAATACAACTGACAGAGCAAAAGATAGAATAAAGAGAGCCAGAAGAAATACAGTTTTTTGTTGTTAATGATGTAGTGATAAGTTAATACTGATAAGTGCAAGGGATGGAGAAAGGCATTTAAAAAAAAAAAGTCATAAATTGTGCCAGAGATACTGCTAAAAATTAATCATGGAGATGAAATTAAAAGTAGGTTACTCGGGCTGGATGCTAGGTTTAGAATAATGTGTGAAGTGGAACAGATTGGACTTGTGAGATCAGTTTAATGGAAGAAAGGGGCTTCATAAATTGGATGGTTTGCATTTAAATATAGTATGTTTAGATTGCTTGCAAGGACTATTAGCTCAGTTTTAAACTATGATAGACAGTAGTGAAATCTAAGATAAACTAAGTACAAAAAGAATGAGATGTACAGAAAAGTTTAGTATAGGAAATAAGTATAGAAGTAGTTTTAAAGATAAAGTTAACTGTTACTACTGTAATGCTAAAAGTATAGGAAATAAAACATTTGACTTTCAAGCATCGGTAAAAAGGTAGGATTTTGATATAATGGAAATAACTACAACATGGTTAAATGTAGATGATTTTGACAATAGAAGATTCTTTGAAATACATGATTATAGGTTATTTAATAGAGACGAGACAAAGCAGTAAAGTATGAGTTGCATCCTGATGAAGTTAATCCTTTTGCGCAGTTGGCGACCACAGTCGACTTGAAGGCTCAGCGCGACAGGCAAACTTCCTTTATTCCTGTTATTCTTATGTATTGAATTTAACATATATAGTATTGGGTACAATCACTGAACATTTCAGGGACTTTTGTTGAGTTATTGCCAAGATATTATGCTTTTAGTACTGATACCGTAATTAGTTGAAGTATCAAACATATATATTCAACACCATCCAAACATTAAAAGTTGTTATTCAGCACCGAAAGGGTTAAGGATATCAAAGATAATATCAAGGAGATTGAATCTACTTGGGTTTCTATTAGCAGATATAAAGAGAAAAGATTTTTAGTGGAAATTTGTTATAAACCACTAGAAGATACTGATGAAATTAGTGAGAAACTTTACAGTGAGATCAAAATTTCAGTTGCCAATTAGGTCATAAGTATGGGTGATTTTAATTTCAGGCATGCTACTTTAGGTTTATTTTTAACTTTTAATATACAAATGGTTGAAAGGATGGTAACCAAGGAACACATGGGTGCAAGTGATCATTGCTGTATTAGGTTTGATATCTTGCTTCAAATGAAGATCAGGAATAATGATATTTTGGTTACATAGTTCAGAAAAGCAAATTTTGAAGGGATAAAACAAGAATTGACTTGCTGTGAATTAGGCAGCTGAGTTAACTGGAGACACTAAACAAATGTGGAAAATTCTTAAAGAAACATTTTATATATACAAATAAACATATTCCTTATAGAAAGAAAAGGATGGCTGCAAATAAAAAATAAGATTAGCTTACAAACAGTATAAGACATAAAATTAATAAAAAGAAAAAATTATAAAATTTAAACTGACTGTATGACAAGAGATTTAGAATAACATAGAAGATCAAGAAAATTAGTCAAACAGGATATTAGGCAGTTAATCTACTAAAGTCATGATTCACACAAAGATCTCCAAAAGAAAAAAATTCTGAAAACAAGTAATGTCAAACAAGAAGTAATAGTTTAGCAGAATGGAATACTTGCATCATGAAAGTATGTCACACTCTTATTCATGTAGGGTGAAGCTTGATGATTCTCATGAGAGAAGCAGTGGAACCATTCAATTCTAATGGAGTGGAGTTAGAAAACTTGTGGCATGCAAACAATACTTTATTCCATATAGAGGGCAACATTCAATGAGAATAGGTATTTATGTGAGAAAAAGTAATGTACTGTATCAGAAATTGATATATAGGATGTTTTAAAATATTTACTTATAAATTGAGATATTAACTACTGTATAATACTAAACTTTGAATTATAACCTAAAATTTGATACCATACCTACTGATATACATTCATAAAATAGTAATTCAATATCATTTTGAATGTAAGTCTACAAATGTGATCACACAGCCTTCAACCTCTAACCATAGAAAAACCCATCTTAGTAGGTTTAGTAGTATATTTACAAATGGGGTAAAAATAATGTTAAAAATAAAATCCACTTGTCATTAGGTACATGCTTATTTACCAACATGAACATAAAAAAGATGCACATTTTTAGTAGAGTCTGGCATCGAATTAAATGTCATTAAAGAGAAAAGTAATGGTGCAAAGGAAATAATCTTGATAGATTTCTGTTGTATGAAGAAAAAACTGTAAAATTACATTACTTACCTCAACGAAATATATGAGATTTTTCAATTTTTCCATTTTGTTGATGCAAGACAATGATTTAACAAAACTGTCAAATACATGAAAATACTATTTCTAAATACATGACATACTTTTTAGTAATGTTGAAATTTCAAATTTACACAACCTAAGTACACTCAGGTTAACAAATTAAATAGCTGCATATATTTCTGTATATTATCTATATAAACAAAGATGATATAACTGAATATAAATTTAATTATTGTTTTCCAACTTCAGTGTTCAAATTTGAAATTTTTGAGTCAAATAAACTGATAACCAAATCCATAAAAATAAAGTATCTTACAATTCATTTTAATTCCAAGAATCTGTTTAATCAGCATTTGAGATTCAGAAATACAGTCACTGCTAGCTTGTATCTCTGCTGACACTTCATTTAAACAACCATCCATCGTATGCAATTCATCATTAACTAATGACAGAAGAGATTCACTCTGCCCATCACTTTTGACTGATTCCTTATGAACTTCATCCAGATGTTCTTCTATTGTCTTCATTCTTTTTTAACAACAAAAAAAAAATATATATACAGTAGTTTCATGCAACTGATATATATGGTTTTAAAAAGATTGTAAACGTACATTAAACAATGAAATGAAGACTCTGTATCATCTACAATATTAAACATGATCATTGTTTTTCCTTAGGACTAACTGACTGACTTTCATTTCCAAAGTTTTTTAACACTCATTTTTTTAAATTTAGAAATGATCTATGTAGTTGTATTTTATGTAAACAGACAATAAATGATATGAAAACAAGAGAAAAATTAAGTATCTATTTCACTTATTTAAAATATTTCACTCTGTCAGACCACACTCATTCAATGTGCTCACAAATAGCACAGCTACCTCACATCAGAGGTTGTATAAACATACTATCTGAAAGATATAAACAAAATACATACATAATAAAAAGGTTAAATCAAAATTCAAACAAAAGTATTTGAGTGACATCCATAACCTTAAAATAATACTGTTACTTTTTGCTTCATTTTAAACTTTTTCATATGACTCAAGTCATAGTTATCACTATATTATAAGTCCCAACAGGTCAAATAATATTTTAATCTTTAAATGAGTTTAGTAGATAATACTTGATCAATTTACAATCTTAATTTTCATAATCAAAGTAATTAACAAAAATCAAATCCAATTGACTGTCACATACTTTCAAGCAGAATAATGTGTTTCGAAATACATCCTGAAGCTTTCAGGCACTCAGTGCTTCACTTTTACACCTGTATATCACTGTTTACAGATGATAAACATGTAAAAAATAAAAACAGGATCACCTATTCATTCACTCGTATAAAAGGATTCCCTCCATATCATCCCATAATAATCAAAGAACTCATAATTAACCTGTGTCAGTAGCTTTGAAAATATGTAGCAAAAACTGCAATAATATCACAAAATCACCACACATGCACAAAATGCTTCTCACAAGAAATAAACATTGCTATAGCACCACAGATTTACTAAGTGAGACTCACATCACAATCTCTGGTATCCAATATGAAATATGAAAGTAATTTTTTTATATTAGGGTTCTATTTATATAGGGACCAGATTCTTTACAGAAGGTGCCTCTGATTTGTTGGTAATCAACTCAAACAATTAATGAACAGCACACAATCCACTTGTTTTAAAATAACATATTCAAAACAAGTTAAACATATGCACAAAATTTCTTTATTTTATAGGTTATCACATTTATATTTAAAACTATATAGTGCTCTTTTCATGTCAAAGATCCGTTCAAACTAGTTTAGTTACTTTAAAACCCAACTGACAAGTATTATTTTTATGTACTCTGTTTTTTACTACACAACATGTGATATATTTACTTACAATACCCTGTGAGTTAGCACAGTTGTATCTAGAACTTTAATTAATTGTCTCCTTTTCATCAAAGCCCACACAGGCAGGTTCAATTACTTTAGAACACCCTTTCACAGGGCAAATTATTCTCCTTTATCTCTGTTAAACTGTAAAACTTTTTTCAGATTATCACCCATTATGATTAAATTAACAATCACACAGTCTAATTTAATTTCACTAGCTTAACTTGCACTCTGTGCAAGTAGCTTTGAAAGTATGTAGCAAAAAACTGAAATATTATAACAAAATTACCACACACACATATAAAATGATTCTCACAGGAAATGAATATACTTGTATCTCTGCTGACAATGGTAATTTCTAAGAAAAAAGTGTGCTGGACTTTTTTTGTTTAATTTATTATTGTTTTGGCTTGTTTTTGAGTTAAAATAACCAAAATAAAACTAATCAGAAGTTGGAATTTGCTGTTTTAACGTAGTCATTCCTAATGATTATGCTTATTTAATTTCATTAAAATGTAATTATTTTCACCAATATATATATATATAAAAACACACAAACATTTCTCAACTGAAGCCTAGAACTTTCTACAAACTATGAGACCCTGTGATGTAACAATATTCATTTAACGCAATGAGAAAAATACAGAATGTTCAACTAATGTGATGCCAATTCACAACAATTGAACTGCACATATAAGATACAACTCATACTGAGTTATGTTACAAAATTTGTCATAACTATTGTCTTTAAAATAACTTTAAAACACTGTCTTTATGAAGACTAAGTAATCATTATGCATTAAAACATAAAACAAACTAAATAATAACTCCTATACTAAACAGTCTCATTCATTCAACATTACTGAAGTTGTGCTTGCAACTACATCAAATCATACACCTGTATGTGTACATGAAATATTACCTGACATCAAACCCTCATGTTTTCTGATTAAATGAATGTGCACAGGGTTGGTGCATTGGAGAATAAAAGCTGGCTATAAATCAGAATTTACAGTGTATACATATATACATAGAATGTGACAAGCTTTCAGTAAAACAGATATGCTTGTCATACACAAAAAATTAAATGTATTACCAAAGTATTTGTACTCAAGATTTGTCTGTAAATTTACAATATCAGTTTAAATCAGCCTTTTACAAGTTGGTGTGCAAGGTAATATTCATGTAAACAATGCAAACACTTCTTCCATCATACATTTTGAATATCATACTTGCATAGGTTCTAGAAACTCCAAAATACTAATCTAGTTTTTAACATCCTTGAACTGTCACTAAATCAGCAATGTAGGGTAAAATACATACAATGTTGAATGGCACTCTAGAGGTCTGGAGATGCACACTTTGATCCCTCCATGCATATAGGGTTAATATATCACTGTCTCTTTTTATTAGATAATTAGGTAGTACACTAAGTACAAAAACCTAAATATTTTCACTTTTTTTATGTTAAGGTCAGGGTAACTGGATGTCACTTGTTATCATGGATAGTACTAGATACAAACACCAATATCTATTTTTTAAATTATTTCTTTATTTTATATTTCATTATGTATAAACTACTAACTAATTTATATCCTACTACTCAAGTGCTAATTTGCTACCACCTTCAAGGAAGTCTTAAGAAGGACTGTGTTCATGATGGTAGCTTGGATTCAATTCCAGACCTTCTTGATAGAAAGATTTGTACGTTATCCCTCATCTTGGGTCTCACCCATTAGGACATAGATCAACTAACTGTTCTGAAATACTTTTTAAGAGGAATACATGTGTTTTGCTAATTTCTATGGTAATTTGACTTCATGCTTCTAGTTAGATAATTGTAAATGGCTTCTATTAGCTGCCTTTATCATGTACATTATTCATTTCCCATTATTTTCATTTTATTATATGGTCTCTTTCTGTTGCATGGTGAGCTATTGGAAATAGATCAGTATTACAATGCTTTATATGTCTATTTTGCTCTCCAGTTCTGATTTTTGTAGGACTTTCTGCAATGCATTAGAGTCCACATTCCCAAGGTATATTGTAAATGGTTTTTATGTATCTCCTATGCATCCAAAGATGATTCAATACACACTAATAGTGATCATATTGTGCTATGACCCTGAAAACTTCTGACCACTGTTTACGTATCTTCAACATGTTTACAGAAAAACCTTTAACATAACTGAAAAGAGCTATGTGTTTTTAACTTCTTGCTTCTTTTTGGTACTTATCTACTCTATCAAGCATTCCAGATATAAAGTAGCACTTTAGATAAATGTTTTACTTCTTCTTAACAGTTCTGTATTACAAATCTCGTTCATTCTGGAAGCTAGATAGTCTAAAATGTCCATCTTCACACCAATGGGATGGGTTGAACTACTAAACTGTATTTGCCAGAATTCTGTATAACAATATATAGTAAAATGGAATAACACAAAAATATTGGGATAAGAATCACACACAAGAACTAAAAAGATTAAGATAGCATATGCACAAATGTCAGTAAAAGTGTTTTAAAATAATTGATTCATCTCCTAACAAGGAAGACCCTGGACAACTTGGTAGCACTCCAGTCTTAATATTTAGAAGACCTACAATAGAATCCCTGCCATTAGTATCAGGACTACCCTGACAACAGTAGTAGACAAGAAGCATTAAAAAAAAAGATACAAACTAATTACTATATAATATCTAGTGATAAAACAATTAGTTAATAATTAAAAAAACAGAAAGTCTCGACAAAATATGTCTGACTGATCTCACTTATTAATCATACTTTAAACACTGTAAACTCTACAGTAACATTCAGAAGATTCAATTTCTAATGTATATTCACAACAAACGTTTTGATTCATATTTTAACCAAGTTCAAATTTTCATGCTAAAATTATAACCACTATTATTTATGGGGTTTTATTCTGTATGTAATAATAATCATATTTCTAAGAAAAAGAAATAGCTCTATAAACACAAGATGTAAAATGACAATAGTTAAAAATTTGTAATTATAAATGGAATCATTAAGTAATAACAATAATACTATGTAACAAAATTTTTACTTTTTCTTGTTCCTGGGCAGAAAATTTTATTTCCCAATTGCTTATGCCTAAACTAAATGAAAAAAGACCTATTTTTCTCTTTAAACTTTGCTTTTGTGATCTGGGTAATGAAATTTTCAAATTTACCCATTTTCCAGAACATTCCAGGTAGATTCAGTGCTGATTAGCAAATAGAGAATTTTCTCAAACTGACAAGAATTTTCAAGAACTTTCTGGAATGTTGTACAACTTACAAGAATTTTCAAGAACCTTTTAGAATTTTCTAAAACTTTTCACAGTAATATATATACAGGGGCTCACCACTCACCACTTCAGTTTAGTTCTAGCTGCCTAAGTGAACACATAGACCTATCTGATTTTATAAGAGATGGCATCAAGAAGCTGTAAGCATTCTCCAGATGCCTTCTGCTATGTATGTGGCCAATTTATCAAGAAGAGTGAAAAAGTACTCTGTGACAGTGACTCTGCTAAAATGTGTGAAGCCTGCAAGGCATATTTCAGCATGCCTGTCGGGGATCAAGACAAATCCTGGGCACCTCGTTTTACCTGTAAGCACTGCAAAGAAACTCTAAAAGGTAAGATAGACAATGTTTGCTTGCTTGAATAGTAAAATTTTATTTAGACCTTTCAAAATTTAAATATCTTTCAATGCACCTCAAAGAGGAATACAACAGCATCAAGACCTTGCTAGAAGCCTTGAAATATGATGGGTATAGTTGGTAGGTTATCGGAGACTTCAAAATGGTGGCATTCCTGATGGGTCTCAAAGGAGGCTTCACTACGTTTCCCTGTTATCTTTGCCTTTGGGACAGCAGAGACACTGCAGCTCACTACAACAGGAAGCACTGGCCACAACAGACCAAGTTCTCTGTGGGGAGACACAATATCAAGTGTGAGCCACGAGTGGACCTCCAGAAGGTGTTGTTCCCACCACTGCACATAAAATTGTGTCTCATGAAACAATCTGTCACAGCTCTTGATAATGAGCCTGCAGTTTTCAAGTACCTTCAAGACTTCTTCCCTAAGCTGTCTGAGGCAAAGGTCAAAGTTGGTGTCTTCACTGGACCACAAATAAAGAAGATCCTGGAGTGCAGGAAGCTCAGCAGGAAGGAAAAAAAAAAGCTTGGGGCAGCTTTGTGTCAGTGGTTTGGGCTTCTTGGGCAATCACAAGGCCAAAAGGTATGTGGAACTGGTTGAAGCTCTGGTGAAGAACTACGGCAAAATGGGCTGCAGGATGTCCCTGAAAGTCTATATCCTTAATGCTCATCTTGATAAGTTCAAGGAGGATATGGGAGCATACTCAGAGAAGCAAGGTCAGCACTTTCACCAAGATATACTGGACTTTAAACACCACTACCAAGGAGCATATAACAAAAACATGATGGAAGACTATATTTGGGGGCAGATACATGAAAGTGATTTACATTACAGTCACAAATCTAAAAAACTAATTACTCCTAAACATTTTTGTATAACTTTAGTATAAATACATGTAAATGAAAATGAGCAGATTTGCCAATTTTTACAGAGAAAATAGGTTAATTTCTAAATTTCATTATCCAGGTCACAAAAGCAAAATTTGAAGGAAATAATGGACATTTTCTGTACTTTTACAACATAAACAATTGCAAAATAACACATACTATTCAGGAATAAAATTTGTGTTACATAGTGTAATATACATAAAAAAGATGTGCTCTTAGCTACATGGAACAAAAAAACACTTTGGAAATGATAATCAGTGACCCAGGGTTTTTGTTTTTTTGTATCTATCACTTTAAAAAACAAACAGGAAGGTCATAATTATGTATTAATTTGTATAATATTTGTCATATTATGACAACAGAAATGCTTTCCATTTATCTTCAGTTGTATCAAACTGAATAAAATATTAGCAAAAGAAAAGGAATATTATCTTCTGTGACCTTGAGGAATGGTTTCACAGTTATGGTCAACCTGTAGCTCTTTGGCAAGATTGAGTCAAATCATGAATATGACCATAAAGAAGAGTTCACAAACATCAGATCTATACAGTAAAGTTATCAACTGTGTAACAGCACAAAGATTTCATCTGGGAATGAGTAAAGAAATTTTGCTAACTTTTTAATCAAATTAATCTTTTAAAATTCTGGCTCACAAACATATAACTGTACTACTTTTTGTATTTTTGTTTACAATATTTAAATTGTTTTTGAAAAATATGTACTATGCTGTACTTCCAACTTTATTATACTTTTATACACATATCTACATTTGTTACTTAGATCATAAAATGAAAAATTCTAACTATACCTCAGAAGAGCTGCTTGAAGATGTAAGATAAGGCTGTGAATTGTTATACAAAGGTTTTTCACTGAAGAATGTTGAGATTCATAAGGCTTTCTTTCTCTTTCTGAGGCCTGAACCATTTTCAGACTTCTGTGGTAGTGGTGAGTTTTGAGCAATACATTCAGAGTTTCCATATTTGAAAGGTACAATTTTTCAAGCACATCTGCTGTGGCCTTCAACCTTATCAAAGCTAAAATATCAAAAGTCCAAGAAATTAAATCAAATGAAATTGAGTGCATCATCCTACATGTGCCTAATAATACCTTCTTAACTCCTTCAATGATATAGGAATACATATGTATACGTATAACCTTCTAGCTCAATACCAGGGACATATACACATACAACCCCATCTAAAGTAAATTCAATGGTACACACACACACACATTCCTGTAAAGTTATAATTTTTTATACTAAAAATGTATTTCCAACAGGTACTTTTCTCCATTCACAAGATTAGTTTCCAATTTTGTGCTTCCCTCCACACCACCCTGTTGAAATCTTTGGCTCTTATGCAAATCATCATGTATTTTCTCTCCACCAATAGGAGGACACTACTTTATATTATGCATGTGGCTCCCTCTATGCATTACTACCAAACCAACACTTTGAAGTTTGGCAGAAGATGTAAGCACCAGAAAATTGTGGAGAGGAGAGCAGGAAATGTGATAAGAGGGAAGTACCAATCAGAAATACATTTTCAATACAGAAAAATTATAACTTCTGATATGGTACTTTCCTGTTCTCACAAGATTAGCTAGAATCCCACACAAAAAAGGAGGATGGACTGGTGCAAGGAGAGTGACATCAACAGCAAACAGATTCAACCAACACTACTCACACACCAAGAAAAGAAGGAAATATGCCTTAAGGAACAGGCTAAACAAAAAGTATAAAGCAAATGGGCTCAAATGAAGATAAAGTAAGGGAATGAAGTACCATGTTAATGTCCTAATCCAGAAGAACTGGATGCCTAAATAGCCAACATATCCAGAAAGAGCAGATCAAATGGCAAAAATGGAGGCCAAAAAAACGACCTTGCAGTAACTAGAAAAACAGAAAGTATGGATTAGGGCTGCCAGATGTATTTCATTACCAAGATACCAAAGACCTCTTGTCAAAAAACCATACAAGAAACTTGAAGATACCAGTAACTGCAAGAAGCTGAGATATCCTGAGCCAGAGCTCAGGTACAAAAAGTATTCCAACTCCACTGAAACACTCCATGAAGGAAGGACAAATGGGATAAACTAAATGAGATGCAACCTAACATAAGAAACCAGATTACCTCACAAGGGATCAAACAAAAGCCAGGCATGAAGAATTAAGATGTAAAGTGTGGGATTCAGAAGTGGCAACTGTAGCTGACAAAGAAAGTTTGGGAATGAAGGAAGAGGGACAGGAGGGAACACTTACAACTGGGGTAACCAAGGAAACCATGGATGAGTGGACCAGTAATGAGCAATCAAAAAACTTTGCACAGAGTAGTATGAGTATGGGACATTACCTGATAAAATAGTCAGATAGGATAACCACAATGGAACTTATTTCAGCAATCTTGGATGACAGCATCTATAACTGAAACCCAAGGATGGAGAACTGAGGTCCAAAACAAAGGAAGCTGTTGATTGAGGGAGTTGCAAATGGAATGGCATCAAGAATACCTCATCAATCACATCACTACCAAAAAACAAGGGGAGAAAGAGACCGCTCTATCAGTCAAGCCCAGTCTGGTTGAGAAACATAATTTGCCACAAGGTTGAAAACACCTGGTATGTGAAATGCCATCACATGAATGTGATGATTTGGGGCCCAAAAGAGAACATCTAATGTTAGAAAATCCAAGGATCTCAACTGATGCTGTCTCGGTGACTGATATAAGCCATCACTGTTGAATTGTTGGAATGGATGATGACAAGATAATCTCTGGACATGAGAAGAAATTGATCCAAAGCCTGAAGAGATGTATCCATGAACAGATATAAATCTGGCCATGGAGGATAAAGCAGGAAACCCACTGATGTATGAACCTTGTCCAGTCACCATCAGAGATTGTCCACAAAGTAGAAAGGAAGGATAATAGGAGCATCCAAAAGATCCCGAGCAAGGTTCAATTGGTTGTGGAGGATCTACTGAAAGGACCATATATGAGCCCAGTCAAAGAGTATGAGAGGAGTCAGACATCACATCCTAAAAATCAACCTCATGAGCAGAAAATGAAGATGCATAAAATGCATTCCAAACAGCCAGTTTCATAGAACAGAGCCAGATAGAAGAAGATTGGACCCAAATAAGATGGATGTTGAAGAAAACATCTAAATGAATTGGGTACTAGGTAATGTATAGGAAGGACTTCTCCAATCTGATCAACTGGCCCACCAGAGCAGCTTTGAGAAGAATTTAATGAGTATGACAGGCCAAATCCTATTTGGAACAAGCAAAAGGAAGCTAATCATCCATATAGAAGTGAAAGTGCAATCCAAGGATATGAAGATGTATAGCAAAGGTCTGCACCACCCAACAGAAAACATATGGCACCAAAGCCAGTCCAATGGGTAGGGTACAAAATGTAAACCCTACTCAAAGATAAGAACAAGACTGCTTCTATATGGAAAAATATGCAGATAAAAATTGAAGACAGTCATCTTGATTATCCAAAGCCCATTGAATGAGATGAGACAAGTCAATGACAAGTTTCCAGTGCCTTGTCTTTTTGGGATCAATAGCCTGTTATGGGAGGAGGTCTAGCACTGCTTAGAATAGATGCTGACAAAACAATGAATCCCAAGACACGTGGGATAAAGGAGGAAGGGTCAGAAAAGGTATCAATAATACCTTCCAACAAAATGTAGTGAACCCAAGGAAGTAAAGAACAAACAAATGAGAATGATGGTTTGGTAGTGGTACATAGAGGAAGTCACATGCATCACATGATAGTAGTGTTCTTCTGCAGGTGAAAAGATGACAATTGATAATTTGTATGAGGGACATGTTGGAATATTTTATTCCAATAGGGGGTGCCGAAGGCTTGTGGCAAGCATTATATAAAAGGTTTGCATATAGAGGACAGCACAAAATTGGAAAAGTTAATCTTGTGAGTAGAGAAAAATACTGTATCAGAAGCAGTGTTTCTCAATAACTGGTTCACAAACTGACATCATTTCATGATATTTCACAAAACAAAGAGAATATTTATATGTAAATTAAAATAAATTTTTCATTTTACTTGTATTTTAGTGACCTGTAATAGTTTATGGAAGCAGCAAGTCATTTTGTGATATCAAAATGGATGAAAAACACTGCTCTAAAGCAACACTCTGGGTATACATATACGTACCTACCACATTCTAAGCACTCTCATAGGCACACACACAAATATATATATGTCAAAACACTAGAGCACTGCAATAAGTAAACACAAATATCTCCCTCTACAGCTCTGCAATGGGAATATTTTACTATAATCGAGTAATGGCATGGCATTCTATATATCAATATACATGACTGAAATAATAAACACAATGGTGCCATTTGTTGTGCTGAAATACAACAAATTTTCAATGCCAAAAGTGGTGACTGAGGCTTATGAAATGTAGCACCATCAATCAAATGGCACCACAAGCCATTTCCATAACAAAATTTTACACCTTAGGTATTCAACATTCAGACCATTAGAAAAATAATTATGGTACGTTAAATATTTCTTTATAAATGAAAACAATTTTTCGATAAAAGAACTCTCCTCACAACAAGAATACAACTTTCACTAGGAATTGTGTGTAAGGCTTTGACCTTTTTTATAGATGTAATTGTTAAGTATAGTATTAAAAATTGGAGTTCTTAAAAAAAACTAATTTTTTTCCAATAAACAGCATCACTTTTAATATACAAAAACATTACAGTTTATATAAGTAACATGTATGAAAGAAACTTTTGAGCTCTGTACATTGAACCATTCCGATGCAACAAGTAGAGTATGAGTAATGAGTGCAATCCAGTACAAAATAACAATTAAGCTTATTCTTATAACTACTTTTATACTGATTTTCTATTCTAAACTTTCCTCTACATCTCAATTTTGTTTCATTTAGTTTATCTTTGCCCTCACCACTATCTAGTCCTGGTTTAAAACTTCCCTTACAGTTGAGTCAATAGCCCTTGCAAACATGCCAGTACTTTTCCCACCTAAGTGTAAACCATCCATTCCAAAACATTCCCTCCTCCCAGTGAACTGATCCCACAAGTCCAGTCAGCTAATCTGCTCATCCTTACACATTAATTTCTGACTAGAATTTAACCCCAATGACCAACCCAAAATTTCATCTCCACAATTTATTCTTTGCATTATCTTTTACACAATTCATTTACAACATTTATCTTTAAATGCTTTTATCAATCTCTTGTACTTATTAATTAGCTCCTCTTCCATATATCATTACCCATACCAAAATTGTATCATTTCCAGTCCCTTTCATAATATCTCTTGTTCTCTCAGTTTTGTCTTCCACATGTGTCCCAAGGTAGCATAATCTAACTCTTTTCTCCCTATTTACCCCACAGACTATTCTATCTGTACACCATGTCAAGGAGTCACCTATAACATATTTAAGTTCATAATCCATATCCCTCTCTATTCCTTTTGTTTTCCCTTCCTCCACTGGTACCTCTTCTACATAAACCAAGTGCTGAAATATGCTGCTCAACAAAATAGGGTTTTTACAATTAAGTTCACTATTTTTACTCTAATACTACCTTTTCTAACTTGCTAAATGTCATTGTCCATCTTAGCTGATGCCTCCCTTGCATGTTAAAACTTAAACTCCTCTTGAAGTCCTGCTATCATCTCCCACACTTTATATTTATACTTATCTTTATCTATTTCTTCAACTTTAGTTAGGATAGCCTTAAACATTTCCTCCAACCTGCAAACTTTACATATAAATTAAATATCCTCACTAACAGCTTCCTTAAAAGTACATAGTAATACAGAGTTTCCAAATAAAACTTATTCATTGCACCTAACAAACTTGGAATGCTTAACCCCCAAACTAGTCCAAACCATTGTATTATTTGTAGAATTAAAATAAACAGTAATACTATGATTAAGAATGTGTAAGCTGTTTTTAACACTGTTAAGTCTAAGTTTAACAATTAACTAGTTTTTAGAGTGTATTTATTGAATAACACAGCATATTTAATTTGTCTTATAATCTCACTGAAAGCTGAATTATACCCAAGACTAAAGAACCATTAGGTATACTAAACATAATCTCACATTATACTACACATTACACTCTGAACATTTAATCAAAAGCTTCTATCTACTATTTCAGTCCTTAATCTTACTAGTTATTTTTTGTTATCCAACTCTAATTTCTAAAGATAAAAATAATAAAACCAAATATCATTAAAATATACACAATATTTTAATATAAGAACTTAACTTTCTAACATCTTTCTCTTTCAAATAGTACCATCTGTACATTACAAAAATGTTATTTGAAAAAAATTATTAGATAATGCCAATTAACTCACAGTCAAATATTTTACTCAAAAGGTATATTTCATCAAGAAATAGTATTAATTTTAAATCACTCTTCAAGGTTTTACTTAACTATCCCTACAAGTCAAACCTATCCAACCTAGTCTACATCATAGGATGTTATACATCTTTCACTACAGAAATGGAAAATCAAAGTTTACCAACAATAAAGGGTAATAATATCTCACTGAATAATAAATAACAAACATGTTATCAAATATTCAAAAGGCCCGGCACGGCCAAGTGTGTTAAGGCGTTCAACTCATAATCCGAGGGTCATGGGTTCGAATCCTGAACGCACCAAACATGCTCACACTTTCAGTCATAGGAGACGTTATAATGCTAAGGTCAATCCCACTATTCGTTGGTAAAAAGAATAGCCCAAGAGTTGGCAGTGGGTGGTGATGACTAGCTGCCTTCCCTCTAGTCTTACACTGCTAAATTAGGGACGGCTAGCGCAGATAGCCCTCGAGTAGCTTTGCGCAAATTTCAAAAAACAAAACGAACATTCAAGAAAAAAAAATATTTCTTAACATTACCCATTTCTCACATCATGAAAGTTTTAAGATTACAAAATATAAACCCATTTAATTAATTCTTATACTTGTGTTTCTAATTCTTACCAGATTCATTAGCTCTTGATGATGAAAGTGCATCCTTCAAGAACACAAGACTTAATCTGCAAAAAAACTCAGACTGTTGCACTCTCATAAGCTGATGTATGGCCTGTACAAACATAGAATACAGGATTAACTTAGTTTGTTTTTGTGTGTGTTTTAGCACAAAACTGTTACATTTAATAGTGTTCATTTCCAGTTACTTATTAAACTGATGATACTTGATTGTGTCAACATGTCTTCCTCTAATATTATATGATGCATAGGCAACAATCATTTGGACATGGAGACAAGTACTATCCATCCTTATACATCTACAGTACTAGTATGTACTGTTTTAAATTTACAATTTTAAAATTAATTAATTAAGTTAAATTACAATAACTGTATCATTCTTCTAACTGAAAAAAAAACAATATACATGATAGTAATTAGCAGCATAGGTCACATAGATTAATCTACCATAGGTACCAGCCATGTTCCCAAAACTTGGAGCCATTTTGATTCTCAAATTAAAAGTGAAATATTTTCTTAGGGCACAAATCCCCTCCATTATTATCACAAAATAAACTTCAGCCACCATAAATAAATTAGATTCATAACTTCCAACAACTATAATCTGTACTCTTTAAAATTTTCTTTAACCTCAGACAGTGAAAAATCTAAAGTTCAAAAGCCTGAATACAAACAATGAAACAATAAAAAAAAAATTTCTACAGAAATTCATTATTGTATTTAAAGTGAAGAAAGTAGTATATATGAGGTATGTGTTTGTATGTGCTCATGATATATCACTAGTCTATATAATGAACTTTAATCAAACTTTTGTTTCAGTAGCTGGCAAACCAAATTATGGATAACACTTTCCTGATTCATAGAAACTTAGCTGAGATCTAAATTATAATTTACTTCTTGAAACTCAGAAAAGAGTGAAGTTATCAAGTGATGTTTCAAGTTTTGAAGAATCAACTATTAAGTGATGTACAAATAATCATGACATGCTCACTACACATATTCCAAACAAGCTTATGCTAAATGTATATTCAGTACTGTGTAAAAGTGTTAGGACAAGGGAATATTTTGTCATTCTTTCCATTTTATGGGGCTAATTCTTCCATGCCAATACAAACTGTAAATTTTAACACTATGGTAATTTTTCACTGATCCCTATTGGCAATTCAATGAGTCAGAATGAGAATACTTATCATTCATTAAAATTCCCACATGCTTGTAATAATGGGCATGTCATAAGGGTTTTGCTAGAATAAACATACTGATCAAATTTAGGATCTGAAATAACTGTTATGGTACCCCATGCAGTATCTTAACTATATAAAAAGAAGCTAGCATATAGTACTGGTAAATTTAATAGCACCCCACAAATAAATCTTGATTAAAAACAGTGTTTAACACTGTATATTAAGTTTTGCTTTCATGCCATGGCCCAAAAAACATAGAGGATTACCAGAAGAGCACAGAGTTCACAGAAAAGCTTTACATGATGCTGGTTGGACTCTCTGACAAATTAGTGAAGACTTGAAATGCTCTCCAAACATTGTGAAGTACACCTTAGATTATAAGAGCAAGACAGGTAAATTTGAAAATAGGAAACAAAGAGGCAGAACACCTAAACTCAATGATACTGATGTTAAGTATCTTCATTTACAAAGCCTTCAGTACAAAAAGAAGACTGTCACTGATCTCAACCATGAGATAAACAACCATGTACCAAATGATACAAAAGTATTCAGACCTACAGTATCAATAAAACTCAACAAGAATGGAATATTTAGTTGTGTATCAGTTATAAAGCCTTTACTTCAATATTCAAATATTGTCAAGAGACTGAAATTTGCTAAAAAGTACAAAACCTGGACTGTTGATGATTGAAAAGAGGTGTTATGGATGGATATGCTCAAGTTTGAAATATTTAGTTCAAAGTGTAGGTTGTACATACAGCAGAAGAAAAGTGAAAGATATTTACTTTAGTGCATAGTACCTACCATGAAGCATTGGGAAGGCAGTGAGATCACTTTGGAGTGTCTTTCTGCTGGGCAACAGGATATATTTGCAAAACAGATGGAATAATGTACCAGCGCAATTACCATCAGATACTGATACATCATGGCATACTCAGTGGTTTGCATATTATTAGTAAAGGATTTTAATGCCAAGAAGATAAAAATGACCCCAAACAGTCATCCAAACTATGCATAAAGAATTTAGATAAGAAAGAAACTATTGGAATCATTCAAATGATGCAATGACCACCACAGAGCCCCAATCTCAACAACTGAGCAGATCTAGGATTTGACAGATCAAAAACTTGACATCTCAAAAGTTACTACCAAAGAAAATTTATGAAAGTGAATTAGAGACATATGAAGTAAAATCCTAAAGATCACTATGATTTAATAAGTTGCAACAATTTCTGAAAAACTGTCTGCAGTTATGAAAGTAAAAGGGAGACCTATAAAATATTAACTGTAATTTTTTTTGTAGTAGTAGTGATCAATGAGTACTGTTTTTGTTGATGTACAAGGCCATGTGAAAGTGCAAATTTTTTATAAAAATATTACACCTGTGCAATCACTCCAGGAAAGTCTTATGCAAAAAAGTAGATAAAGACTAACAAGAGAAAACAATTTATATTTTACTTACCATTAGATTAATATAATCGGTAGGTAGACAGGTAAGTTATGGTGTAAAGTGCTGGAGTATGTGGTTAGACATTTTATATGTATTTAAAAAATTAGAGTAATGTAAATGAGTGAAAAAATAAAATTTAAATAAAAATATCCTTGTTTTATTTTTGTGCAAGAAGGTTAAAAATTAAATAGAAGTGAAAATACTAATGGCTCATAAAAAAAGATAAATCAATATTGTCTCCACTGTAAAACATCAAATTCAAAAATCAAGGTAAAATAGGTCTGATAGTCATAGTGCTGCTATAAAAGTACAATATGAGCAGTTGTATCTTGAACATCAAAAAGCATGCACACTGGTAGTTAAACCTCTCATACAAAAAAAATCTATAGTCAATATGGAGCCTTGTTAAGATAACTTCCTCTTTCCAGTTCCTATGCAAACTAGACAACCAGACAACATAAATGGCTCTATCAGGAAAGGCTGGTTGTTACTTCACTCACCCTAAATTGATTGCTCACAGGCATGAAGCTTAACCTTGATGACAGGAATCAATACAATTTGTGAAGTATAATCTACTGAGAAGTTGTATAATGTAGTATCTCCAACATAGTATTCTACTGAGAAGTTGTATAATGTAGTATCTCCAACATAGTATTCTACTGAGAAGTTGTATAATGTAGTATCTCCTTTTCAGATAACCAAATGTATATAAAATAAACAGGAATGAAAATACTTGTGATGGTGTGGTTGAAAAAAAAACAACAACAACATAGTAAGAACTTCACACTACAGAACAACACATTACAAACCAATTTGTGAATAACCTAACACCACTGAATCAAGGTAAAATAGCTTGAACAGTTAGTATTGAGATTTCTAATTACACACTTTAATATAAACACATTTTAAAATTTTCATATTTTATATAATTATCACATAAAAAGGCTGTATTAAATAAGTAAATTATAATTTTATTTTTACAAGTTTATACTCTAACCATTTTGAGCAATAAGAGTTCCCATAGCTTTTAACTAATGTAAATAACTAACAGCCTAACCTTCAAGGATGACACGCAATAATTTTCTGTCACTTCAAACAGTCCTGAATTATCAGAATCTGAGTTTTCCTGGCACAGAAGTGGACCAAATTCTTGCAAATCTGTAGCAGCTATGTAACACGAGTGCCCATCTAATTCTTTCTGTAATGGTACTGTATATCAGCATTACAGTCAAGCAAATAATAATCTAGGAATTGTTAGACATGTTTCTAAAATATGTATAGTCATAGAAGAAAACATGTAATACTAAGTAGTTTGGATAAAACAAGTATGTTATTAGTTTTTAAAAAAATATTTTGATTCTTACCAGTAAAAGTATACTAATTAGAAAATATCACACACTAACTTCTTTGCTATATAATTATACATACACTATTATGTTAGTGATCACATACAATAAAAGAAAAATAAGCTACTTCATGGAAAAGACAAACTTCATTTCTCGACTGTTTTAAATTAACAAAAAAATGAAACTGGTTTACAGATTTTTTACAAAAAAACAAATTATGTTATTTCTATGGCAACTCATTTTGTTTTTATGTTGCTGCAGAAAGACATTCCGTTCTTCTGTTTCTTTTTCTTCCAAACAATTTTCAATTAACCACCATTCCTTCATTTTCTACATACTGATTTGAAACTTGATAGAGTTATACCTTGGTCTAATGAGATTATATACCTTTTTTTTCACGTTTTTGATTTAAGACTTTCTAAAGATTTTATAAGTTCAAAGTTCAAACAACCTAAAATATATATTACAAGCTTTCATGCAGTCATATCTAAAGCAATCAAGATGAAAACTGGCAAAAATATAAACTTTCATGCACCCAACACACTGACATACAAAATAGTTGGATTTACCCATTTTGAGTCTTCTTAATGGGGAAGGAGTTCGTAAAAAAAGCATAATTTTGTGATTTTTGATCAATCACTCTGTCATAACGATTGACCAATTTATATAGGATTTGGTACAAAGATACCTTTTTACAGCTCTTGCACAATGATATAACAAACTTGGTGGGCATTTCCATTTTTAGTAATTATGGGGGAAGGCCATAAAAAGTATAATTTTAGTGTTTTTTGATAATTATTCAGTTATATTTCAGAAAATTACATGAAATTTGGAACAAAGATACATTTTTACAGGTCCCACACACATATGTACAAAAATATAGGATATCCAGACTTTTGGTCATTTTAGAGAAGTGACAAGGTTAAATAAACCCATAATTTTATGGATTTTGGTCAATTACTTAGCTTTGTTTTGACCAATTGACGTAGAATATGGTACAAAAATACTCTTTCCAGGTCCCCAAATACAGATATAGATAATTATGGAAATTTTGTCTTTTGCTCAATTTTTCAGTGAAGAAAGTACAATTTCAGGTTTTCATGTGTATGTCAACCAGCTTACATGAGATTTTGTACAAAGATACCTTCTTGCAGTTTCCAAGTAACAATATAATAACCATTTTTGATTTTTCTGTGTTTTTCACAATTGTTTTAATGTCAAAACTGGCCATGTTAGGATTGGTGGAAACACATTACATTTGCTTACGAAGTTGGCTTCTTTAACATTAAAATTCTATGCACAAACAATCTATTTAAGAGAAAAATGAATACATTCCACTTAAGATATTTTTTCTGATCCTGAATAAAATGAATAAGTTTCATTTAAATGCTACCACTAAACATAAAGTGAATATGAATGTTATTTACTATCACACATTATATTGTTACACTTGTGTATAACTGTTCTCGTACACTCAATAGCTTAAATTATAAAATTAATAAAGCACATAAAAAAGGAAAGTTTAAACCATAATTACTTTTTTCTTGAGATTTACTTGAACTAATGGTGTGCTTACCTAAAGTTATGACTTAATCTTTTAGATTCACACTGGAGACAAAGTTTCCATATGACCTAAGCTAATGGCAAATAACCAAAAATGTATAAAAGGTCTAAGAATAAGACCTTGTCATCATATAAAAAGTTTTCTTACTTCAGCTGTATTTTTACACTGACATTTGTTTAATCAATTACCCAAATATTATTTTTCTTAACCCTTTCAAGACTTGTCACAGATGAAAGGCCATGTAATTCCATCTGTTGACTTGTATTCAAAATATTATTGAATTACTTTTATAAGAAATAATTCTAGTAACAAAGTGCAGATTATAATTCAAAATTTCATATTACGTTATTTTTTTTATTTATTTGAAAGTAAATATTACAAAAACACACCTATACATTGATTTTTATGTCACTTGTTATGTTGAATGCAGTACTGGTTCAAATTATATGTTTGTGAAGTCAAAATATAAAGACTATTGTTTTGTATAAATTTGGAACTCAACTTATCAATACTAACAAGCTAGAACCTAAAATAAGAACCTCCCTTCTTTTACATTTGCCATGATGTCACTCATGTACTAAATCAAATACAGTGGCTCTGCTCACTTCTTTCCATTTTTGAAAATGGTCCCTTATATACAGTTACTTCAATATATGACATGTGAATAAGTAATCAAAAGTTCAGAATGCCCCCCTTATGATTTCTCATCCATTTTTAAATAGAACAGCATCATCTCTTCCTTTTGAGACAAACCTTTGTGCTGGTAAGCTGAGTCTTTAGCCTGTTTGAAATTTCATATTTTTTCAAACATAAATACTACACTAGAAAAATTATAATGGAAATATATGGTATCTCTTATGCATTATAAGTTATCCCAAATGAGTCTCTGATTTATTATGTTACATGTGTAACATATTAGTTTGAAATAGCCAGAAATCTTAATTCAAAAGTTAATATAATCTTGGTATGTATCAAATTTATGATATTTGCCAACAAGACTGATACAATTTTTTTTTCTTCATATAGATATATTTTATTACATACACAATACAATCTATAATAGCAGTTATTACTACTAGTTATTACAAATAATAATTCATATACAAAAGTTTTGCAAACTTACAAACAATATTGAATCTTCTCTCTGGTCTAGAACTGAATATTTTATCAAGGGTTCAGGTTCACAATGAGCAAATTAATTTTATGTTGAAGCACCCATACATTTCACTTGACAGGAATGCTAGCTAGCTCTACTCTTCATGAGTTTTCCCTAACAATATCTAATGTCCTCACAGAAATACAAGCATCCAAAGTTAATTCACTGAAGTTTATAATCTTCAAAATGTATAAATATTTCTGGTCAAATTCTGTAGCCTTCCCAATTAATAAGCATTAATCACAATTATAGCTTCCAAAACCTATAGCACATTTACTACTATTCATTGTCCTTATAAAATTTGGTTGCTGATTAATTATTTGACAGCCTCATCATTTGTTTTTAGTTTCAATTAATTGGTTATTATAGTGTTTGTCAAACCATGGTACGTACAACCAAGGAAATATTTAAAATAAAAAAATGAAGTTGATGCCAGGTACTGCCAGACAGTTGCCTTTCCTCTATTCAGCAGTTCAAAATTGGTGAAATCACCACAACAAGGACAAGATAAGCAAGTTAGGTAGCAATGGGAATTGAATCTCAAACCCTCAAATCATAAGCCCCCTCTTCCTAATTCACTACAGGTGAAGAAAGCTGCAGTAAAATACAAAATTATCAGAATAAACTTGGGTAGAAAACAAGCACTTTATCATGTAGCTTTGTACTTACCAACAGACAAACATAACAACAATATTTTGATTATTTAGATAGTTGGAATAATCAAAACTAGTAACAATCAGAAACCCTAACTGTGATCAGTCATTTATATTCTTGTGCACACTGTTACTGAATAAGGCAGTTAAATTACCATACCTATTATCCAACAAATTACCTTCCAAATTATACTTTTGTTAATTGTTAGAATGCTCAGTACTAAAAAAAATAACTGTATTTGAAAGGTTTAGACATTTCTCAATATTTACTGAAATACAATGTTTGACCTTTTACACACATCTTACCACTAAGTTATTTTTTGTTTGCTATTAAGCATAAAACTACACAATGGGCCATCTGTCTATGCACCCCACAACCCAGTTTTTAGCATTATAACCCTTCAAACTTACCATTGGGGGGGGATGGTAGTATTTTTTTGAAATTGCATAAGCTTGAAATTAACCTTCAAAGATGAATGAACTTTATTAAAAAGCATAACCACATGATTATAACTAACACTAGATAAGCTAGTTTTATACATTATTACTAAGCTAAAAAATGTTGCAGACACCTCCTTTTATTTCTTTACTGGTTTACATTTTTGTTTACCTAATAACAATAATTTATGCTCTTCAACCCAACAATAAAAGGATATAATTTTTGGAGTTCTAATGTAGCCATCTTGAAAGATTGAAACAGACTCTTTGCCCAGTGAAAGACTGATTTTCTGAGTTCTGGACACTGGCGTTGGGGCCTTGTTAGTGGCAAAGCTTTAGACGTCTCTAATCTTGATGCAGGAATGGTTACAGAAGCTCTGAAGTCATTACATATAATAAGCAATTACTATATAATATTCTTAGCTTATATGATTAGCTCAGTATTTATTAAATTACACCAGATGTTTTCAAGTTTAAACACAATTTCATTCTTTATCAAATGAGTATTTCATTAACTACTTAGGTTTTACAAATATGTATCTAGTCAGTTAAAAGTAGGAGTCTTTTCTATTCTGATTACAATATTCAAGATTTTCACAAACTTATATGAAATACAAAAACTACTAAAGTTACAACAATATGAAATATAGCACTTTGCAATAAGAAACAACACTGATAAGTATACCTAACATTTAAAAAAATTGGTTTGGTTTGTTTTGAAATCTGTGCAAAACTACACAAGGACTATCTGCACTAGCTGTCCCTAATTTAGCACTGTAAGACTAGAGGGAAGGCAGCTAATCATCACCACCCACCACCAACTCTTGGGCTACTCTTTTGCCAATGAATAGTGGGATTGACTGTCATGTTATAATTCCCCCACTGCTGAAATGGCGAGCATGTTTGGTGTGACAGGGATTCAAACCCTCAACCCTCGGATTACCAGTCGAGTGCTTAGCCACCTGGCCATGCCGGGATGTAAAAAAAGTGAGAAATACTCTACTTCTTATCTTTGACAGAGTTTACAGACTGGTGTATATACAAAACACAGTTCATGTCAACTTGTATAATACTATCATGTACCACATCTTAACCATATGTACAAAAAAAAGTTCAGAAGACATAAAGATTTCATACTAAATAATTTTTTTAACTGTGCAATGTAATACACTACTTAATTAATGTAACCCTCCTGTGAAATTAGAAATTAACATGAAAATGTAAAAATAACATTAGAGGATTCAAACATCTCTTTTTATTGGAAAAAATGCTTCTACAAGCCAAGTAACAATGATTCCAATGACACAAATTTCAGTTCTCACCTCATTAGCTGGTAATGATTCAAACAATGTTTCTGCTTACTTGACAGATGCTTTAACCAACAAAGGCTCCATGTACTGCATTTTAAATTCTGCAAGTCTTAGTTCTCACTTGATACACATATGGAAGGACTCTTAAACTATGACAATTGACTCTTAAAATTCTGAATCTTCCATGTCATTTTTTTTGTTGAATATGAGAAATTAAGTACTTAAGAAATACTAAAGGCAGAACATTGTCCTGTGTTATTAGAAATTAACTGTGAGAAGAGAAAACTGACATTAGGTAGAATAAAACCAATGACTGTTTGTTGCAACAGTGCTTTATCATAATTATTTTACAAGTCAGTTGGTAAAGTTTATAAATTCTATAAGCTCCATCCTTATAAACAAATAAAGTGAGAATTGAAACTGATGCCAGTTGATATATAATACCTTAGTTGTTTAAAGCAGATGAAAATTGGCAAACAAAAAAGAACCAAGATGTTAACACTTGTTCAGAAAAACTTGTTATACTCATGGACTTGAAATCTTTTTAAAGAGACAGAAAAAAATGGAGAGAAACTTATCTTAGAATGAGAATTTATTCCAAAACATTTACATGTGGATACCCACAATATTCTTACTAAGTTTTATAAAACAGTTGTTGAATACTACAGAAATAGATGATTCCAAAAAATGATGGGGTGAAATAGTACGATTATGCTGCTTAGTCTTTGATCAATAATACTGAATATTTGAAGTATGACAAACAACTACAGCTGTGCTCTCAAGATAAAATTATTAAATAATAGAAACATAGGATACTGAATGTACAAGTGAAGAAATTACTGTATTAAAAACTAAGTTGCTTGTTCTTCAAAAATTTAGAAGAAATACAAAAATGACCAAAGTAACTACAAAACTAAATTTATCATCTTACAACATAACCCAAGGCAAATGATCATTCAGCATTAGTAAGCGAAACAAGATACTGTGTTTTTATTTTTTTTACCTTTTCATTTAAAAAAAAAAATTAAAGTATTTCCTTACAAAGTAAATCCTCTTGCTATAAGTTCAGCTTCTTGTACTATAAGAATACATTTCTTCAGCAGTTCATTTGTCTGATTTGTGCTAGAGATGAGTTTATTAATTCTCCTTTTCCCATCTTCTAAAGCTTTCCAAGAACAATATTTATTTAAAATCTCCTTTAATGTAACTGCTACAGTTACAAGAAAAATGATAACTAGAAACAGCTCCAAACCACATCTAAATAGTTGTTGCTTTTCACCAACTGTCGAGTGCAACCTTTTCCAAATATATGAAAGGAAAATGAAAAAGAGTGCCAGAAACCTGTACAAATAGGAGCAAAAGTCCAATAAATATTTTTTTCATTTCCTGATATATCATTTACGAAAATAAAATTTACACTAGTATTACTTTATGTGCAAATTTATCTGTAAATTCATGGTTTATACTTCAACAATAAAACAGGTTTTTCACATTTTAAACATAAACAAAAGATGTAACTGTTAACCACACAAATAACAGTTCGAGCCTTCCAATATTAATTAGATTTAACAGAATATATAATACAGCAATAAGCAGCAAGTTTGGATATCAAGTTACTTACCAGTAGAATCTTAATGTTGAGATGCTACACACGTCATCTGAACCAGAAGTTAATTCGTCATCATGACTAAAATTCTTTAGAAAGGCTTTATCATCTTCTATTAAAACATCATTGTTCAATATGCATGAAAGTAATTTCTTTTCAACTTCTTTCTGCTAAAGAGAGGAAAAAAACAGGAATTTGGAACTTAATTAAATAAGAGTATTATTCAAACACCCAAAACTCTGATGCAAATGACCAATAAATCTAATGAGTATACTCAACACAGGAACTTAAACTGATGAATACAATTAACACACATCACATTTAAAGGAAATATACTGATAAAGTGTGAAGATGTGTGTCTCAGTAACAAACTTTACATAATTTCCAACAGCATATACATGTGTATTTCAATACTTACACATTTCCTCTCTCTTTCCAGGTAAGAACTTTTCACTTGTTGGTAGAGGTTAGAAAAAATGTTCAGAGGATGGAACTAAATACAAAATGCAAAATTATCCAATTAATTGTTATTTAAATGAAAAATGTAGCCTAAAAAGAACAATCAACAAAAATGAATATTTGTGTAGTAAAATTAAGTATAAATTCACACCAACCACTCAAACATAATGATAATGGTTTTTAAAAATGTAAAGTTTTTGTAACTTAAAAGTTCTGCAGTAATGTTCAAAATATATTTTTATTAAATTTATTTCTACGACTTCAGTTTATTTATTCACAAACTTACAACAAGTTTAAGTGAGGAAAAATTGAATATTTTCTGGTATATATTACTAAACATTGCAACCATAAATTAACTACATTTTTTAAACTATTAAAGCACTAAACTGTTTAAGAGTCCATCACACATTAGCTACGATTGTACGAATCACACACAAAAAATGTGAACCAATACATCATCAATGCTGCAGTTAATACCACTAATTACTGATGGAATCCTGTATGTATTCTACACAGTAAAGGAATTATTTCAGCAACTGTTTTCAATAAATTCTTTACACTAAATGTTCTAACATGTAACATCATAAAATTATTTAATATTCAACCTGAGTTGTATTAGTAGTCGAAGAATACAAATAAGTCAATCATTTGACTGTTAAGGTCAAATAATTCTACAGCTTAGCTAAAAGTCAAAAGATAAAATATTATTGTTTGTTTATAATGAAGCACAAAACTATACAATAGGTTATCTGTAGATAAAATGTTAACAAAAACTAAAAATTGATTCAACTGTACACTAAATCAGATATGTGTTTAAAAACATTAAATTACCCAATCTTCACTAAAAACTGAGAGAGCTGAATTATGTTCCCTGAACCAAAAACATAAAACAAATAATAACATGGAACCTGTCAAAATAACCAAGTTTGGTTATAGTAAATTTCAATATTTATCTGTTACTAATGAAATAACTCACATTCACAAGACAATTTCATTATAAAGGAAAAAAAAAAAAGCAAAACCTTTAAGAATGATACAGATAACTTTTTAATGTACTGGTATCTATTCAATGACTGTTTAAGCAGTATTAAAGCCTTTTCTTAACCTGTAGCTATTAAGCAAACTTACCAGTAGCTCCTTAAAACAGTTTTTGAGGCAACAAAAGAATGGAAGGTAATTTTCAACTAATGGCACCTTGCTAAATTTCTCTTTTGATGAATCAAACTGAAAAGTATCTGTTTCCAAAAATCCTGTTTCTCTCAAATGTTGGTACAATGGTGAGTTCTACATAAAATTATAATTTAAAATACAGTACAATTTAAATTATATACATACAACAAAATTAGAAGATAAGATTTGGTGTCATTAAATTTTACCTTCCCATGTGTGTTTGTTCGGTATTAAGCATAACACGACATAATGTACTACTTGTGCCATTCTCACCACAGTTAATAAAACCCAATTCATAGAATTATAAGTTTACAAACTTTCTGTTCAGCTACTGAGATGAGGATAGGAAAGATAGACTTTTTAGTTTTGTAAATGTTTTCCACAAAATGTAAGCAAACTTTTAGTTTATAAATGCAGACAGATAAATAGTATTTGAAGGTAATTAATTAACTGTCACTGCTCACCTGACAGTTGCTGACATATAATCAATTTACATAAGCATTAGAAAAGGGAAAAACAATAAATAAACAATAAAAGTATATATGTAAAAACAGCTGGTTTGGGTTGAGAAATTTTTTATGCAGAGGAGCAAACAACGTTTCGACCTTCTTCGGTCATCGTCAGGTTGACAAAAAAAAAAAGAGGTAAATGACCAATAGTTAACCACATGTTTGAAGTGGATTGTGTAATTGAGTGTAGGAATGTAGGGGGCATGCTTAGATGTTTGATTATATTTATTAATATAATGTTGTTTGCTCCTCTACATAAAAAAATTTTCTCAACCCAAATCAAACATTTTTACGTATATATTTTTCTCTACACATGGGTTTTCTCGTCATCACAAACAATAAAAGGTTCGAGATTTTTATTTTGCATCTGAAAGTACGACTTTTCACACCTGCTAATCTTATATATATTTTGCAATCGATGATGTCTGTCTAAGATTTCATCTGTCTCCCTTTTGAGAAATTACTTATAAAAGCCAAGCTCAATATTCATTTTTGAAATGACAGAAAAGTCATGAATAATGTTGATGGCAAATTTTATTTTGCAAGCAAGATATTTTACAATAAATCATGAATAAT
Source organism: Tachypleus tridentatus (assembly GCF_004210375.1). Classification (NCBI taxonomy): domain Eukaryota; kingdom Metazoa; phylum Arthropoda; class Merostomata; order Xiphosura; family Limulidae; genus Tachypleus; species Tachypleus tridentatus. Next base: position 74,177,679 of record NC_134837.1, on the reverse strand, counting down.
ATATTACACTGTCATTCACATTTCAAAATGCAATGTAACTTAAAGAATAAAGATGTAGATTTACTGTATCTTATTTGCTGAGCAGCTGTTTGCATGATTGAAATGCAATGGGCAGTATAAGAGCTTTGGCTTTTAGTAAAACCAAGGGTGCAATACAGTTAACCTTTTCAGAGCCCATGAAGCAATTCAGGTACATGGATAAACTTTTTCCATCACTGAAGACAGGTGCTTTTGCTGGTATATAATATACAGTATTTCAAGGAATAAAGGCTTGTAAATGATACATGTTTATGTTAATTATACTGAGGATTATAATTTATTTCTCAAGCCAAAACTATACATATATATGTATAAGAAACAAAAATTTAAAAATAAGTTATTAAGCCATAGCACATCTCATGTGTAATAAATTAAACAAATTATTCTACTATACAATTAACTACTTATAGTACCACTAACACCAAATGTGATCCATCTGGTCTGTGAAGCCAAAAGTGAAACTTGAAAGAATGTGTCAAATATTAAATTCAGAGAGCAAACAAAAAAAAATCAAGTAATATTAGTTACTATCATTATACTTATACTGCCTTGGCATAAGAATATAATTACCTCAAAAATTAATAGTAAAGTCCAAAATACCCATAATGTTTCAAAATCCATAATACATATAACATGAAAACCGAAAGATGATGCTACCACTATCAGGTACTAATGTAAAGGTTATCTTAATCTTTCTGCTCGGTTTAGGCTTGTGACTTTTGGTGTTACTTATATTGTTGATTGTTATGATGTACATCAACACTATGGCAATGCTTTATTTTATTACGTGAGGGCAATGCAAATGTATATAAAGTGTAGTTTCACTCGTAAAATCTTCAAATTCCAGTACAGCAGTTGTAACTTGTAATAATAATTACTATACTTTATAATAATTAGTATAGGCTTAATCGTCTCTGTCTCAGCTTCGCTATTGCTATCAGTATCACTATCATAAGGCTCAGGATCCACGCTGACACTGACAACTATCTTACAATTTATATTTAAAATCTCATATAAATTTTTGATTAATTCAAAATATTTTGTTTCGTATTCATCTAACACAATTATAAATTACAGAGCATTTGGTAAATAACACTATTACGTATCCAAACAAATACCTCAAGCACAATGTCTTCATCCTCAAATTCCAACCCTTCTGCCATTATTTACCAATAATAATTCTCATCCTCTTTTTTTTCTCCACAAATTGTTTAACTGTTTCGTTTTCATTGACAAATTGAGAAACTAGATATAATAGTTAAACGAGACATCTGAGAACAAATATATATTTAGGAATAATTGTTAATAGTATGATAAAATGACAAGAACAAATATTTATATACTCAAAGATATTTTGTTTTGCATTATGGAGTTAGATAAAATTACCAAATCCCACAATAATTATCAAGATAGATAGATATATTAAAATCCTTAACAGAAGACCTGTGATAAGTTTTCCGGTATTATTTTACTTTATCTAATAACGAAAGTTGAAATATCCAAAATGTTACATAATTTATTATTATTGCAGGTACGTAGTTGTGTTTATTTTAGAGAAAAGCCATATTGGGCTCTTTGCTGTTTCTCCCGTGGGAATCATACCCCAGATTTTAGCGTTGCAGGTCCATAAACTTACCACTGCCCTATCATGGGACAGATATGTAGAAACACTTTCTATGTTTTTCCAATAATTTATCTTATTTGTAATTGGATGAGATTTAAAGAATTATCGTTTTTAATAAAAGTTTATTGATTCAGCTCACCTTGTATTACGAGATCAGTAGAGAGTGCTCCAGCGGTTCAGCAGAATGTTTGAAGGTACATGTTGCTAAAAGCCAAGTTTTTACATCCGTGATGGACACATCATAGATTGAACACTGTATAGCTTTGCACTTAACTATAAATTAGAGCACCCAAGAGAGATATTTTGAATTTTTATTTGTTTGTTTGATTTTGTGCAAAGCTGCAAAGAGCTATATGCTCCAGCCATCCCCAATTTAGAAGTGATAAACTAAAGGGAAGGCAGGTAGTCAACATTACCCATCGTCAACTCTTGTGCTACTCTAATCAAATAACGATATTGACCATTACACATTCCTACAGTTGAAAGAGCGAACGTGTTTAGTGGCGAAATTCCAATCCACAACCCACAAATTGTGAGTCAAGTGTTCTAACTACCAAGCCATGAAATTTTGCATTATATGTGGGAATGCTGACTTTTTACTTTTATTAGTGTGAGTGTGCGTGGATGTTTTTGTTATGTCAAAGCCACGTTTGGCGTTCTGAATACATAGACTTACTGCTGTTGCACCAGGGACTTAAATGGCAGGCATTATTTTCTTTTAACGTTGATTTTTCGTCTTATCCATTTAATCCATTCCCATGCTTATTTAATTTAACTCGTAACTCGCAGTTTTTACATGCTGGATTAATCAATTGGTTAGCGTCCTAGACAGTAAATCAATGGTTCGCCTGTTTTGTTTGAAAAAAATGTGCTCCGCACTTTGGAGCTGTGAGTGCGCTATAAGAGTGAAAGTCAAATTACACCATGCGCGGATAGCCCTTTCATAACTTGTATACGCCCAATTTTAAAAACAGTTTTTAATTTATTTAGATTGTCGCTAAAACAATCTATTGGATATGATTTAAAAGTACTTTCATTACGTCAACGTGCACATGCCTTCATTGAGTTTCTCTAACCAATAACATATTGCGATAGGCTACAATTTTTTTTAACTAAAAGTTTTGCATTGTTTTTATTTGAGGGAGTGCCACCTGATAAGCATCTGGAAAATTATAATTAGAATCTTTTCGAAAGTTAGGAAATTATTTGAACAATACAAAAACATAAATTAGACAAGGAATGATGATTAATTATTTATATATTATTCAAGCAGCTAAACTAAAAATTTTAGTCCAGAGCTACAAATTTTTAGTTTGTTATTTTAAACGAGCACCAAAGTTACGATGAGCATTCATTTTTTGTGAAAAAAATATCAAGTAAGAGTAATCTATATTTAAGTGTGATCTATTAGTAAATGTAGGCTTATCTTTAATTTTGTGTAAATTGCAAAAGTTATGCTTTTATTTGGAGAAATAAAATGTTTTCATTATCATTCAGATAACTGAACTTTTCATTAAGTGTTTTACTAAAATGTACGGAAAAACATGTTCCGCTGCAGAAAAAATCATTACAACGCTAGTGTCAGAAGTGAGACTATTTTGTTAAAATTGAATTTAGACCAAAATTCAATGTAACAATACATTCTCGAAGCAACATACAAAGTGTACTAGAAATGATAAAACGATTCACTGAGAGATAACCAAGAAGAGATGGAAATCAAAATAATGCCAAGAAGAGGCAGGACTTTCAGAAAGTGTTTAGAAGAATGAGACGAGATATTTGCAGAGAAATCAAAAGGAAAAATCATTTTGATTGAAATTTAGATAAAATAAGTATTGAAAATGTATCAAAGCATTGTAGTAATAAGTTCAAAGAATAGAAGACATCAATGAAAATAGAAGAACAGAAACTTTACAACAACTAAATAAACTAAGCCCAAGGAATTGCGCAGAAAGATACCAATGTCTGTTTGTTTTGGTTTGTTTGTTTTGGAATTTCGCACAAAGCTACTCGAGGGCTATCTGTGCTAGCCGTCCCTAATTTAGCAGTGTAAGACTAGAGGGAAGGCAGCTAGTCATCACCACCCATCGCCAACTCTTGGGATACTCTTTTACCAACGAATAGTGGGATTGACCGTCACATTATACACCCCCACGGCTGGGAGGGCGAGCATGTTTAGCGCAACGCGGGCGCGAACCCGCGACCCTCGGATTACGAGTCGCACGCCTTACGCGCTCGGACATGCCAGGCCTGATACCAATGTCAAAAACTAACTTAGCAAATGCAGTGATCAAATTCCAGCCTTAAACACTATGAGCTATGCAATATGGAATAAGTAAATTCATACAGTGTACATTTGTTACTTCTACTGTTTCGACCCTTATAACTACATCACGTTCTTAGACTACTCCAGCTACATCATTACTTCATCAAGTTATAGAATTTAGTAGACCAATTCAACAACACTGCAAAATCAAGAAACTAACAGGTTATGGTGGAAGAGTACAAGGAAAGCATATCAGGCACAGCAGGGAATAATGTCTAAGATGAATAAATGAAAGTGAACTCAGATCTGTTTAATATGATGTTCATTTAAAAAGGTCAGATCTAACAACGTTAAGTAACATTCCAACAGAGACAGCCGCAACTGCCAGGTACTAGTAGCCACCTTAAAAATGCTTTGGAATATCATATTAGAATAAATTTCTAAAGCAAAGGAAGGAGAAGACCTCAGATAAATTTATTGAATATGTAGATAAGGTAATCCATTTATCGTAACCAGATCCACCAAATGTAATTATGATTCTTTGGCAAACAAGAAATTCTTCGAATTAAAAGAAGCTGTTTAATTAGCAGTAGAACTCATATAAATGAAAATTGCAATTAAGCAACTAAAATATCCATTCAGGAATTATTATATTACCAGGTAGTATAGTATGGAAGTAAACTCTTTTTGACAGAAGTATACATGAAATCGAAGGATTAATTAGACAAATGGTTACCCAAAATGGAAGAGGAAACCCACAGAGCAGTTCATGTTAAAAACGATGATTCCAAAAACTGTATTTATGAATATGTTTGTTGTAAATTTTGAAGGTTCGTGTATAATATACCATTGTTTTTTGGTGTGTTTTTCGTGTGTGTGAAATAGGGCTGTACAAGGGACTTTACAATCATGGAAGTGGACACAATCGTAGGCCCGGCATGGCCAGGTGGGTTAAGGCGCGCGACTAGTAATCTGAGGGTCGCGGGTTCGCATCCCGGTCGCACCAAACATGCTAGCCCTTTCAGCCGTGAGGACGTTATAATGTGACTATTCGTTGGTAAAAGAGTAGCCCAAGAGTTGGCGGTGGGTAGTGATGACTAGCTGCCTTCCCTCTAGTCTTACACTGCTAAATTAGGGACGGCTAGCGCAGATAGCCCTCGAGTAGCTTTGCGCGAAATTCAAAAACAAACAGACACTATCATAGACTATGATTTTTAGCTCCCCCATAGCAGCTTACAAAACAGCTTTGAGGTATTGTTTGTTTGTTTTTAAATGAAAAATATTAACCCATAGTTCCGTCATCTGTTGACGAATTTGAGATCCAATTACAACTTTAGACTCGGGAGGACAGACCCTTCTGATTGCTGTATTTGAACGCGTCAAGATTTCACAGATTAATTTACTTTTAACACTTAAAATAATTTTAATTTAAGGGTAGTCTAGTAAAGATCCTGATAAGTAACAAAATTGAATCGGGTCTATGCACACCCCAGTATTGCTATTGGTGGCACATGAAATTATATTTAATAAAAAAGTATCAGATTAATTTACCCTAACCTGTCTAAAAGAATTTAAATTGCCGCAGATATTGAGTATTCTCTGTTATTAAAATTTAGACGTATTTTGATTTTGGATAGAAACTTTTTTTGATAAAATTAGAATGTAGTTAGTAATTACTAGACCTTAAACATGTAGATAACAACCCGAACAAGATAAAAACTCGAGTTAGCCAGATGCTGTTGATTGATTATTTGACAGCCAGTTAGTTAGTGTAGTGTTTTAAGTTTTTGTTTTCAAATAAATACAATAAATTGATATAATTTTATTAGTAAGTGGAATCTATATTGAAATTATGTTTTTGAAGTTGGGTTTTCGTTCAGAATTAAGCACAAAGCTACATAATTGGCTATCCATGCTCTGCCCCGATTGGTATAAAAATCTTATTTCTAGTGGTTTGAATCCGCAGAGACACTGTCGTACCACTTGGGAGCTTGAAGTAGTGAATTATGTGAAAGCTATACAAGTTGCACTTGCTCTTGAGTGAGAATACAGTAGTAAGTACCTCGGTTCTCGAACTTAATCCGTTCCAGAAGGCTGTTCGAAAACCGAATCAATTTTTCCCATAAGAAATACTGTAAATTAAATTAATCCGTTACAGACCTCCAAAAATTACGCATTATGAAGCATTTTAAGTAAAAATATTGCTTATTTATACCTGTATAATGATACTTACATGTATAAATTAAACCACAAAAACTATAAACACAATGAAAAAAACAATAAATGAAAATTTAACTGCACTTTACCTTTCTGAGGAGAGCTGATGGCGTAAGTGAAAGGTGGTGAGGAACGTGGAGAGTAGGAAGGTTAATATTGTTTGGAAGGGGAGTCACCTTCCATAAGAACATCAGGTAACTCTCCTTCTGGGGTTCTTTCTTTTTCTGTTTCTTTGCACCGCTACAACCTGCTTGAGAATCACTGGACCGATTTCTCACTAAAAACTTGTCTAATGAGGTTTGTTTCTGCCTGCATTTTAAAATGTTTCTGAAGTAAGACATGGCATTGTCATTGAAAAGGTTTATGCTGCGGTTTGCTACAGCTTTGTCAGGGTGAAATTTTACCACATAACTTTGTAACGCTCCCCATTTTCCACACATTTCCTTGATTAGTGAACTAGGAACATTCTCCCTTTCCTCCTCCTCATCTGAAGACACTTCTTCAGTTTCCTTCTGTTGCTGCTCCTTCTGAAGGTCTTGTTGTTCATCCGTGGTGAGCTCAGTGTTGTGGTCTACCACCAACTCTTCCACATCATCACCAGTCACATTCAAGCCCATACACTTGCCAAGTGAGACAATATCCTCGACAACAGACTCAGCCTCAAAGCCTTCAAAGTCTCTATCTGCTACTGAGTCTGGCCACAATTTCTTCCAAGGTGAGTTCATAGTCCTCAAAGACACTTCCCTCCAGGCTTTGTCTATGATCCTCAAGCAATGGAGGATATTAAAGTAATTTTTCCAGAACTCTCTGAGGGTTAACTCTGTGTCAGAGGTCACTTCAAGGCACCTTTAAAACAGTGCTTTGGTGTAGAGTTTCTTAAAGTTCGATATGACCTGATGGTCCATGGGCTGAATGAGAGGAGTCGTGTTAGGGGGCAAGAGCTTCACCGTAATGAAACTGTACTTCTCCACCAACCCGTCCTCCAAGACTGGCGGGAAAGCAAGTGCATTGTCCATCACAAGAAGGGCATTGTGTGGCAACTGTTTTTCCGTGAGGTAATTCTTTACATTTGGAGCAAACACTTCATGGACCCACTCCATAAAAAATTGCCTGGTTACCCATGCTTTACTATTAGCCTTTCACATAACATTTAGTTTACTTTTCAGGACATTATTTTTCTTAAAAACACTCGAGTTCTCAGAATGGTACACAAGCAAAGGCTTAAGTTTTAAGTCCCCACTTGCATTACTACATAACAATAGAGTTAGCCTGTCCTTCATTGGCTTCTGTCCTAGCAGTAACTTCTCCTCCTTGGTGATGTAGGTCCTCTTTGGCATTTTCTTCCAAAAGAGGCCTGTCTCATCACAGTTGAACACTTGTTGGGGAATAAAACCCTCAGCTTCTACATAGTCCTTAAATTCCCTAACAAATTTATCAGCAGCGTCTTTGTTAGAACTGGCACCCTCCCCATGTTTCACCACACTATGTATGCCACTTCTCTTCCTAAATTTTTCAAACCACCCCCTACTAGCCTTAAAGGCATCACTTGTATCAGTACTCGTTCCAGGGGTGTTTTTCAGGAGGTCAGCATGCAACTGCTTTGCTTTCTCACAAATGATGGTCTCAGAAATCACCAGCTATTTCTCGTTTACCCAAATCAATAAGTTTTTCTACTTCTTCCATTGTTTGTGATCTTTGTTTCGTACGCATTGTCACTCCTATTGCAACATCAGCTCCTTTGATGAACTCTTTATTTTTCAGTATGGTGCAGACTGTAGACTTCGCCATACCAAACTATGTAACAAAGTCAGGCACGCGAACACCACTCTCATTCTTCGCTATGAGATCTTTTTTCATCTCTGTTGTGGCTCTAACAACTTTTCTTTTTGGTTTGTTGCTTTCATTATCCTTCTTTGACTTCATGGTGGCTTATTTAATCAGAATATTTAGAAAAACAACAAAAACAAAAACGTCCACAGCAGATTTTAGCGGAGGTGTGGACTGAGCGACAAGTGCGGGTAAAATGTTTTGGGCAAGCTTGGCGTGGACCGAAAATGGTCGAAAGGTCGTTCGGGCCACGACAGCTTGGTTCGAGAACCGAGACATTTTTTCTCAAACAATAGGTTTGAAAACCGAATTGTTCGAGAACCGAGATACCACTGTATAGGGTTTTGTTTTTTGTTGTAAGTTACATTTTCGGCGTTTTAACTTAGGTGTCAGCTGAATGACACGTTAGGTTAATATTTAGTTGTTTTATTTCAATATAAACAGGCGCATAAGGTACAAATACCAGTTGATTGACGTGTGGCTGTCAATTTCAGTGAAATATTCATTTGCTTGTGAATGTTAACACAGGGAAGTTAACGAATGGTCGCGTATTTCAATGGTTGTGGTCTATTAAGTTAGTCAGTTATAAAAAAATAATTTCGAACACATCTTGATATTTCTTTCATCATAGTCTGTTGAATTCTTAATGTGTAGATCCTGTTGCTTGTTTATAAATTTCGAGTAAATCTAAACAGCCTTTTACATATATCTGTCCCTAATTTAGCAGTAAAAGTTAGAGAAGACAATTATCCCCGTCCACCTCAACTCTTAGGCTACCTTTTTACCAACAAATAGTGAGATTGATCGTGACATAATGCCCCAATGGCTGAAAGGTCGTGCACGTTTGGTGCGACATGGATTCGAATTCGCGATTCTCAAATTGTGAGTCACAAACTCTGGCCGCCAGAATGGTCAATTCTACTAATTTTCATGATACCGAGTTTGTGTATGCTGACCCAACGTTTAGTACGTAAAGAGCAGCCAACAGTTGATTTGACTGCCACGACTACTTGCATTGTCACTGAATAAATAACCTTATTACGTCAAGTGTACTTTCTTAATATGTAATGTTAACGTAAATATACGTGTCTTTTAATTTTAGTACGTCTTAAGTTATTGAGCATTTAAATGGTTTTTTTTTTTTTGTTTTATAAAAACCACAGTAATTAAACCATACACACAGGTTGAACATAGTGACAAAATGGGTGGAGCTATAACATAACAACATAAAGTACAGTATGTAACTATACTCTTGTCAAGGGTATGTTTATCCTCGTCCAAAACTGAAAAATTCATTATGTTTTTTCTAATAATAATAATAATAATAAAAAAAGGTAATAAATATGTTGTGAGGACAAACTACACTCCAGTAGGTGAGAAATGTGGTGGACCCATTGCTATCATTGGTGTTGGCAAAGGAATAGTTTGCAGTCATGGTAATAAAAAAAAATGTAGATTTTGTGACAGTCATTGTATGAAGTGATATCATTATTACCATTTGTTTCTGAAAGAAAGCATAGCGTGCCTGCTGTTTTGCTGGTATTACTGAATATTTTACCATAATATTTTTTGGATAATGTAGTTGTTATACATTATTTTATTTATCCACATATGAAGTGTGTCTCGTTTGAAATGCTTGATGAATTTCTAGACAAAGAATGGTGTGACAATGTTTTCTCATTTGATTTTGTAAACACAAAGTTACACTGCAGATTATCTGCACTCTACCACCCAAGTATACTGAGTCTTAATTGTTAAACGTCATGTCCCCAACCTAACTATTGAGCCATCACAAACATAATTTAAGACACACATTTACTAAGTTTATGAGCACAAACAAGTTTTATTATTAACTCAACTGATTAGTGCATATACTTATAATAAACACAAACAAAAGCACACTATTACAGCAAAAGCTGGTCTTTCAAACTACTCCAGAACCAGAAACACTATTACTTCCAACAACAATACCACACTAATAATATTTTTCAATGACAACAATACAACATAATAAATACTAACATGTAATCAGTATAGTTGTGATTAAGGTGAAATGCATGAATGATCTCTTTTCTCCAAACACACACAAATGGTAGTACCACTGGGACCAAACAGAAGTTATTACTGGCTGAAGAGGGACACATGCAACAAACTTTAATGGCTAGCAAGACGTTTGTAATTTATCATATGGAAAAAAAATCCAAAAGTTAGACTGATTTAATTGAAGAAACAATATCACTTTGTTAACTGGTTTTCTTTTCATTTTAAAATATTATCAAAACAAAACTTTTCATACTGTGCACATCAAAGTATAGGCATCTTTAATAGTAGAAACATTATGCTTTACGAAGTTCATTTAAAAAAAAAAGAGCAAAAAACAGTTATTTTACATACATTCAAATACACATGCACATGTATATAGTTTAAACTTGAAAATCCACTCACATATAAATGTAACTTTAACCAACCTAACACTATTTTTTTACTTTAAAATGTCACTTTCACTTGCAAGTTATTGTTTTAAAACTAAACTATTGAACACTTTTACAACTTACAGTTGTTCCTACAGTTTAAGCAAGCTCCATCAGATTAAATTTTAAAATACAAAATTTTATTAACAACAGATGCTCAAGTTCATTACATTTCATCAATCCTGTAGTGGAAAAGAAAATTCACTATAGTTCCAAATCTGTTATGTATCTACACAAAATATGGCAAGCATTTAGTAAAATGTAAAAGATGGTTGTACACCAAACATCAGATGTTTCAAAAAAGTATTTGTACTCAAGATGTGTCTTCGAATTGATGTCAGTCTGACTTGAACTATGACAAGTCAAAGCTCACCATGCAGCTTACCATAATGGATTTTCATAACAATTAGGGCCTCAAAAACTCAAATCTACAGTTTTTCTTATATCCCTTTACCATGAGCAGTCACTCAATCAGCAAGGTATGGTAAAATAAATAGGTGATAACTTTGACACCAAATACATAATACAATGTTGAATGACATCTGTAAAAGGTCATGGAATATGCACTTTAACCCATACCCCTGTAAAAAGTATTAAAGACAATTCCATTTTATTGAATAATTTTGCTTCAATTATAGAGACATCTATTAATAACATACTTGTTTAATTTAATACACACACAGATGTATTTACTTAATTATTAAAAACACTATCTCATGGTCTGCCAGCTAAGTCACTCTACCCCTGACAGTAATAGTTAGTTGTATTACTCTTATATCATTTACTCTGAGTGTGTGAACGGCTAATGTATAACTACAAAGCTATGAAGATGCTTTTCTATTACACTTCTTAAAATCAGATTCTGGAAATACAAATAACAGTTTCGTAGTAAAATATAACTGAGAAGCTCCTGACTTACTTTATTATATATACACATCTGTACAAAATACTAAGGCACTATTAATGTTTTCTTCATTACTGAACATAAATATACCAGAATCCAAGTAGTTCTGATATGTCCATCCAAACTTGTTTTTCACAAATTAGTCGAATATAAAAAAAAACTATTCCACAACAATCTGTAAATGTTATGAATATTATAATGTGTGATATCACATATTAAAGAATGTAAATTCACTTTCATCAGATACCATACTATTTTAACAATTTTAATCAGCTGTTCAGAATGTACCTATACATCAAAGCCATTCTATTGTATATTTGCATGAGCTACTAAAGTACATCAGTGAAATTCAGGCATTGTACTACACTATTATGTTTTGCACAGTTTTTTTGTGTTTTTTTATTAGAAGCTCAATATATCTGAATACATTAAAATACTTTAGTGAAACATTTATATTTTGGTATTTGAAATGCAAAAATATTAAACCTACTCTTATAAAATCTGGATCTCAAAAAACATGCTACATTTCTTTTTGATAAAAACAATTATTGCTTTATATGCTACACATGTAAAAAAACTCCAGTTCTGAAACAAAGGGATACTGTAATATTTATTACTGATTTACAGAAACATTTATTAAGTAATCAGCTGACAGATAACTTGATAATGATAAATTATTTGTTCCTTTGTAGTTAAGAAGAAAAGGGCTATCTGTGCTGTGCTCACCATAGATATCAAAATTCAGTTTCTAGTGTTACAAGTCCACAGACATACTGCTGTGCTACTTGGTAGCTAACAAAATTATTCTAGTGGAATGGTAAGACTTAAGCTAGTAGAGAAAAGCATATCAACAAATAGCTTGTGTTTCACTGTTTAATACAATTTTAGGTATTGTAAGTTGTATCAATACACAACATTTTCAACTTAGATCAGTTATGTAAAATATAACAGACTGAAACTTAAACAAAACTCTCTTGATACTAATCCGATATTAAAATTTCAACTTTCTGTATTCAAAGAACAGTTAATAACTTTGACTTGTATATTTAATGAAAATAAAAAAAACAACAAAAAACAAACAAACAGATAACCAAAATTTTTACAGTACTCAATTTTATGTAATTTATCTGAAATTGATTTGCATGTTTCACTAAACTTAGTGGATTTTAATCTGGAAATAGTTTCTGGTACATTTCTATTCATTAGCAAAATATGTGTTTATGTTTAATTAGCATAAAATGTTAATTAATGGTTGTTTAATTCAAGCATATGTGAGGGTAGTACTCGCATCATCACTTAGCATTATGTAGTATTAACCTAGAAACACTAGGTGCAATGTATTAAGCAACCATTTGCAGTCAAACACAGAATGAACTTTCCATTGTCATTTGAAATTAGTAACATTAATTACATGCCACCTCAACAGCATGCCACAGTTGTTTTAACTATATTATGTATTCTGATATGTTATGTTAACACTTTATTTGGCACGTAAAACTGATTTTTCAAATATATTAAACTTTGTTTTTCAAACTGGAGATATTTTAAACTTTTCATATGTACTGATGATTTTAACAAAACAACATTTAGAATTAAACTCAAACCATAAAGTATTCAGCACATTACTGCAATTTGAAGACTAATAATTATAATGTTATATCTTACCTGCAGTATTAAAGATGGAAGCTAATATAAATAAGGCACTTGTCAGTTACCAGTTAATCTATAAAATCTTTCAATTATATTAATAGTTCAATAAAAAGCTCTTACTACATGTTGAACACCTAAAAAATATAAGTTTTCAGTTTATATGCAATGTGGGGCACCATTTAAATGTTTGTCTCTGTTTCCATTCACATTTTCAATGAATCAGACTAGACTAACAAATGTTATAATAGTTTTTTCACTCATACTGCATACAGCTTTTACTTTTTTCCTCCAGTGTAAGGTAGGACATTTGAAACCATGCCAAAAATATTTTGGTATGAAGAGAGACACAAGGGCAACTGCAAATATTTTAATATGAAACAAATCATCAACTATTTAAATTTATCAAAAATTGACAAAGAGAAACAAGCCAAAAGATACTAAAAGAACAAAAGAATGACCTTTTCTTGACAACTAAGGACTTTTTTCAGTTCTCACTACACAATTTCCTTTAGTTTCTTCTCAAGCATGTTAGTCTACAGTTATGAACATCGTAGAATATTCCAGAGGAAACTAAAATATTGAGCAATAAAAATTAATATTCCTAAAGTACTCACGTCTTTATTGTTTACATAGGTAATAAAACAATGGAGAGCTGTTACAAAAGTATATTAATATATCCTGTAATGTGTAACTAGTTTCACACTTCAGACCAAAGTTATGTCATGGTTAATACTACCAGTGTACCAATGACACAAAATAGTATGAACATATAGTTTTCTTGATAAAAAATGGACACTGACAATTTTGCCTCATAATATACTTTGTATGCTTTGGAACAAATGTAAATAATCAGGTGAAATGTTACATCACTAATAAACAATAAGACCTCAACATTTTTTAAACAAAAAAATTATATTTCAGTATAAATTTGACAACTCAAAATGTTTTTTAAAGTTAAACAGCAATTTTTATTTACATTAAACATCTAATATGTTCAAATTTAATAATAACCAAATTCATGAATTTTTCTACTATAGTAATCCTAAAGGATAAATGATTTAATTGACTTTTTTTCTTCATTTTATGTCACTAATGACAAATATGTAAAAAAAAACATACTAACATTACCTTTAATAAGTAACATTCATACCAGTATATTAAGCTTATAGTTTGGTAAATTTTAGTCAAACATTTGTTCACTACTACTTTTATTAACTTATCTGTTTCATGAATTTATTTCCAATTAATGAAAGTGAAGCTTATAACATTAATTCAGAGCATAAGGCACTGAGTTTAAGGCTAGTTCCAAACTTAATGCTTCAATGCCAGGACAATCTTCAGGATGTTCCACCCATCACAGGAGGAGAAAACGAAGAGTATGATCAACATTGCTGTGGCTGTTGACTTGGTTCTTCATGGAATTTTGTTTCCTTATACACAAACCAGAGGCTGGAAGCCCAGAGCAGAAAATTTCCAAATCCAAAAATCTGAAATATGACTGACTATTATCATAACAACAAAAATTATGTAGCTTACTTACACTTTCATCCAATTGTGAAAGACATGTAAAGTTAAATGTACAATAATTTATTGGATAAAATTAAAAGCAAAATACACAGTTAAATACTCTATATAATTATAGATCTCCAAGTTTCAGTGGAAATAAAATTCTACAATCTTTTTGACACTGGAAATAATGCATCAAATTCCATTTTTATACAAGGAAAGAGTTAGCTCCATGTTCCTCCAAGGACAAATTAATGAACATGAGAATGCAGTACAAAAATTAAAAACTAGTAATCCAGTCTTGGTGGAACATGTGGTAAACTCTTCGTATAACAGTGAGAGAGATAAGATTAAATTACTTAAAGCTGAAAAATGAATTACATATACAAGAATGTTTAGAAATTGTTACAACACAATTATCTTGAATAGAGGTATAGGCCTGGATGTCACAGAGTTGAATTTCTAGAACCCATTCTGTAGAAGGTACTGTACAAGTGCAAAGTATACACTTACACTTCTTGTATAAAAATTAAACTTCATGTGTTTCTTCTACTCTCTTAAAGATGATGGAAATTCTTAACCACTGAAATATGTAATTTTTTTAACTGTATACTTTACTTTTAACTTTACACAACAAATTATTTTGTATTTTCAAACACTGCAGTTCTTTTATGAAAAAATATTCAATAAGTGAATAAAACGAGAAAATGGTATCAACAATATCAATACATAAATTGTTTTTTATATGTTTAAAAAGAGTTAATCACAATTCTATAGCTAGCTATATAGAAATTAGTATACAATCAAATTTATATGTATTCCAATTCATTTTAGAAGTAATAGCAACTAACACAATTCAATGGTAATATTCTTTTTTTTTTCTTTGCCCTCAACCTGTAACAAAACAAATTTGGTTCAAAAACATAAGACTATGAAAGAATTTACTGCTTTAAACTTGCCCACAGTTGACCAGCCTTATAACCACCATGCTTGTTTGTTTGTTATTAAGCACAATGGGCTATCTGTGGTTTGCTTATCACAAGTATTAAAACCTGCTTTCTGGTTGTGCAAGTCTGCAGAGATATTGTTGTGCCACTGACATGCTATAACCACCATGTAACCACAAAACTATACTATAATAATGAAGGTATTAAATCTATCTTCATTAAGTTTCACAATATTTCAGTAAAATATACACAAGGAAATCTGACATTTTAAAATAAAGTACTTGCATGAAGTCAGTTTGAGTTAAAGGTGATCTTCATGATATGAAAACATTTTTTCACCACATAGTTTTTACATTTTGTTTGCATAACCTCTAAAACCTCCTAAATGAATAATCAAAGTTTGCTTTTACTAATACTTCAAACTTTATATCTTACTTTCTTTACCCTAAAATACAGTTGAAGAATATGAAGAAAATAAAACAAAAAAAATTTATTGGAATGATTGCAGATTGTAACTTATAAAGGTAATTAAAATGTAAAAATTAGATACTTGTTAGGTTACTTAAGACAAAAGAAAATCATAATAATAGTGTTTCACGAGTTACACTTGTGAGTACCTTGTGTATTACATGCTTGAACAAGGTATTGTGAATTACTTGTTCTCTAAGTGATTTACAAGTTGTTAGGCAGAATTATTAGTTAGACATTTGTCAAAAGGCAACAAAACAATAAAATTTAAGTGAACAAATGTATACTGTTATAAGCTTTAAGCTGTTTACAATAAGAATATGTTGTTTTTTGTTGGTATTTGAAGTGTTTTTTTTAAATGAAAAAGTAACTGATTTTTTTTATGGTGGTCAAGAAGTTGGTCAAATCAACCAATTCTGTAGTTAGATTAGAAAAACAAAAAAAGTTTAGTTTGACAAGAAAATATTTGAAATTTAATTACAATGTGTTAGATGCTATTAAACGAAATCTGATAATTTTCAGATTAAGAAAAGTATTTCTAACCTTAATATGAAAATAATTTTGCACTCTAAGCAGTCAAATTGACCAACTCTGTATAAAGTTAGGATAGAAAAACAGAAGTTTTATTGAAAAGATGTTTGAAATGTATTAAGATAGATGTTTTTGAGATAATTCAAATGAAATTTGATAATTTTGAGATTAAGTATTTCTAGCCTTAATAATTTTGCACTCTAAGAATTCAACTCCTTGACTCCATATATTCACAGAGAAATTTTTAGTACAAACACTTTATTAAAAATTCTGATTTTTTTGTCTGCAAAAGATTTGTTTACTGAAAGTTTGCCAAAGTTAAAAGTTATAAGAAACTCTAAACGTTGAGTTTGTTATGCTAAATTGACTTTTAGAGCAAAATGAAATTTCAAATCTTGTATTTAAAATAAAAATATTTGTTTGATGATTACCTATAAAAAAAAATTTTATTGGCTAAAATAAAAGTGAAGTTGTAGATTAAAATATGGAGATTAGTATCTCCACACATTGAAAACAAATTGGGATATAGTTTCACTTTTATAGTCCAATAATGAAAATTACTAGTACCTTTAAATTTTTGTACATTAAGCAATACAGTTAGTTTGTGCTTCACCATTACACATACTAGATCCTACAAATGTAGCATTAAATAAAGCATGTCCATAAAACTAAAATACCATAACCACTGGAATAAATACAAATTCATAAAAGTTAAAATTTTCAAAATTACATATGAACTTTCTAGGTTTGATTGATGAACTACACATTGCCAATTCCTATTTATAGATCTGGTATTTAATAGAACGGAAACAAACTTACCAATGAAACATTGAGAGATGCATAATTACCAGTGTAAGTCGTTTCACACTGGTCATCAGAGCACAAATTGATAAACTCAAAAAAGTTAGCAGGATTTGCATAGTGCTTGACATAGTTGACTCCATGGGCCCAAGCACTAGCAGCTGACAACCACAACACACTCAACACGACAGATGCAACAAGATCCTGGAATTTCAGCAAAAATTACTCATTTCACAAGTTTAATCCACTATATAGAAAAAAAAAATAGTAAAGTTGAAATAAAAATGTTTGAGTCTCCAGTCATTAAAAAATAATTATGATTGTATCATTATCTAAGGTTTTAGTAAGCTTATTTCATCAAGCAATCTTTTTAAGAATATCCAAAACAGGCTTATATTTTTAGTCCTTTATGATCCATCATTGCAAGCTACACAAACCTGTATATTATAAAGGAAAATATGAAGTAAACTCTTCATTTTAGTAGATTTTTAAGCTGAAATACATGTTAAGACAGCATTCTAATATTTTATTACTACTTATTTCATGCAAACATTATTTCATAAATAACAGAAAAGGTTTTCAGAAAGTGCATATCTTTTCACCAACAGTGTTTTTATCTTTTGCAGAAACCAAACTAACATATACATGAAATAATTTCTTGTATTCAAAATTGTAGGTCTTGGTGCCAGAATTCTCTGTCTCAATATGTTTACAGGTTTTTATTTTTATTTTTAATTTCAATTTATTCATTATAATGAAAATGTTTGACCTTCAAAGCGACCTTTGAGCTACATTCACCAAAAAATCAATTAATCTTTGGATGATGCTCAATCATTGTATAAAATGCAATCAAAATTAAAGGAATGCTTTTTTAAGTTACACTCTTTACGAACACACGCATACAAGTAAAAACAATATAAACCACCACTAGTTGTGAATAAGAACAATCTGATAAAACTTTAATTGCCTTAAAACTCCCACCTAATTCCATGTGGTTCAGATGGATTGAAGCATGGAAATTACCATGTGACAACCCTTCATCAACAGGAGTGTGACACACCATCCTATTGTAGCTAGTTCCCTCTATGTAATTGAACCTAATCTTCACTTCGAGATTAAGCACCTAAAACAACACTGGAATAACAGATGGGAAGTGTGAGAAGAGGTAAGTATCTATTAGAAATATATTTTCAGTGTAGAAAAATATTAGTTTTGAACATTAAGCAGGTAGAGGGACCAATGTAAAATAACTTAAATAAGCACTATTCAAACACATCTAAAGCATATGTGTTGAGGAAACACACCCATAGGAAACTGAACCACCTCTGATCCATCCTAAATTCAAAAGGAAGAGGAATGTAGCTAGGGTTCATCAGACCATACCTGAGAGGTTAACTCCAGTTCAGACCAGTGGCATCAGGAGGAACTCAATCAGCTACTGGCAGAAGAATGATCCTTAACCATTCATCTCAGGTTTGGGAACCAGAAGTAAAGAGAAGCATATGCTCTGAGAACCTAAACCAACACTTATGCAAATCCAACACAATCTGAAACAATTAACCCCAGGAATGTGCATTATATGATGAAAGGAAGGTGGAATTACAGTATGGAAGGTCAATTCCTGTCCAACACCAATCAGCATTGGAGATGCAACATCCAGTTTGTGGCAAGTTAAAGTTCCTAGCCCACATGTGAGAACCTATGTTGGCTGGTTCAGCTTCAACCAAAACCAGTTACCCAAGAACCAATATCAAGCCAGCAGAGGAAAAGAGGGTTCCATCCAGAGAAGACAACTGAAAAAAAGAAGAAAAAATTCAGTCAAGACTGGCAGCATCTTGAATAAAATATTAGGCTCACAACAAGAGAACAGTCACACCTTCTACAGAGGAAGAATACTGCCACCCTACTTTAAACTAACTAGAATTGTGTACACTCAAGAGTACTCCTTCAAGATCCACCATACTAGTGGCTTGGAGGCTGGGATGTGGTAAGGACTCCCATACTAAACTTGGAAAAAAAAAAAAAAGGTGGAGGAGTAAGAAATGCATTGAAGAGTCCAGAAGAATGCATCACCAGAGAAATTGCAACAGCTAACCATAAAAACCCTATTTTGAAAAGCAGACTGTTCCCAATTCCAGCAATCTAAGAAACATTAGAAATGAGCAGTGATCTCTTTATGCTTTACTCATATTAGTCCACAAGTGTATAGTCCGATATGAACATACTGTTAGGAAGAACCTGCAAACAGTCTTGTGAAACATCTAATTTCTGAAGTGTGATAGACCTTATAGATCTCACAATGTAAAAACTGAACATCAGTATACCTGAATAGCACCATTTGCCAGAATGGAATCTATAATGTGTAAAGTAGGTCCCTGAAAAATGAAACAAAAATAATCCACTTAAGAGTTGTAATAACATACTGAGAATGGCAACAGGAGGAAGACAATGTACAACTGAGCAGGAAATCACAAAATGATGCAAGAAGCACAACACCAAAGTGTGAGGAATGGTCCATATATTGACCTAGATAATTTCCAAAAAAGAACAAAAATGAGCAGACAAGGATGCTGGGAGATACCAGATCAAATGGAAAGATACACAGGACAATGGCAAGAATTGAGAGAAAGGAAGTAATACATAAGGATAACTTGTTAATTCATAATAAGCAGGGTTATAATAAAGTACATGTAAACTTGATATACACTTTTAATAATAACAAAAATACAAAGGAGTGTAAATAAAATGTAATTATTTATCCACCTTTCAAACCTTAATTTTAATTCAAGAACCATGGACAAATGACTTGGAGCTACATACTTACACAAATTGGAACCAACTGATTATTTATGTAGAATGAACTGTAAAAAATGTAGATGACTAATGCAAGAAGTGTGAACAAGAATGCTAGTACTCCAGTTGCCACAAAGAATTCTGCACTGCTTGAAAAGTCCCATGGCAGCTTCACAATGCTCACATTACCTTTGCAATCTAACGTTATGGGAATATGGGACAATCTAAACAAAGAAGAAATATGAGACAATCTAAAAAATATTTCGTATATAAATCTGCACTCAGGTTATTTAACTTCACAGGTTAAAAGGACCACAGTAATAATTATTCACATGAAAAACAGTAGTAAGAGGAAGAAAAAAATTAAATTCATCACAAATAACTTAAACATCAAAAGTTCTCCAGAACAGTCAATATATGACACTCTTTAAAAATGTGCTTATTTGCAAGTTTCTAACTTACCAAACACAGTACTAAAAACAGTTATTACACATAACAGTTATATTTTTAGTTTAAATTTACTAGTATTCGCATACTAAGCTTTAATCATTACACAGTTCATAACAGTTATACAATTGAGTCCATTATAAACAAAATAATACTTTGCAGTTACAGAAAATTTTGTTGACCCCTTACTTGAATGGATATCCAAAAGTTAAATCCACTTGTGTGAATGTTTCATTACCACAATCTACCTTAAATGATGTGTGGGTACTGAATCCTAAGGTTGTTGCAAAAGCAAAGATGGACATTATCTGTTACATGAGGAATAAAGTAAAAATTTGCATGATTAAATAAGCTGAAGACACTAATTTAAAGTGAAACTTTATTGTATTACTATTCTTAATGACTAAGTTAAGTTAACAAATAATAAGTGGCTGTAATGTATACCAAAACAAACAGCATTTACATTAAGAAATTAACACTCCTAAAGGCATCAATGACAAAGAAAATCTAAGACACAAACAAAATTTAATTATATTAAAACTTAGTGATACATTATGTCACTTCTAAAAATAATAAAAGATTATGAAGTAATCTTAAAAAAAAAGAATATGAAACTAATCAATTTTTTGTGTTCTGAAATAACTTTATTTTATGTGGAAATTCGATATTATAATTTCACTTTATTTGTCAAGTGACTAAATGTATTGATAATTTACATATTTCCAAATCCAAAAAAGTTTATTACCACTAACAATCATAAATGACATGTTGAAAAATTCCGAGATGGTTACAAAGGTAAATACAAACATTATCTGTCACAAGTGGAAAACATACAACATCAGTGGGATTAAAAAAAACAAAACACACACACACATTAGTAATTCTATGTGTTATATGAAAATAAAGAATATTTTGTAGTATGCCAATCACACTTACAATACCTAATTTATAGTAGAAATAAAATATATAAATTAGTTTTTTTTTACCCTTATTCTAAAAATTTGACTTGCAGATGAAGCACCATGTTTGTAACATGTTTGAATTACAAAACATTCTTTTTCTACTTTCATACAAAATTTCTTAGAATTAATAATGTTATTTTACCAATTGATGTTGGTTGTATATTTAATTTGTCAAGTACCCTGTTTATTTGTATATCCAAAACAAACAAATAACATGAATATGACTACTTGAACCATTTATATGCAAATGTTTATTCATATCATGGTAATTTGTCAGTTGGCAAAACAATAGGTGAGAGTAAGGATTTCTCCTGCTTTCAAAGGGACATGCAATAGGTGCTTACCTAGCAATACAAATACATTTTTATATCACTTGGCATTTCTTAGTAGTGTGATATCACAGAAATTGTTATATGTATATCTCTTTCCAATACAAAATATTCAAACACTCAGATCATAAATATTTTTCTTGAATGGCAATTTAGAATTTCCAAGATGGAGGTATCAATTTTATTTAATTTCATTACAAAACACTGGAATATGGATCAATTTAGGATCCAGGATCATCTAGAAAGAGCCCTACAACAAGTTGTACACCAGATGTGGTAAACAAAGCATGTTGGATTACAACAGGTGACTATTCATAAACACAAAGGTCAATGACAAAAGTCACCCACAAGCTGCAGGTAACAATAAACAACACAGTCAAGATGAAACTCCATCTGGTAACAAGGTCACAAGGGTATGGATTCATTAAGATATGGCTTCCAGTCACAACCTTCGTTCAACCACTACATACATCAAAAAGTTGGACTGAAATAGGTATTTATCCTATTACAAACAAAAGCATACCATAAAGTTGCCAGATTTGGTATACAAGCATTTGTGCATAATTGGACTGTTGAAATGGGCATTGGAAGATTGTAGTAACTCAGGACTTTTATTTACAACCATCCAAAAATTAGGCAATGTTGTATTCATCTTTGTTTATGATGTTTTAGTTTATAAATACTTATAGTTAGTAACACTCATGGCACTTGCAATGCCAAGTGATCATACTCTCTATTAATACTACTTTCATATAAATTCATTTAAAGCTTTTTAAGAAAACACCCATTTATAATTATCAATAACTACTCTAGAAAAATTTTAGTTAATTTCATATACTGGTCTAACTTTAAGTCTTCAATTTAATAGAACTGATTATTAGAATGCATTGATCCATCAAATGAGCATTCTTATCATTATTGATATTTATGACCTAAATCTGTTCATGAAAGCTGATTGCATAAACATCACCTAGACCACTGCTACGTCTGTCATATTCCAACAGGTCTGATGAGTTCTAGTACTGGGCAAAAGGCCTTGTCAGCAATGGAGATGGCAGATGTAGTGTGTTTGACATATTACAAAATATCCTTCTTTGCTTCCAAACAAAATTTTTTTTATAACTACTAAAGTGGTTTTCTCTCACTGATGCTGTGGTTGCTTGACCCTCTACATGAACAGCACTATCTTAATGGTTTGTCAGTTAATCCAAGTAGAATAATAAAAAGTAAATAATAGGTGTTAAAAATAAATAAATACTTTTGTTTATTACATTTACCCCAAATATTGTTTGTAAATGTTGTGAATAAAATTAATAGTAGTTACACTTCACGTAATCTAGTTCACAACATAACAGTAATTGTTCAAATAAAAACTAGACTATTACTATGTCTGTCATATTTCAACTAGCTTGATGATATCAGATAGTAGGTAGAAAGTTTCATCAGCAATGGATATGATAGATGTTGTGTGGTTTACATATTATAACATATTCTTCTGTACATTCACCCAGAATTTTATAGAATCAATAACATCTTGAGTGGTTTGACCAGCTGAGGAATTTTAAGTAATCTGCATTTCACATACTATGCTAATGATGCAAAACAATTGTCTTGATATAAATTCAACTAATGAAACACAATAAAAATATCATACATTAACCCTTTCACTATGGACTTTGTATAATATACGAGTTCATCTACACATAAGCACATGTCAAGTATTTACACTATAACCTTTGATACAGCATGTGTATCTTCACAAAATTTGATAGACTTTTAGTAAAGGTTACAAGAATATTGTACAATAAAAACCAATATTTTACTGAAATATTTTACTAAAAATTTGTTTGTAAAAATAGTGTTTCATTACTAGTTGAGTGCAAAGCAATCATGTTATGATTAAAAACTATTCTTCATTCCAAAAATCCAAATATTATTTGTGTAATTCCTAAAGCCTCCTGAAGACATTTCAAATGTTTGTTTTCAGTAAATGTGTTTTTCTTATAGCAAAGCCACATCGGGCTATCTGCTGAGTCCACCGAGGGGAATCGAAACCCTGATTTTAGCATTGTAAATTTGAAGACTTACTGCTGGACAAAGGTTGCTAATTATTTTAAAATTTTTATGTGGAGGATATCAAACATTTTTTTTAGCTTGTATATATACACTTGAACCCCCCCCCCCCAAAAAAAAAAAGCATAAATAACTACACTGAAAACACAGAATTCCACTATAACTTAAGTTTAGTAACTACAATGTATTTAGGTTTTAAAAAGTTTTTAAATGCTGGTCTAAAAATGACCTTAAAAAAATATAATATGAAACTAATCAATTATATAGTAGTTAACCTTACATTATGTAGTTTTCAGGAACAAACATAAATATCTTGTCTTAACAGTTTTAATGTTATAACTTTGAACATCAGAAATAAGCTTGAGGCTCTTTGCTTAGTTCTCCAACAATCACTAATAATTATTGTTTCAATGATTTAAATTATATTTTAAACACTGGCAAATAATTTTACATCACTACTTACAAGTTGAATAGCTCGTATAAAACCCAATGGCTGTTTTAATATCTGTAGATTTACATTCTCCATGATACCCTGAAAAATAAAAATACCCATACCAATGAGAATAAACATGGCAATTTTTTTTTATTAAAACATGGTTAAAATGTAAAAGATAAACATAATTCACATCATTTTATAAGATCAAACGTGATATAACAGCATTTGAGATTGACATTTCACAAAATTGAATGGAATTAAAAAACTTTTGGTACTTACATGTTAATGTAGGGGTCACTAAAATCACTTAAATGTATGAGAAATTTAAAACCTATTAATACAATATTAAATGTATATGGTTTATTTAGATTAATTTGTTGTTTTTTTTCTTTTCACAACAACAAACAAAACTTAATAAGAAAGCATCAGATTTATCCACATTACACACAAGAAACAATTGTTTCTGGAGACCAAAAATGTTTGATTGCATTAAGAATGAAAGTAAATGTATCTTTATCATGTAACAAATGTCTCCATGTAAATTCAGCTAAATATTACTCTAGATGATATAACATGAATAGTAATAAATCTCCGATTATTTGCTGACTTTTCTTAATGACTTGCTTGCAGAAGTGTTATTATTGACACATCCAAAAGTAGGTAGAGCAAAGTAATTAGTTGAGTTCACTCACAAGGTACACTCAACAAATCTTTTAATCTCATGTAACATTAATCTTCCTTTTTTGTATTTGAAACTTTTTAAACTACCTATGCCAATGGTAGATATTGGCTAGCAAAGATCACATCTTCTTCTACCAGTCATTACAAATGAGTAACAAGAATTCCAAAACATTTTAAAGATAAAATATTTTATAAAAACAAGAAAATTTTAGGGTTACTGCAATAAAATAGGATTGGTCAGAAATGGAAACAAAAAACTAATTTTTAGGTCTGAGAAAAATCTAATTTTAATACACTTGTATAAGTAATTTGAAGCAACCTTTATAAGGCTGCAAGAAAATTCTCAGGTATTTCTTCAAACTTACATAAGGTTTCCCAAAACTGTTATTGTCTTTAACTGTAAAAAACACAACCATAAATGTATATATATTTTTGTATACTCAGTAACAGATATAAATGAAGACATAAACCAGAGGTATATCTACCACATTACATTTGGAAAGTGATGGTGCAGCATAAATACAACTATAGCAATTAATAAAAATAAAATATTTAATGAAATAAAGAATGTTATCTCAGTACCTTATTACAATAACCAGTAAATAGAAATCAAAAGAAAGTGAAATCCCTAAATTACTATTACTCAATGCTACTACTACATACTAATACATTTGGAACTACAAACTACACCTATTAACTTCAACACTAGGGATGTTACTTGAGAAATTATTAAGACTAAAGTTTCCTGGAATTCAGAAAGTTTATCTCTGGAATCACAAGAATAGTGAAGAGTTATTCTAAATTTGGTTATGGTGCATTGTAATTCCTTCCTTAATTTTACTAAATGCTTTCTGGCAGTGGTGAAGTTGCAAGGGAGCAGCATCCCCTCACTTCTTGTGCAGGGGAAGCATGCTCTCATATTTCAAATGCAGTTTACTTCGAGTTACTTCCTTAAACATTCAAATGTGGATTTACAAGAGTGTAATGTTCTCTCTAATAAGGAATAAATAAAATAGATTTTTATCATCACCTGAAAGCTTTTCAACCTTTCATTATATCTGTGCTGCTTTTGATTCCTTACCCCTAAATTATCCCTTAACTTTAATCACCCTCTCAATCACTAAGTTTACTACTTCTCAAGATATTCCAGTTAATCATCCTAGTTTTAAACACTATGAAAGCCATTTAAATTTTGCTTAATTTCTGCTATACTACCACAGAGCCTAACAGTAATCAAAATACATGTACTCAAAACATCTCTTCAAAATAATATTGTTGCAAACAAGAAAATAGTTAATATGGAAAAAGTGATTTCTCAGCAAGTAATTCTAGCTAACAAAGAAATATGACAACTTGTAAATGTCTACTATTTTTAAGGTTATTCTCATTATTGTGAGATCCCCATATAAACAAGTGAAGGTTAATTTTAGCAACCAGGATTGTCTTTAGATGCAAAACTTCATTTAGTAACTTTTTGCCTAAAATGTCATATTGATACTCTTGAAAATGTCTTGCAGTTGTTGCTGGTTACCTTACTAATTTTATCAAGACCAAAGAAATCCAAACATTTTGTAAATATGAAATGCTACCCAATACTGCCAATTTATGCCTTTGCATACACTGTTAATAGTTTTTAAAATAATTTTGCCTTGAACCTAGTTTCTGCTGTTGTATCTGCAACTACAGCTTCAGTGTCTGACTCACATTCAAACGAAGTTCTCGTCTTTTACCATGATGAGCTTATTGCAGAAGTGAATGAATGTCCATTGCAGTGGCAACCACCTTTGTATCTTCATAAATTGAAGGTTGCTTATTTCTCAGTCTTTAAATCAATCTGAAGGCCTTTCAAAGTTCTAACTTAAATATCTATTGTAGGATTCTGAGCTTGTATTATCCAATTTTATTGGTCTATTGCATTCAGAACTTTAAACCAGGAATGCTGCCCTCAACAAACACTTGATAGCACCAACAATTTCTGTCTTGGACTTCAAACTCTTTAGTTTTAAGGCATCTCTGAGAGTAAATATACTGCCATACAAATGATGCTAACTCCTCTGTCTGTTGAGTCACTGATGAACAAAGAAGAGGTGCACCAATATAGCTCTTGAGAATCTTGCACCTTTTTGGACTAACAGAGAAGAGAATGCAGAGTTTGCACCATCCTGAAAAAAGTTACCACCTCTTTGCAACAAGAAGCAAAATTGGCACCACAAAAATTAAGGAAATGACACCCACAAGGTAAGAAGTTAAAAAAATAATTCTCCCTCTTGAGAAGATTTTAAATTCCAATGTAGGATTCTCAATGTATCATTGTAACTCTGGACTTTTACAGTCTTTACAAAGAATGTCTTTTATCACTAGGAAATGTTAGTATCATGGCTGAAATCTCCATGCCTGACTTACCCTTGTCTTCCATAAATAAATAAAACTGTTTTAGGATTTTGTATTATTTGAATTCACGAGTTAATTATTCCAAGACAGATACTTTTCTCAGTGTGGTATCAACCACGAATAAAAATTATTTAGCATTTTCACATTCATTTAGGATGAAATACTTAACCTTTCCAGCATTGAGTTTAATAAATCCATTTTGTGAGATATATGCTGGATTCAAAGCTTGAAGACACGTTTGCTATTTCTGAACTTCTGTCACTTTAGTTACAAGGTCATGAAGAACTAGATCATGACAGAACAAAAACTCACACTGAAAAAACAAATCTCTTTCTCTCATAGTAATGATAATGTCTTGAGGATTTTCTTATGGAGTGTTCTCCACTTTTCTGTTTCTGGCTTAATGGTTCACATTAACTAATCATAAATGCCACACTTGTTTGTTAAACATGCTTTCAACTAACACCATTCCATATAACTTCTTATGGTAGGTATTATTTTTAAGCAATAGAAGACAAATAAAATGGGGTCAAGAGATCATAGTTACCTCTCACTCCTAAATTTATCATTATACCACTACTTTATTGTTACGTATTTTTTAATGTGATCAACATCATTCAGTTCAAAATGATACCCACGAGACAAATAATGCCATTAAGATTGTTGAAAAATACAATTTTAAACAACCAACAGTAACACACATCACTTTATCTAACTATCTAATACCTGCTAAGAGAGAAGGTTATTAATACTAATACTGTTAGTTTTGCACTGTTACACTTACAATGTTATTGTTAAAAATACGTTGCTAGACATGTGCTTTCAAACAATAATTTATAACTAAATATACGCTATGTGGTTGACTATTGTGGTTGGAAGTATTACGTAGTCTTCTAAAACGTAGAATCTTATTCCTAACGTTATCCTTCCATACAATACATAATAACGCAAACTCACAGAAACAACTTTAAATACACGTACTCACAATCGCAAGCAAAGTCCAACTGTAAATAAGTATTTAATAATTCACAGCAACTTATAAATTTCTTGAGGGAGTGAGCGCCTGATCCACCTAAATGGCGTCCACGATTAGTTCAAGTATCAATAGACAGGGCTAAAGACGTAATATCTCTGTAATTTTTCTGATATGAAATTAATTGCCCTTACAACAATAAAAACAGTAAACAACAGAGATTACCTTATATTGCTTACTTCACACCATACCTTTTTTTCTGGGTTAATTTCAGTTTAGCTTAATTTACAAATACGCCCTCTGTAATTAATAACTCTATAAGTTCAAAAGTCGCGGTAAATATGAAAAACAACTACGCTTCATCAAAAAATCAAACGCATTACGTCGATTCAACTAGATCGTTAGCAAAACTGTAAAAAAAAAACAAAAAACCTTTAAGTTCTAATTTATTATAAAATGAAAATTTGTACAATAAACAGAGGCATATTCTTAACTTTACCACCGTGTACTTTGTTCCAAGTTTAGAAATAAAAAGGACAGTTACTCTGTATTTGCAACAATGATGAGTTCTCGGATTTAATATTTGGTTTATTTTCTTAGTGCTAAACTGCAGAGTGGAGTAGTTGCATTTTGTGCACCTGAAAGAATCAAGACACGGAATTTAGCGTAAACCTATCACTGAACCACCTATGGAACCAGTATTCGGAAGAACAGATTTAATATCTTGTTCAAGGTAGGGTGAAATAGACCCAAATATGTTATAAAGCTGAATACAAATAAACATTTTATTTGTAATGTGAAAAGAAAACCAAAACAATGATTAAAATGAGAGAAAGGAAGTGTCCCTATTTCCAGGTAACACTAGTTTTCTACCAGCACAATATAGACAGACCTCAAGAAAACAACAAGTTCTCCAATGAATGAAGACGTCCAGAGTGAGATAATTGGACTGATTACTTTTAAAGATGTTTTTTTTTTTGGAATTTCGCACAAAGCTACTCGAGGGCTATCTGTGCTAGCCGTCCCTAATTTAGCAGTGTAAGACTAGAGGGAAGGCAGCTAGTCATCATCACCCACCGCCAACTCTTGGGCTACTCTTTTACCAACGAATAGTGGGATTGACCGTCACATTATACGCCCCCACGGCTGGGAAGGCGAGCATGTTTAGCGCGAACCCGCGACCCTCGGATTACGAGTCGCACGCCTTACGCATTTGGCCATGCCAGGCCTACTTTTAAAGTGTGAAATAAAATGTCTAGACAACTTTAAAAGGCCAAACAAAATATTTATTACATAAATAAAACAGAAAACATAGATGTCTTAACACCCAGTAGATACTAAATTGTGTCTAGCCCTAAAGCCTTTTTTCACTAAAAAATGAAGTGAATAAGCGCGCTAGAATTTAACATGTAAATTCGCTTTCTTTGTTTAGTAGATAATTTCACCTCATGATATGGGTCAAATAATAAGTTATGTATAATTCGCAAATGATATTTAATAATTATTATTTAATAGTTAATTTAGTGCACGATAAAGAACTTAGGTAAAGAAAACTTGGATAACGCATTTTATATAGATGATACCGTAACATTATAACAGCTGAAAGGGCGAGCATGTTTGGTGCGACGTGGATCTGAACCCGCGACCCTCAGATTACGAGTCGAACGCCTTAACCCACCTGGCCGTGCCTGGCCTCTTGAAATTGTTCGTGGAATTTGTTTTTAGGAAAACAAGGCTTAACATTTCGCAACGATACCAAAGATGTAAGTTATTCTAAATACTTTAGCATTGTTGAAATATTATGCTGAACATTATTTAATACTAAGAGCTCATTTGTATCGTCCCACCAAAAATACAACATATTTATCTCCCCTCTTACAAAATTACGTCATAAGTGCTATAGGATATTGTGTTAATGTGAGTAAAGATTATTGATGAAGTAAAAAAAGACTGTGTTTTATTCTGTTTTTTTTTTGATGAAGTGGCTTCTCACAGTGTGGAACATTTACCAATATATCTGCACTTTGCAGATGATAACTGTGAAATTACAGAAGAATTTATTGATTTTGTTAAGCTACAGAGGATTGTTTCCTGTTTTTAAATTTCGCGCAAAGCTACACGAGAACTATCTACGCGAGTCGTCCCTGATTTAGCAGTGTGATACTAAAGGCAAGGCACCAACTTTTGGACTACTCTTTTACCAACGAATAGTGAGATTGACCATCACATTATAATTCTCCCACGCCTGAAAAAACGAACATATTTGATACGACGGGGATTCGAACCCGCAACCCACAAATTACGAGTCGAACACCCTAGCCACCTTGCCATGTCAGGCAGCTACAGAGGATCAGAGCAACAAATATTGTAAGTGTAATAACAAAGATATTGACTGATTTTGAATTATATCGAAATGAGTTGTGAAGTCAAGGGTAACGGAGCGTGTCTAACAAAAAATCTGGTGTTCAAAAACAAAATCGAGAAATGCAAAGCAAGGCCTTACACACTTTACCTTCCTATTATGAACCATGTTTAGTTCCACCAGTACGAAATTGTATCGATTAAATCCTCATCTAAACATAGAATACTGTTAAAGGCAATCTATTAAAAGGACATTCAGCATGAAGTAACTTTATCACATTTTCCACTATGCAATGTGTATATTACACTCTGGCTTGAAAATGTTAATGGTCGGAAAAGGTTCTGTTTAAGTCATCCATTCTTGCTTCACATGAAGGAAGCTTTTTTCAAATAGTAAAGAGAGTGTTGTACAGTACAAGCTAAGAAACATATTAATATGTTGTTTCAGTAATGCACCTCCACATTTTGAATTCCTGTACGTAGTGAGGAGATCTTCCAGAGAAAATTCCTTTTTTATTTTACCTCCTCTGAGATATGAACGTCCACCTACGTGTTTACCGTGCTTGGCGACCTGTGAAGGGAAGGAGAAGATCTTGGTGGTTGAGAGGTCTTACCCCACTATATCATTTTGACCTTGAATTTCTTTATATGATGGGTGCTCCCCAAGGCTAAAGTCAACCGAGTACCAATACTGGAAGTTCTCAACAGGTGATGCGGACCTTGTTTCTGATCCTGGTGTTTGGATATAATGTCCACGAAACTCTGGCATTACTGTCGAGCTTTTTGTTTTCAGCTCTGCAATGCATCCCCTCATAGGGCTCCAAGATGAGTGGGATCAGTAGACACCAAACATTTCTTATGGCTTCTAACGCCTCTCATTCACTCATTGCTAAGGTTAAACAATCCTTGATTGGTGAGCGACTATGTTTGGAGAGGTCTAATGCTCAGTCCCAAGCTACAATTGATAATGTACCTCTTTTCCTCATTTCACACTCACAACCTGAAAAGTTCCTTGGGCAGATGTCGTCGCTTTTCATTCAAAAGGAACTGAAAGGACTCGCTGGTTCTTCCAGATCTGTTCAAAAATTATGATATAGAGATATTCTGGTTTAAATATCAAAACCAAAACACAATAAACCCCATCTGAAGTCCAAGTCTTTTGAGAATTTGTCTATTCAGGTTACTTCTCATGCCACCCTGAAAACATCTCGATGAATTATTGCTGAGAGAGATCTTCTTAACATCCCCGAATCAGAAATTCTCGTCAGTCTCTCTAATCAAAGAGTTTCGATGTGTAATATATTTCTTCTCACAAAGAATGAGGTACTTCAGACAACCCGCCTTCTCATTTTGACGTTTACGTCTCCACATTCCCCTACTTCTACTTATATTGTTAGGTTCGGCCATATATCCCAAACTCTAGCTAATATTTAGAATGCCAGCAGTTTGGTCACTCTAAAACCTCTCGCCGTAGCTCTTTGTGCTGTGCCTGTTGTGATGGCAAAAACCACAAGGTAGATCTACGTAACTCCCATCCTTCCTATTCCCATTCTTTTCAAAATGAATCGAGGAAAAAGAGGTACAAAGCTTGAGGACTGTTATCAACATATCCTGTCCTTAGGCATGGAAACTTTTGTCTTCCATGCCGATAAAGACATTCGCTACCCCTCCACTCAACTATATCAATGGTTGCGCAGAACGACCTTTTCATGCCTCCTGAAGAGTTCTTTACCTCTTATCTTCAGCGTTTGTTACACTTTATGAAAAACGGAGTTGACAAGTCCTCTTCAACTCCTGTCTCTACTCTGTTTCTGGTGACTGCTCGAGTCCCTCTACATCGGCTCCGAAGTGCAAAATTTTATACGGTCGCATCTATAGTCACTAACACTAACCATCTTCTGAAATAAATCTGCACACCCAACGTCAGTTAGAATCCATGGAAATCGACAGGCCTCTGTTTTCTGAAGAGAAACAGCGTGGTCGCAAACTAGGGACTCTCTGCCCTCATTCCCTACTAAATAACAATGGCTACAATAATAAAGTGGAACTGCCGAGGGTTATATTTCAGCTTGGACAACATTAAGGCCTTCATTGTTTCATACCGTCCAGTCTGTCTCATTTTACAGGAAACTTTCCTTTATCATGCTGATGCCATCACCCTTTGGCAGTTTTCCCTGTATAGGAAGGAAAGGGTATGTGATGGTCGAACGTGTTACTTTACTGGTCGCCCAACATGTGCACTCCTCATCTGTGCTACTAGCTACTCTACTTGAGGTTGTGACAATTTGTCTCTCTTTAAGTCATACCATCACTATTTGTTCCATCTACCTGTTACCAGGAGAGACTTATAATTAGTTGGGCCTAGATGTTCTTTTAGATCAGTTGCCATCTCCCATTTTTCTGTTTGGGTGGTGCCAACACTAGTAAAAGTATTCATTCTGTGGAGTGTGTGCTCTCAGATCATAAACTCTCTCTATTCGATGGTTCTTTTACTTACTTTCATGCACCCAGTCAGTCTTTTCCTATACCTCTTTCTAACTGCTCATTCTTACTATATTCTCATTTTTCTTGGAGTGTGGAGAGCGACCCACGTGGCAGTGATCATTTTCCCATCATCTTGCAGGAAAGAGGTCATCGTCGATGCCACTCGATCTGTGTGCTACTGTGGAAGTTGAATCAGGTTGACTGGCCCTCTTTTACCACTCTATGGGAACTTGATCCTGCCATCGTCTGTCTGCCGTTTATTGACAATTTATTGACTGTATAGTTCAGGCAACTGCTTATTCTATTCTTGTGTCTTCGCCCATGGTGAAATCCAGCCTGCCAGGAGGAACAAAAGGCTCAAAAATGAGCCTGGAAGACTTTTCAATT
This sequence comes from Tachypleus tridentatus, assembly GCF_004210375.1. Taxonomy (NCBI): domain Eukaryota; kingdom Metazoa; phylum Arthropoda; class Merostomata; order Xiphosura; family Limulidae; genus Tachypleus; species Tachypleus tridentatus. The sequence goes on along the minus strand of NC_134837.1, from coordinate 74,144,111 downwards.
ACACCCTCTCTTTCTAACTGTACTGTTTATAAATGGGCTCGTGCCAAACCTCGGCAGAACAGGTTTCAAAGCCAGAACGAATCTTGGATTAAGTTAATCTCTAGCATCTCTAGTTTCACCAGCTTCAAAGTTGTGTGGGACAAGATGCAGAAAGTCAATGAGTTGTACACCTCCCAACCTCTTTCAATATTGCTCTCCGATGGCTGGGAAATTGACAATGTTCTCAACATTGTTAAGAGCCTTGTGGAGAGTTTTCCTCATCTTTTCAGCTCTTCTGCCTCCTCCTCAGCCTTCTTGGCCATCAAGGCTCGAGCTGAGAGATAACCACTTTTCTTTTGGGAAGTGAATCTCTCTAACTACAGTTCCCTGTTTACCTTGGAGAAATTTTAGATTGCTCTTCATCAGTCTTGAAGCACACTAGTTGAATCTGACAATATTTATTATGAATGCTGCGCCATTTACCTCCTGCCTCTCTTTCTATCATTTTAGTTTTTTCAACTGGATTTGGCAGGAGAACATCTTTCTCGATGCTTGGCAGCATGTTACTATGCTACCCTTTGCTAAGTCTGAAAAGGATACCAAGATTTCAAGAAACTTTCGGGCTATTGCTTTGACGAGCTGTCTGTGTAAAGTTTTGGAAAGGATGGTCAATGCTTACCTCGTTTGGTTCTTAGAATCAAAACAACCTACTTTCGCCCACTCAGTGTGGATTTCGATGACAGTACTCTACAATAAACCACCTGTTTCTACTTAAAACATCGACCATGGAAAACCCTTCTCAAGAGAAAACGTCTAATTTCTGTCTTATCTGATCTCGACATTTCTTATAACATGACATAGAGGCACGAAGATTTACGTAATCTTCACTTCTAGAGGTTGCGTGGGTATTTGCCCGTTTTTATTCAGTTCTACACTTTATCCTTCATTCCCACAGGACCTTGTAGTCCTTCAAGGCCGTGTCTTTAGCGTTACACATTTCAATACTAAGATCGACGCCATCACTCATCAACTTTATCCGACTATTATAAACAGTCTATACGTCGACGACTTCCACACATTTCGTGTCGGTTGTCAAACACGAGGTTTATCAAGGGACAACTTCAGACTGCTCTCAGTCACCTTGTGCACTGGAGAATCATACACGGTGTTTCCTTTTTCTTCTTCAAAAACCGTTTTTTGCATGTACTTTTGCCGCCAGTAGGGATTGCATTTGCTCAGTGACAATGTTCTTCTTGTTGTGCCAGAAGTTATTTGGACTTGTTTATGATTGCAAGCTAACTTTTAGTCTACACATCAAGCAACTTGTGTCAAGTATACCAGGGCACTGAACATACTCCCCGTCCTCTCTTCCACCTCTTGTGGAGCTGATCTGTGTTCTGTGCTACAGGTCTATCATGCACCAATAAGATCGAAATTCGATTATGGGTCTCTGGCTTACTGTTCAGCCGGGCCTTCGGCACTTAGAATCTACATCTTGCATATCTGATGCATTGTTGAGGAATGCATCTTCATCAGTTAGCCCTGAAGATATGAAAATATGTTCAGCATTAGAAGATAAAGGCAGTGCTTGAAAACTTTGAAGATTCCCTAACAATCGAAGAGAAGAGACTTTCTACTAGTCTTTCCATCTCAGTGATTCGATGAAGTATCTACAATATAGAAAACCATGGGCGTCCACAGAAATTATTCCAGGGAGAGGCATAGTTTTCAAGGGAAGCCTGGGGCAAAGTAGTATGAAATTATGAAATGAAATGCTTCTCTTGCCCTCCCATAGCCACAACAATAACATGAAGATATCCTACATTCTCTTAACTACTCCCTGGATGTTCACTAGCAGGACCTGGTGCCAATAGAAAAGAAAAAAGGGAGCGAGAGTATCCACACTTTATTTTTCTTTAGCTTTTCCATATATTTGGAGTTGCCATCCTTCATACATATTTCCCTTCTTCATTTACCTCTGTTCACTGGCAGGTCTTCTGGAGTTCCTTTCTCCTTCATGTCTTTTTTTCCATTTTCCCAACGCTTTACTGTCACCACATGTCTTTTTTTGCTAGCTATTAGTAGCTGTAATGTCGAGAGTATCTGTACTTGTGACCCATACAGATTGAATACCATGTGAGTGTAACCTGATTCCTTCGACCTTGAGAATTTATTATTACCAATTTCTTCTTCCTCTGTTTACTTCAATTAGCAAAAATGTTTCTTAAGATAACAACAGCCATATCTTACGGAGGTGTTTTACTCCACTCCCAACACCATATCCTACATTATCATGCAAAAATAGGCTCGTAGTGATTTATGTCAAAAGTACATCTAAAAATTAGTTCTGAAAAACTTTTAGTTTGTTTATCGAAATATTTTGGGTTGACCCACATTTAAAGTAATGATGCTCTGATATACAGTTCACGAATTTAAGTTTTCACAAATAATCTCGTGTCGCCACTTGCATTTCAGTACTGGATAACTGAAATACAACACAAAACACAATGCAAGCCACTTTAATGCACAAGTGTAGCACTAGCTTACGTCGATACTCTCATCTCTTTTGGCAAAAATTAAATACCTGTTGACTTGTATAGTTAAGCATAAAAATTCACAATGGGCGATCTATGGTATGTCCATCACAGTTATTTAAATCAGATTTTTAGCCGTAGAAGCCATAAACAAGCAAAACAATGTTGAATAGATGTTGTTATATATAAATAATAATCTTTCAGGAGTAAACACTGCAGTATAACATAATTTGATATTTTTGTAGTGAGATGTAAAAAGTAAGGTATAAAACGTGTTAATTGTTTAATGTAATTTTTTCTGGGTGTCAGCACTAACTAGTGGGGAAAAAAAAGGAAAAATCCTATACATACTTTTAAAACGTTTTATGATAAAATCTAGATTTGTCCTGCTGTAAATTGTTCCACTCGATACCTTTTGTCGCGAAGTTACTCATAAACACTTAGATGGCGTTAGAGTTGTTTCTTTTAGGCTTGAAAAGTGCTTCGTGTTGTAGACTGGTTTAATGAACAATTCCTTTTGGTACGGGTTTATATCATTATAAAGTAAAATAGATTACACCAATATCAGCAGCAATTAGTGGTTCGGAGAACAGTGAAAAAGAGCACCGGTATTCAGTTTGGTTGGACGTAAGTGTTTAAAATTTGATGGATATTATGTATAGCTTATAAATATATATTTGTAATTATACTTAGTATGCTAGTTGACTACTAAATTATACATACTACTAGTTCTGAGTTATAAACATTAATACAAGTTAGTAAAGTTATTGTTGTTAAGTTATGAGAAACGTTAGAGTAGTCATGTATTACTTAATTATTAAATTTGACTCTGATATTTCGTTTTCATCACTTGGACGTTCATCTGTAAGTTGTAACACTTTAGTGTAATTGACTGTTAACTGTTAGACTGAAGAAAGAGCCTGCACCAGCCAAAAAGTTTTATAATCCATATCAACAAAGCATATCTTTAACTTAGGCAATTCAGTTCATCAAGTTAGAGAGGTTCTTCGTTGTGTGCCATAGCATTATATCAATTGCAAACAAAATGTGGTCTTTCAAAATATTGGCCTAATTAAGAGAATTAAACCAACTATATGTACCACATGATCAAACAAACCATTTCTTATACATACATACACACACACGGTCACAAAGAGTGTCCAAACATGTAAAGGAAAGAGAGACTAGGTAAACTTCAATTTATATTTTAAAGTAATATCCTCCTGAGTCTAAACACTTTTATCAACCATATCCTAAGATCTTTGTGCCTGTTTGAAAGCACTCTTCTTGGCCCCAGTCTATGACTGGATGGTATGAACTTTAAAATCTTCAATCTTTTAGAAAGACTTAAAGGATAAGAAAGAGAGGGAAAAAACAACACTTGGAGCTAAATCCAGTGTGTGTGAGTATTTTTAAGTTTAGACATTGGCCTTATGAAAGAAACTTTTTTTGAGCAATTATTTTCTTCTTTCTTTGAGTTATTGATGCAAATCATTGATTAAAGGTGTATATTATTAGTAATCTTCTGTAATGGTCTGACCCCTTTCCAAATAATTAAGCAGGAAAATGCTTTTGGCATCTGTAAAAGTTGATGTCATGACCTTTCCTGCAAAGGGTTCTGATTTGAACTTGTTTGGAATTTGGTTAACTGGGATGTTTCCATTGCAAACTTTACATTTTTATTTCTGGGTTGAAGCTATGAATCCGTGTTACATACATAGTTACAAATCAGTTGGAACCTCTGGAGTAAGTGTTATTTTTCTATAACTCAGATCTATTTCTGCTCAGGTAACAACACTTTTGAATACATCTAACACTAATGTTACCCAAACTGTCACTCAAAATGCTTGTTACAGTATTTGTACTAATTCCCATTTTCTCTACTAACCTCCTAATGGCAATTATTCTATCATATATAACAAATAATGAAATTTATGTTCAGTTTATTTTGTGGTCCAAGCCAGTCTGACTTTGTTCATCTTTATGCAATTGTCTACCATGCCCAGACACAATGCACCACTTTTTCACCATAAAGTATGTCAAAGTACCCTCTTGTAATGTTGTTTTCATGCCCTGATAGATTTGTTGCACTCATTTGTTTTTTAGTGAACATGTTTTATTTTGGCATGATGCCTGATCTCATTCATGATGTTTGACACTACTCTCTTTTTTTCTTCAGAAATCTGCGACACATAAAATAAGCTCATTCATTTATGCATTCAGTATTGTTTGCTCACAAAAGGTTCAAACATGATATTTAAGAGAAAAATAATAATACATTCGAGTGTTGTTTTTTTTGTTTTGGTTAGGCCATAAATTATTTTTGAACAATTCTCATATGTACTGACACATAACAGGCTTTTAACCAGGGACCCGCCAATCTGTTTCTTGAACAGGTAGTATTCTATCAAGAGAGGCAAAATCTTGAACAAGTGAATTATGAGATGGGCAAAAACACAAAAGTGATTTGGTATGACCAAATTTTGATAGCCTGTAGCACAGATACCTCTATGCTTTATCATTAGATAAATAATACGATTCCTTCAGTAAATTTTTTAGGCACAGTATTCATGATGAAACTTTGTTGAATGGATGGCAACTTCAATCCATTCAACTATGTTTCAGTATGATTCCTCTTGTTTGTTCCATTATATTGTTTATAATTATTGATGTCACTCAGTATGTTGATTGTAGATTCTTCAGAGAACATGGTATTATAACCATGATTGAGTTATTTAGTAATTTTAAAGTTGAACTAAAATCAAAGTGATAACTTTCAACCTAAAACTTTAACTCTGTCCAGACTAGTGAGATGTTAGTGTTACTGATATTTCCTGATTTTTCTTCTCATAGTGGCTAGTCTCAACTAAATTGTGTCTAACTTTAGACATACTTACTAAAGATATCTAGTTTAGGTTTAAACATTTGTATAATTTTGACTGCTTACATCTGTAATTCTTTTAGGCTGTAAAATAGCAAAAATTTTGGTTTGATGCACTGTTTTAAAAAAATATCTTTAAAAATACTTATTTTTCACTTCAGTGTTTTTTTTTTTGACTGAGGATTAAGAAATTTCATTTTATATATTAATCAGTTTTAACCAGACAGGTGTTATTAAAATATTTTAGTTGTCCCAATACATTGTTATACTTATTTAAACAATTACATTAGTCACTGCATAGGGCTGTAAATTGCAAAAAATCTGTAAAAACTAATGAATGTTTATCAATGACCCTGAACCTCATCTTTCAAAATGGCAGTACCTCTATCATTGTCAGGCTAAGTAACAAGCTTTTACCTAACAAATTTAACTCCTATTCAATAAATTATAGGTGTATTTACATGCATTGTTAAATACTCAATAAATAATAACAGTTAGTAACACCAGAATGTTTTGCTATTGCAGTCATACAGTTGGTTAGAATACTATGGGCATGTCAGCATTCAAATTCCCATTTTATATTGTTTTTCACTAGAATAAAAAGCTATAGTGATGCACAATTAAAATAATGGCTTGACACAAAACTCTTTATTTCATTTCACTTGCTAAACACCTTGAGAAAGGTGAGAACCAATATGTAAAAAATCTATTAAATATTTGTCATTAATTCATCTGAATGTATTTCAGATTATCTTAAAGTTTCAAAATTTTCTAGAAGAATATGTCACCAGATCTCCTAAAAAATTTGCACTTGTGCCACTTAAAAAAAAAATAAATGTTTAGCTTTCTAATTTCCTGATGTATACATGTGCAAAAGATAATGTATGTGAAATATTCTGTAAAGTAAGATTTTGGTAACTATTACTGCTTCAACATGTATTGTTTCATTAGAAGTATTTTATTTAAAAGTATGAAGATCAAAACCATAGTTGCATTTTTAGAGAAAGAAAATTTTTATCGTCCTTCGATTATTCCAAAACTAATATGCACAAAATATGGATGCAAAGGATTGACTGTTTGTGAACCATTCTAAATTCCCTTTGGTTGTTTGTCTGTATGTGGTTGTACTTGTTGTTTTTTTTTGTTTGTACAGTTCTGTATGAATACATTTTTGTCCATTAGTTTAAAGTAAATGTAAGAAGTTCTGGTATGAAATTTGTGTAAGGACAAGAGTGAACTGTTATTGTAGCATTTATTAATAAAACCTTTTAATTTTACTTCATCCAAGCACTCTTACTAGTTTAGTCTTGGTTTGTTAATTTATGAGTTATTTGATTATATATGACATCGATATTGTAGGTTTTAATAATTACTTTATTATAGGTTAATTTGACCCTAGAAATTTCAAATTAAAGTACTTGTTCATTCAGAGCAAGCTATTATATATTGATCTAATTAAAGAGGAGATGGAGCACTTTTTATGTAAGAAATGAACTACCTCCTCTTAAGAATGAAGATTAAAGAAAAAAGAACGTGAATAGGTTGAATCTGAGATAAAATTGGAGGCTCAAGAGCTGAAAATGTTCAATTGGCAATTATTATTGACCTCCCAATCAGAAAGATGATATCTGTGATAAATTTTATAATGAGACCAGGGCTATTACACTAATCAAAATATAGTGAAGCAATATTTATGGGATAATTTAATTTTAGATAAATTGACTGGTATTCTTTGGAATCAAATAGTGTGGAAAAAAATATTTCTAGAAGTAATTCTAAACAAATTTCTATACCAAATGGTCAGAGATCTAACCAGAGGGGATTCTTTCAGATACATTGTTAACTGGTGTAGTTTAAAGAGCTGAACAGTTAAGGATGTGTGGTCATTGTATAATCAGATTTGAAGTTTTTCCTACTTGCTGATAAAAGAAATGAAACTTCAGTTGTTTATTTTAGATAGTCTTATTTTGAGATTGAGATAATATTTATCTTTCTTGACTTGGGAAAAACAGGAGTTTGCTCCAAAGACAAATTAAGAAATTGGAAAAGGGTTTTTAATAAAAGCTGGCTGATGAAATTATAAAACAAGTTCTTCAGATACAAGTTAATGGTCTTGTATTATCATAATTTGGATGACACGTTTGATTTGGATGGGAAGAAACTCAATGTTATTGAAGGAAAGTTTGTGACATATTGCTTTTTACTGTTAACAAAGCTGACAGAATAGAATTTTAGTGTATTTATAGACATGTTGGTGTACAATTCAGAAATTACCAGTTAGGCCTAATTTGGAATACAATTTTGTTCCCTATGAAAAGGGTGCAAAGGAGGGCTGCTAGGATGACCATGAGGATGAAAGGGTAATCTCATGGGAAAATGTTAAGATCTGTTAATTTTCTCTTGAGAAAAGAAGAAATGATCTTGTTGAAATTTGAAAGAGAATCTAAATAAGTAATAAGAAAAAGGTTTTTTTTCTACATGTAGTATTCTGAAAACAATTGGATAAGAGGACATAATTTTAAGATTTGGAAAAAAACAGGCTAGACTACAATTAAAGCAGTTTTATTAGCCTTGGCATAACAGTTCATAAAGTGGTTGAGTTTATTTCTTTAATACATCTTTTTTAGTTCATAGCTTTATCACCTCTTGTTCAGTTTGAGATCTGTAATATACAGTTTTGGACTTCAGAGGTCATACCCTTTTGATTGACATATTTGATCACACTTAAGGTCTCTTAGGTTAATTTACTTTAATCCTATCTAAAATAATTTCAATTTGAGTTTAGGCTGGCAGTGATTCTGATGAGTAATAAAATTGAATCTGGTGTACCTGCTCCTCAAGCTTCATATTGCTGGTGAAAAAAAATGTATCTAATAAAAATGAAGGTCTCATTGGTTAACTTATTTTAAACTTGCCTAAAAGAATTTCAAGTGCCAAGGCTATTGAGGATTCCCTCTGGTTTTCTTTAGAGGATGATTAGCTTATGGAATTAGTTGCTGCTGAAAACAGTGGAAATTAGTGCTTTAAAATGTTTCAAACTAGGGAATGAATAACTCCTTGAAACACATATGGTTTTAAGCTTTTACTTTTGCTCAAGGATTGAGTGTTTAAGGACAGTTTTAAAGGACCAAGTGATTCCTGTGTTCTTCATGCATAATGTTAGTTTGAGCCACTGTTCAAGTTGTTATTTTACACGTATATAAATATAATTTCAGTCCATGTCGTAATTGTCGGTCCATCTAGGCCATCCATCCATCCATTAAATTAAACTTTAAATATTCAAAGCCAACTCTATAGTTCAAATGTTTATAAACCCTTCTCTTATAACTCCCTTGAGTTAACTGCATCCACCATGTCTGAAGGCAACCCACTTCAAAGGTCAGCAACCCTGTTGGTAATATAAAGCTGTTTTAGCTGAAGATAACTCCTAACATTACAAAATTTATATATAAATTTCACCTAGTGTTACTATTCTCATAGTTAAGAAAAAAAGTGCAGTTCCTTTAACATTCTTTAACATCTTAATCAGACCCTCTCTTAACTACTTTTTTATTTTTTTCAATAGTTTAAATTTTGTTATGTGACATTGCAATCTACACCCTTGTGCAAATTAATTGAAACAAATGGTCATTTTACAATATTTTCAGCATGGCAGCTGGTATAGGCTCGCTGGACCCTCTGATTTCCTTTAATAGTCAATTTTTTATACAGACGGTGTCATTAGCTGTGTTTTGCAGTATGGTTGATCTATTTTTGGGATATATGACGAAATATTGAGGAATATTGTCATTTGAAATTGCGTTAGATTTTTCTCAAATATGAGGCTATTTGTTTTACTGCTAATCAGTCATCTTTCAGCCGTCATACACAATGGACGTCACTCCTAGAAAGCATACAAAGATTGTGACGCTGCACAAGCACACCAGCATGACTTACAGGAAAATCGTGGACGTTGTTGGTGTTAGCCTATCGATCGTCAGCTGTGTGATTAAGACCCAGGTGAGTACCGGATCTATCAGTCTGAAACATAAAGAAAGATGTGGCCGCAAAAGGAAAACAGTGCCAAGAGATGATGCTTACGTGGTTAGGGAGAGTGTGAAAGATCCACAGAAGACAAGTGACACCATAAAAAGAGATTTGGAGGTCAAAGGAATAAGTCAACTCTTCAACGGTTCGTCGTAGGCTTCTTGATGTCGGTCGAAGGGCAAGGAGACCAGTCAAAAAAACAACTTCTTACCAACTCAGTGAATAAACAACAGTATCAATGGGGTCTGAAATACAAGAACTGGATGCAAGAACAATGGAGGAAGGTGTTATTCAGTGATGAGACGCACTTCTTCATACAGGGTTAAAGAAGTCTGCATGTTCGCAGATCTCCAGGTGAGAAACTTCGAGAATCTCACATCAATCAGTTCGTAAAACATCCCTTGAAGATGTTTTGGGGCTTTTTTAGCTACTGTGGCATTGGAGGCTTACATGTCTTAGAAGGTTCATATGATGCGATGACCACAGTACATTGATGTTTTGCAGAGAAGAGTTGTTCCAGATTTGAAAAAGAGATTTCCAGATGTATCTGGCATTTTTCAACAAGATCTGGCTCCATGCCATACATCGATACTTGTGAAGAATTTTATGATTACAACACGAATAAAGGTGCTGGATTGGCCTGGAAACTCTCTGGACTTAATTTTTGGATTTTCAGAAATAAAATGCAAAAAATTGAAAAAATTGTAATTTTCCATCTTGTTTCAATTAATTTGGACAAGGGTGTATCTGTTATCAGAATTTCAAAAACTCTTCCTACTACTATTTTGAGATTAATGGAGTCAAAAAAGAGCAAAGGTCCTAACACCAAAACCTCATTTGTGACAATTAGACCAAACATCATTTACAACAACCCCTGTTTTTTTTTATCCAGCCAGTTTACTGTGCTACAAAATGTTTGTTAATTAACTGACAATTGACTAGATTATTTAATTTGATGAAATTCTTTTACCCTTGTGTTAGAATTAAGGGGACATAGCTTAACTTTTGAGGGACACCCTTAAGATGATATGAAGAGTATTAATATGGACGTATATTTGATAGTTACTTTCACACTAAAAAGGCCATTTTTACACCATCTTTTAAGTTTCCAAAATGAAATCTTAGGTAATCTGTTAAACCCATAACATTGGTGGATAGGCACATTACTAGCATACAAATATTACCACTGTTAGTTGTAGTTGGGAGGTTATCTTAGTGCAGTAATGGGTGTTAAACAACATGAAATGCAAAAATAGTCATGTAGTTGGCTATGATCAGCGTGGCTAACACCTCAATTATTTGTCATGGATACAAGCAAGGCTTACTAGTACAATAGATGAATGTTTAATCTTCCTTTGAATCTAGTATAGTTCCGTAATAGTGGCTTTCTGATTGGTCAGAAGTGAAATTTACTATTTGAAGATTCTCCTCAAGAAGACTTTTGTTTAATTTTAGGCCTACTTGTAGAAATTTACATAACCAGATTTGACTGGTCAAAACTGAGTTTTCATTTTACTGTTTTCAAGGGGACACTTTAAAAATGTGATATTCCTGTGATTCCATGCTCTAGGCATAACACTGCCCCTGTGTTATCTGAAATTAATAATAAGATACATGTGAGCTGGAAGTCATACTTTTGTCAAGTTAATGATTGGTTTTTAGTTACATAATAAAAATAAAATTTTATTTGTGTAACAGTTTCTCAATACAAGTATCTTATGAGGTAATGAGAATACTTCTGTCACCAGTGTTTGTATGAATAGTATCCAACACATGCCTTTATTTTAACAAGGTTTGTTTCACATTGTATGAATGTATTGATACTTTGGGAATAATTTACATTTCAAATGAAAAACCATAGACTGTAACACTTACAAGCTCAATTTTCAGTTTAAATATCTAAAATGTGGGTTTATAAAACCCAAGTTATTAGGTGTTCATAAATGGATCAGCATTTACAAACTTAATTTTTGCATGGACTATATTAGGGGTGCATATCTCATAGTAGTTGATGTGATATGTATCTGGCTGTTGATGCTGCAATATGATATGTATTTAGTTACAGGAGTTTTATGAACATTTATAAAGTTTGACATTCTAATTTGTTATTTATTATCTAATTACCAATGTTGTCTTTTTAGTACTTTTTAAAATTCTCATGTTTGATCAACTAAATGGCAGCTGGCAAGAGAAGTAGAATAAAAAAAATTAATAACTGTCAATCTGTATTGTTGTTAATGTTACTTCACATGTAATGTTTTTGAGAAAAGAAATGAAGACAACATATAGTACTCAATATTGAATCATTAAATTTTAGCAAAAATAATTTATTATAAATTCTGATTTTTTTTCATCTGTACTAAAGACTTTTAACATTTATGGAAAACATGCCAATTTTTATGAAGATACATGAATTACATCATACTGGACAATGTATCGTTACAATCGTATCACAGGTTCGTGATATGATACTTGTATTGTCACACCTTTAGAATATGTACATCTGGGAGATCCATCTTGTTATTAGCCACTGTATTTTATCACAACTTCAGTTTTCTTTCTGTGAATAAAAAGTTGTATTAACATTTTCTGTTTTCTTTCATGTTAAGATCTTAGTATTAAGAAGAATGTTTCTAACAAGATCCGAATATGACCGTGGAGTAAACACGTTTTCTCCAGAAGGAAGACTGTTTCAAGTGGAATATGCTATTGAAGCAATCAAGGTAAGCTTATTACTACAGTGGATATAAAACATCCAGTTGTATTCCAGTAACATGTGGTTAACATATCACTTAGTGTCTTCCTAAATCCTGAATGGAATGTGTTACGTGTAATTTAAATACATACTTTTTCTCTCATTTAACATCCTTAGATGTAACTTTTTAATTTGTTTTTGATAAATTAAACATTTTTGGACTCGTTGAGAAATGCCCGAAATGAATCAGGAGGTTAAAAGTTATTATTAATGATGAGACATGATTGTCATAAAGCAAAAGGAATGGAAATAATGTGTTCAAGTTATTATCAACATCATTTACACTAACTAGGCAACACTTCCCATTAAAATAAAGAAAATGTGGAAACACAATTCTTTAGTGAATGTTTTATAAGTATATTACAAATTTTGGTATAAAGCTGGATTACAAGCAAGTTTCATCCCACCTTCCAAGCCTCATTATAAAATTGTAATATAGTAACTATTAAATATCAGTTATCTACTGTTTAAATTTCCTTCATGTTTTGTATAATATGATGATGGTAGCATTACCAGATATTTCATTTTATTGCTTAATTTTTATTAATCTATCAATTACTGACTTTTACAGTAAAGTGCATAATCTTTCAGGCTTCAAATATGTGTGTGTGTTTGACATAAAGGTAGAATATTAATTAAATCCATTATACAGTAAATGTATACAAGTCTTGTAGTCTTGTAAATCTTGTAAATGTATACAAGTTTTATTTGTAGATCATAATGTGAAAAGATTTTGTTTTCCTTTTGTGAGAAATCTTGATTATGAATGAAAGTTGAAGAGTGGAAAAGTTGTTTCCTTTATGAAACTGTTTCTGTCATTAATGGTTAATAACAATTTCAGTATACACTGCTGGATAAAATCTTAAGGCCAATGAACATAAAGAAAAAATATGCATCTTGCATTGTTAGATGGTCAAAAGTTTAAGACCATACCAAGAAGAAGTCCTAAACAGAGTAGGAAATGTCCAGCAAGAGGTCTCATTAGTGAGTTGCACGGCCATCATTGCGAATAACTTCAAACATTTGCTTTGGCATGGTCGATATAAGCATTTGTAGAAGGCTGACTGGAATGTTATTCCACGTGGTGAAGATGGCTTCATGAAGATCGTGCACTGTTTGGAATTGATGTCTATTTCTATGGACTTCCCTTGCCATTCACCCCCAAACATTTTCAATAGGGTTCAGTTTGGGTGAACACGCTGGATGGTCCAAAAGAATCACATTATTCGCCATAACAAAGCCCTTTCTCCTGCAGGCATTGTGGATTGCAGGGTTGTCCTGCTGAAAGATTCAGTCATTTCCACACAAGTGAGGGCCTTCAGTCAATAAGGATGCTCTCTCCAACATGCCAATGTAGCCAGCTGCTGTTTGACGTCCCTGTATAACCTGAAGCTCCATTGTTCCATGGAAGGAGAAAGCACCCCAGATGATGATGGAACCTCCTCCACTGTGTCGTGTAGTAAATGTCTCCGGTGGGATATCCTTATCATGCCAGTAAAATTAGAAGCCATCTGGACCATCCAGGTTAAATTTTTCTCATCAGAGAACAAAACCTTCTTCCACTTTTCTATGTCCCATGTTTGGTGCTTCTCAGCAAAGTTTAACTGGGCTGTTTCTTGGTGTGGTCTTTTAAGACATTTATGGTTTTTAAAGCCTTCACTTGTAGATGCTGTCAAATTGTTCTTGAGTTGCATTCTGCATCTGTAAGGGCCTTAATCTGGTTCAACAATCGGCTGGTGTCTTGCCAGACAACCTGTCGAATCCTCCTGATCAACACTGGCGAAATTTTCTTGGGCCGACCACTTGAAATACTCGTTCTGTATCCCTCAGGGTCTTTAACAAATTTGCAACAGCAGTTTTACTATGCCGAATCTCAACAGTGGTGGCACGTTGAGAGAGACCTTGCCTTTGCAGCTCGACAATTCTGACACATTCAAACTCTGTCAATTTTTTAGCCTTTACCATGTTTTTACCCAATGTAACACAGGAGATGTCAGTGGGAGATGTTGGCAATGCTAATGCTTGAACACAAATGACTAAATTTTGTTACGTGTTTGCCGATTAACACTTTGTTTCAGTATGGTCTTAAACTTTTGACCAGCTAGAATTTAGGCTAATTTCATAGTGTTTACATTTTCCCTATTAAATGCTAAAAACGTTTATTTTATTTTCCATTTTTTTATTTTCATCCTTTGAAGCTCTACTCAAATAAGTGGTTGAGTCTAACAATGCAAAATGCATATTTTTTTCTTTATATTCATTGGCCTTAAGATTTTGGCCAGCAGTGTATATTAATTAGTCGTATTGTACAATCGTCATTGAATTCTGTATTATGTTTCTGTTTTCATATCTAGCAGATTTTAAGGTTTTTCTTTTTCATAATAGGAAAATGGACTAGAATATATCTAACATAATCAAACTGTAAGTTTTGGAAACATTTTGCAAGACAGCAACAAAACTAAACTTCACAATAATTCTAAGTTCTTAAATGCTAAAATAATATTCAGCTGAAGTATTGTAATAATTTTTTCTACTAATTTGCTTAAATTTTAGTGTCATTGATAAACTTAGTGGTTTCAGAACACTACTATGTGCTAAATTTCACTGTAATTCACTGCATTTTTAGATTGCACATTGTTGTTGTTTTTTGTTGATAGCTCATCAGTATACACAAACACTATCACATGAAATATGCATACTCTAACTAAATAATTAGTTACCAGTGAATTCATTAGTGGATGTCCTGGTGTTTTATAAACTCAGAAGTTTCATTTGAATGCTGAAAACTTTATTTGTGGAAGTCCCCTGGACATCCATGTTTTGATCCCATGTGCTCACAGACGTGAAAAACAAAACTTCTTTTCTCCCAGCTTTAGATGAGACCTAACAACAAAAATGATCAGTTTTTTTCAGATAAAATTAAAAGTTTAAATTGCCATTGAAATCCATAAAGTTCATTTTTAATGATCACAGAAGTATATTGCAACCTTTGATAGTCAATCTCAACCTTCAGTGTAGCACAAAATAGTATATTCTTTTGGCTAGTTTTGTAACTCCTTAAAATATTTTGAAAAGTTTGGCACAGTTTGAAATATTTCTTAGATACATACAGAGCAATGTACACACACAAATGAGTTGTATAATAGGTTTCTCATGTTGTTGTTTTTTATTATTTCCATGAGGAATGAGTTTTTGAACTGTAAAACTTTTTGAGAGAGTTATTTAGTTCAAACTAGTTTCTGTCATGCATGTAAATTCATATATTTACAATACTGAAAACATGTAGGATTGAAAAGCAGATAAAATTCTTAAACCAAGAAACTGTAATCTGAACTGGTTTTATTTTATTTTCCTGGATAAGATCCCAAATCTCACAAACTTGAAGAAGGAAAGTCTGTTTTTGGGAACTATTCAGTTTATCAGTTTTTTTTAATGCAATAAACAAAAAAAAAAAACATTTGATACATAGTATCTCCTGTCATTGACATGATAAACAAACAACACCTTTGTGGCTAGAATTGACTTACATTGACATAATAAATTAAAAAAAAAACACTTTTAACAAATGGAGCCTATTACTGTAGACAATATTTTTTATATTTTATATCTACTTCCATTGACATAATAAAGTAAAAAAACAAGACTTAACAGCTGGGGTCTACTACTATTGACATGATAAATAACAACTAGCACTTTTGATACTTGGGATCTTTCACCATTGACATGATAAATAAAAAAAACAACACTTGGTACTTGGGATCTACTTCCATCTACATAATAATAAGAAAAAACCTTTTTATAGCTGGGACCTACTTTTATTGACATAATAAAAAAAAAGACTTGACAGTGGGGTCTGCTTCCATTGACATGATAAATGAAAACAACCAATACTCTTTATAGCTGGGATCTACTGCCATTGGCATCCAGACATCAGAAGGAGTTATGCTTGCTGTAGAAAAACGTGTTACTTCAACCTTAATGGAATCAACAACAATTGAAAAGATAGTTGAGATTGACACTCATATAGGTATGTAGTGTTCTCATTTCATCTGTTACATAATTTTGTTTACAGTTGCTACTGTTTTATATATAATCAAGCCTGCTGAAGGAAATTTATTAGCATTCTGATGAACTTGTTAATTTATCTTATTTGACCCTTGAATTTTGACCCAGTTAAATATTATAGATATATGTTCTAAAATATGCATGGTTGATAAATAACTTATCAAAACCAAGCTTTAAAAATAATATTTGGAGTGGAGACATTAGCAGTGTGAAATATCAAATAATTACACCTTACATGTATTGCATGCCTGCAAACAGGAGCATTTATAAATTTGTCTAAACTGTTAAGCTATGGTGATGATAAGTAATGAACTGTAAACATGTCAGTTCTTAGGATGTGAAAATATTGTCTACATCTCAATCAAATGTGCTTATTCTGAATAGCACTTTCAGTTTTACTGATATACAGTATCCCTAAATCATTATGGAAACATGTAAGCATCAGTGAAAAACAAATGTTTTGTATGAAAGAAAAAGCAAAATAAAATTGTCAAATTAATTAAGAAATTGAAATGTATTTCTTTTACTCAAGTTATCAAATTCAGTAAGAAGTTTATTTACCGTCATAACTGATAATACTTTATAACTGGACAAGTTTTGAAACAATTTTTTTGGTCACTGGCTTCTGTTTGTGGTTTCTCTAAAAGTTACCAGCACTTCCTGTACAAAGTCAGCCTTTTTAAAACTTATCTTTCTCAGTTTTATATGAATTGGAAAACTTTGTTCAAACTAATTTCCCAGTAGGTGTCACTGTACATTTAATGTGAGGATTCAAAAATTATATTGTCTTGATTTTGTTTCTATGAGATTTCATTATACTCTTAAGGCAAATTTAAGATGCCTTGTTAAAATCATTAAGAGCAAGGATTTTAATAGTCAGTGATTAATTGAAAATGTTAAATAAGAACTAGGTATAAATACTCGTTTGGGAAAACCATTTTTAAAGTTATTGTTCAGGCAGCCTCTCGTGTTCAAACCTAAATATGTCACTTGTTATTGACAGTTCTCTCTTTTTCTTAAATGTCATAAATCAAAGAGTATTTATGTGATAATAATTAGAAATACTAAATTGTAATAAAGTGTTAATATAATGGAGATAATGTTTGTATTTATCAAAAGTATACTTACAAATAAATGTTGTAAGTTAACATGACATTCTTTAAAGGGAAGTTATGTTACAAATATCAAAGTACCTGTGAAGAGAAGGCAGTAATTAACGTGACTTATTTACACATAAAAAGAAACAACAGAATTTGTAAATGAATCACAGTGAGTACAACTTTCATAGTCTTTGTTTAATTTTGTAAACTGGTCCTAATGCATCATTTTCAACAAGTTTTCTTGACAGAATATGGCCTACTTTTTTTCTTTAGAAGAATATACATTTTATATTAAAATCACAACATACATGAACAGCTTGTGACCACATTTTTTTGATAGTATTTAAAAGTTTAGACATAAGGCATAATTGTAAAATAAAATTACCATCAACTTCAATTCCAGTTGTAGCTAGAATTTCAAAATTCCAGTTTTCATGAGGATATACACTCAGGAATTGACCTTCATTGTAGTTATTTTCATAAACCTAAGCAAATAAAGAATAGGGATCATAGAATCATCTTTTCATACAGGTAAAAATAGTTGTTCCTCTCAGTAGGCTTTTCGCACAATGAACAACTTGTTAAAATCTCGGATTCTATCACACATTAAGTACACTTCTAAAATATTCAATAACAGTTTATGGTTTCTGGAAACTAAGTTACAGGTCAAAGAGACAAACAGTGGTAGCCTAGAAAATTCCATACTAGTATTATGTATTGCTGTACTCTCAACTTTCACAAGGTCACCTGAAATGAATGAGAATAAAAGAACATGCTTCAATTTAGTTTATTTACACTACCTAGTCAGAAATGTGGGTTTAATTCATTTACACTACCTAGTCAGAAATGTGGGTTTAATTCATTTACACTACCTAGTCAGAAATGTGGGTTTAATTCATTTACACTACCTAGTAAGAAATGTGGGTTTAATTCATTTACACTACCTAGTAAGAAATGTGGGTTTAATTCATTTACACTACCTAGTAAGAAATGTGGGTTTAATTCATTTACACTACCTAGTCAGAAATGTGGGTTTAATTCATTTACACTACCTAGTCAGAAATGTGGGTTAAATTCATTTACACTACCTAGTCAGAAATGTGGGTTTAATTCATTTACACTACCTAGTCAGAAATGTGGGTTTAATTCATTTTCAATACCTAGTCAGAAATGTGGGTTTAATTCATTCACATAACCTAGTTAGAAATGTGGGTTTAATTCATTCACATAACCTAGTTAGAAATGTGGGTTTAATTCATTAACATAACCTAGTTAGAAATGTGAGTTTAATTCATTCACATAACCTAGTTAGAAATGTGAGTTTAATTCATTCACATAACCTAGTTAGAAATGTGAGTTTAATTCATTCACATAACCTAGTTAGAAATGTGAGTTTAATTCATTCACATAACCTAGTTAGAAATGTGAGTTTAATTCATTCACATAACCTAGTTAGAAATGTGAGTTTAATTCATTCACATAACCTAGTTAGAAATGTGAGTTTAATTCATTCACATAACCTAGTTAGAAATGTGAGTTTTTAATTCATTCACATAACCTAGTTAGAAATGTGAGTTTAATTCATTTGCACAACCTAGCCAGAAATGTGGGTTTAATTCATTCAGATAACCTAGTTAGAAATGTGAGTTTAATTCATTTATACCAAATACTTTTTATATTAATGGTGCTAGTGCTTTTCTTTTATAGAATGAATAAACTGAACACATTAATTTTTTATAGGATGTGCTGTAAGTGGACTCATGGCTGATTCTCGGACAATGGTTGACAAGGCACGAGTTGAAGCCCAGGTAATTATATTTGTACTTACAATGAAATGGCTAGATACAAGTTTGAAACAATATTCAACAGTTGTTAGGATGCTTGTGCCTTTTACAAGCTTATGGAAAAGAAGCTTAATTTTAATGTCTTATGAAAAATAAAATTGTAATTCACCTGGTCTACTTGTTTATTTGGATAAAATAACGTATGTTTCTACAAGAATCGAGTCATCAACCTTTTGGGGATGATACTAGCATGAATTTGTATACAGTTGCACAGGTAATTATGGATCAACTTAAATTGGTCATTGCAGAAATTACATTAAATGTTCATATGAAAAATGGAACATTAATATCTATGTTGAGATATAAATAACAACAATAAATGAGAGTATATTGGATTAATGTTGATGTGTACTAACTTGCCACTTGGATTAGCTCTACAAATGATAGTTTTAGGGAATTTAATAACAAAACCTCTAATGTGTTTTAAACCCATAAAATAAACAGAAGAGGACTTCAAACAACATATGTTGTGTTTGCCCTTTACTGAGACTATTACTGTTTTTTTTTTCTTAAATTCTTTATTGTTAATTTGTACTTAAATTTCTAGCAGCATTCTTTTCATTGTCTGTTTTGATGGTCGTGTTGGTAAGACTTCTTCCGTTTTGTTGAATATCATCAAAGTACAACTACAGTAATGATCTTTATTTCACCTAGTTTAATTTGCCAAGGAGGAAAAGATTGAATTTTATACCTGTGCATTGGTGTCACTGTAATCCACACTTCAACCTATTACTGAAAGACATAGCACTGATTAAAACAGAGAACACAGACTTATTTGTGTTTTAGATCTTGCTTCTATGTGTGGTAGTATTATAAGGTGTGCATTGTAATTTTTTCAGTATTAGTCCTACCACAAAGCTGGTGTGATGACCTTAACATTGTTAAAATATGTAAAACTATATGTAATACAGTGCTTCTTCAGTACATTTTAACAACTTGCAAGTTCTAACCACAAAGAAAATTAAGTTAAAATCTGATGCAGAGAAGGCAGTATTAATTTGAAATATATAACAGTCATTAGTTTTACTGTTTTAAGTGTTGATTTCAACAATAAAACATTTAATATTTTTAATAATTTTTGTGAGGCAAAGTGCATGTTCTTCATTCTTTTCACTAACAACAAGAGAATGTTGGATATACATGTATATAATTTACACGTAAAAGAATATTTGAAAACTATTTAAAGATTTTATTTATAAGTTTGAATGAAAAGTAAATTATAATGATATTGATAAATGTTTTGATGCCTTTGTTACTGTTTTTGTATTTGAAGACTAAATTTAGACAACATTTGTTTTTAAAACATTCACTACCATATACAGGTTAAACTGCTAAAACCTTTAGTCATTATCAGTCAGTATCTAAAGTATACAATTTTTTTTTTACAATAGTAAACAAAATCTAAACATTATAATAAACTCACAGGTCCATGGTCAAGAAAACTATAGAAGGTATTATTGTTAGCATTATTTTATTTTCTAATTCTTTCTTACTTTTTGTCCCCTGCTTGAACAATGCTAAAATCAGGAGTTCAATTCCCCCTAGTGGACACAGCAGGTAGCCCAATGTAGCTTTCCTATAAGGAAAAACAGCACACTTTTTGCACACCTTTTTACTTTTTGTTTTAAACTAATTTTCATACACATTAAATATTGTGTAGTCATTACTATAATTTCTCTCCTCATGTATCCCTTTTTATAGTTTCAACAACTGTATCATACTTGTGTAATTCAGTAAACTCCAGTATTCACATCACTTTTGAATATACAACTTAACACGTTTAATTGATATGCATAGTGTCTGTAAGTATTAGGTTGTCCAGAAATAAATGTTTTTGAACTGCAAAGTTTGAAAAGTATAAACCAGTGTTGTAAAACATGCTTTAATCAAAGTAAGCACTATTTGCTTCAACACACTTTTGCTAATGTGCAACAATGCTGTTTATGCCCTTGGTGCAGAAATCAGAGTTTCTATGGCCAATGAACTCCCTGAAAGCTTCTTCTGCAGCTGGCTGGTTTTAAAAGCATTTATTGTTCAAAACGTTGTCAGAGTGCTTGAGAAAATAAAAAATTTGTAGGGGATAGGTCTGAGGAATAAGGTGGATGAGACAGAACCCCAATTTCCAATTCATTCAATTTTTGGAGCATCATCCTTGACAGGTCTCATAATGCTAATTTTGTTGATCTACAGTCAGCTCATACAGAACCCACTTATCCAACCTTTTTTTTTCCAATTGCACTCAGGTGATTGGAAATGCTTGATTTGCTTGTGCCTAGCTTTTCTGTAAGCTCACATACTGTTGTGCAAGGGTCTGTCTCAACTGCTTCCCTCAATGTGTTTTCATCTAAGGATAGCTTCCTTCTACAACCTTCATGGTCTTCAAGACTTTCATCTCCATGTCAAAATCTTTGGAATCAATGCTGAATTGTACATTCAGTAACAGATTCATGGCCGAATGCCTGGTTGATGTTCCATATAGTTTCAGTAGCTTTTTGTCCAAGTTTGAATTCTTAGAAGAAAATTAGACAAAAGTCCTTCTTGTCCATGCTACTTTGGGGGTTGCAAAATTTACTCTGAGTATAGTTGAAACAGCAGACAATTAAGACACCTTGTAAGCAACAAATGTTGAATTAAACCAGCCAACCAAGGATAAGTTACTCAATATTCAGCATCATGAGAATTCTGACATTTATTTCTGAATGACCTAATAAAAGAGTTAAAATCTGAATTTTGTGACAAAACTACTGAAACAAACCTATTTTACTGAAATGCTATGTTCTGTCTTTGGCTGTAAAGTGTGACTGATATATACTTTAGAAATATTAGGTGTAAGTAACTTTATATCCCCTCTTGTATCAAATTTTTGTGTGTATGTAATCTGTATAATGGGTGTTTTGTATCATATGTTTTACATATCATTTTGAGAGTGTATTTCTATAGTCATTATACATATTGAAGCACTCCATACTAGTGAGTTTTCGACTGATGAAATCTACAGGATTTATCACAATTTTTAGTTTGTCTTGTTATATAAATATCAAACACTAAAGCAGAGTGTGACCTTGTGATATTTTTAGATGATTAAAATAAAGTAATTTAAAATTATATTACAGAAAGTAGTTTACAGTTTATAAATCAGTCAATAAAATTTATTTTTGTAAATTGATTCTGTATGATGATGTTTTTATAGAAAAAACGTAAGAATTATAAGACAAGAAATGAACTTGGTATTCAGTAATAACATGGAATTAGTTTTTGACCATGCTTCAAAATCTTGTATTTTGGTATAAAAAATTTTTCAATTTGACTATTTTGTTGATCATTCAATTAAAATTGGAAATGTTACAAAACAGTGTGAAATAACCATAACTAGAATTCATGGTTATCTTACAGCTCCATAGTAGCACATGCTCTTGGGAATTAACAATATAATACTGTGTTCTGTACAATATACCAAAACTGCCATGACTTCCAAAATGCATACTTTTAGAAAAATGGTTTTGAAATGGAAATTTTGCTTAGGCTGTCTTTCTTTCCAATTAGGATTCAACATCCACATTTATAATTCATAAAGCTGCATTTTTCTTTCAGAATCACTGGTTTTTGTACAATGAGAAAATGCAAGTAGAAAGTGTGGCTCAGGCAGTGTCTAACCTTGCTATTCGGTTTGGCGACAGTGATGATGATGGTGTTGCAATGGTTTGTATCATAAGGACATTTTTTGATACCAACTTGCAGACAAAAGGTTTATGAACAGAAACTTTACTGATTTGTGTTCTGTCGAGGCTTGTTCATTAACTTATCTGACTGTAACTGGAATAAATTCTCATTACATTGAGAAGTTTAAACAAGCTATTGTTATTACAGTTAGTTTAAAATAGAAAACAAAACTGGCAGTATTTATACTATAGTTACATGTAATGTTCTAGGATTTATGGGCAAATACATTATTGTACTTGTAGATTAATTTTGTGCCACACTTGATTAGCTCGTGTAAACTGTTTGTCTAATGCTTACAGAGTCGACCATTTGGGGTAGCAATTCTCTTTGCTGGAATTGATGAGAGAGGTCCCCAACTGTAAGTTTATAAATTATGTATTTTTATTTGGTTTGGTATTTTTGAAGATATAATTTTTTGTGGATATTTAAGTATTTTTTATAAATTTGAAAATGAATCTTAATTGTACTTTTATCTCTGAGATAAAAGTACAATTTGTGATGACAAAAAAACCTACTTGAAGTAAACATCTATTCTCAAGACAGCTGGAATGTGTATTAAAATCTTAATTAAAATAAAATACAGAACACTATTTTGACCTTCTTAAGTCATCTTCAAGTTAACAAAGAGAGTTTGCAACTGATTGTCGCCAAGCCCTCCTCAGGGATGAGTGTATAAACAGTACGGGATTGTAGGGGTATTGCAGTTGTATGTTAGGTTATTAATTAGTATAGGTATAAAGGTGTTCCTTTATATTGGTTTGAGTTATTTTAGTAGGGCTTCTTTAATTTTGCTTTTTATATTTGTTTCCCTACTTAGTATCTGGGTGTTTTCTATGGTTATGTTGTGTTTGTTTGATTTGCAGTGTTCAAAAACGTGGTGTTTTTTGTGTTCTTTGAATCTACTTGTTTCTCCAATATAGAAGTCATGGCAGTTGTTGCATTTTATTTTATAAATTATGTTAATTTGAAGGTGACATACGAATTTCAAAATGTTGTTCTATATTTTAAAGTTTTAATACCAATACCAGCTGTATTGAGAATACAGAAATACAATTTGTCAAAAAGTATGTGAGTAAGTGGTGGTGAGCACACCTTTCTATACATCCTGTAAAAACTATTTTATATATATGAAAATAATACAACTTTTATATATGTAAGATTATATGTTGCTTATCTTAATAACACTATGTAACAAAATTTTACTTTTTCTTGTTCCTGGGTAGAAAGTGTTATTTCCCAATTACTTATGCCTAAGTAAATGGGAAAGACCTATTTTCAAAATGTTGTTCTATATTTTAAAGTTTTAATACCAATACCAGCTGTATTGAGAATACAGAAATACAATTTGTCAAAAAGTATGTGAGTAAGTGGTGGTGAGCACACCTTTCTATACATCCTGTAAAACTATTTTATATATATGAAAATAATACAACTTTATATATGTAAGATTACAAGTTGCTTATCTTAATAACACTATGTAACAAAATTTTTACTTTTTCTTGTTCCTGGGTAGAAAGTGTTATTTCCCAATTACTTATGCCTAAGTAAATGGGAAAGACCTATTTTCAAAATGTTGTTCTATATTTTAAAGTTTTAATACCAATACCAGCTGTATTGAGAATACAGAAATACAATTTGTCAAAAAAGTATGTGAGTAAGGTGTGGTGAGCACACCTTTCTATACATCCTGTAAAAACTATTTTATATATATGAAAATAATACAACTTTTATATATGTAAGATTACAAGTTGCTTATCTTAATAACACTATGTAACAAAATTTTTACTTTTTCTTGTTCCTGGGTAGAAAGTGTTATTTCCCAATTACTTATGCCTAAGTAAATGGGAAAGACCTATTTTTCACTTCAAACTTTACTTTTGTGACCTGGGAGAGTATAACGAAAACATGATGGGAGATTGTATTTGGGGGCTGATACGTGAAATGATTTATATTACAGTCGCAAATCTCGAAAAACTACTCGCTTCTAAACGTTTTTGTATAACTTTGGAATAAATACATGTAAATCTTGATTCATGTTGTTTTATTCAGACCTTGTGTAAATGAAAATGTGCAGATTTGCCTGTATTTACATATAAAATAGGTTAATTTGTAAATTTCAGTGTCCAGGTCTCAAAAGCAAAGTTTGAAGGAAATAATGGCCATTTTCTGTACTTTTGCATGAGCAATTAAAAAATAACACATACTATCCAGGAACAAAATTTGTGTTACATAGTGTAATTTATTCTATGTATGCTGATTGATGTGACGTTTTCCTTCATTTAGTTACCATATGGATCCATCTGGAACATATGTCCAGTATGATGCTAAAGCCATTGGATCTGGGTCAGAAGGGGCACAGCAAGCTCTGCAGGAAGAATATCATAAAGTATTGTAGTATATTTTGATAAAAGTTAATGGTTGAAACAAAGTAAAGGAACATCAATTCACTGGAGTAATGTTTATTGTGACAACAAAGTTGTTATTTCACGTTTTAGGTACTCTATGTAAAGCTGTGCTGAATCAAAATGTTTGTTCAAATTGATATTGATCAAAGAAACAAATCAATTATTCTTAATCATGTCAAAGAAAGTGATTGCTTTTTTTTTTTTTTTTTCTTTCCAGTACTGAAGTGGTATACATTTTCTATTAAATTAATGTTTAATGAAATTTTACCAGATTCTTAATAGAAAAGGGTCCCTAAACATGTTCAAAACAGATATTGATGCAAGTTAAAAAGTTGATTAAAGCATAATGATAAATATATGATGTTAATATGCTTGGGAAGTGTAGAATAGATTTTTGTTTTCTAAAACTAGGTTGCTGTTTTGTAAGTTGATAAATTTGAATAGTAATAGTAACAAAATTGTTATCTTTAAACCTCAATATTTACTCAGTTTTGGTACAAGTACGTTCAGTACAAGAGATTCAGCCTGGAAAACTAAAAAACATATTTATTATGGTAAACTGATGTATGGAATGTATTTTTCTACATTAAATAATCAGTACAGGTACAATGGTTTGATACCTTTATTAACTTGTATCTGTATTTCTTCATATATGGTTGTAGAAATAGAAACTGTTGTCAGAAACTTTGACAGTATTTAAATAGAAAGATAACTATTTTTGGAAGATGTCTTTGACTAACACTTACATGATGAAAAACTGTGACATTTAATATATGCTGGTAATATATTATTTATGTACTACAAGTAAATGGTAAACATGTAGAAATGTATTAATTTCTGGAAGTTACTTGGCTCAAGTATTCAGCATCATATATTAAATAACCTTGTTCACAGTGCAGCATATCTGTATTGATACAAAGCATTAGGCATTTCTTCTTTTGGAGTCTGATCTGAAACAATGTGCTACTAATGAAAGAAAATGTTAATGATTAAAGGCTTGTAGTTTTGACCTAAAACAAAGAAAACAAATCCTTAGATATGACTTTGTTAACTTGTATTTAATACTTAACGTACTTGTATTATTGTTGAGTTGTAGTTTGAAAGTTTCTTTGGAATCTTATAAACAAAGATTAATGAATTTACACCTCATTTAGTAACGTGTGGATTGATACAGCCTTAAACTTTATAAAAAAAATGAATCTGTAAGGGTTTGCAGTTTATTCTCAAATCACATAGTGATAATATTAAAGTTTAATGTGATGTTAAATGTCTAGACTGCAAGTTTATTATAATAAAATATTTAGATATATGTTCATTTTACCTACACCTCACAAGAAAGTTTTTTAATTGCTGTGTGTGC
The DNA here is from genome assembly GCF_004210375.1 of Tachypleus tridentatus. Lineage (NCBI taxonomy): Eukaryota > Metazoa > Arthropoda > Merostomata > Xiphosura > Limulidae > Tachypleus > Tachypleus tridentatus. Next base: position 74,117,442 of record NC_134837.1, on the reverse strand, counting down.
TGTGATGTAATTATGCCTTCTTCCCTATTGTATAAACTACAACTTCAAAATGGCTTTGCATTCTAGTTTCTTATTACCACAAATTTTCTTTCTTTCTTTACAGTCTATGACTTTAGAAGAAGCTACCAAAACAGCTCTTAAAATCTTAAAACAAGTGATGGAAGAAAAACTAAATTCCACAAACATTGAGGTTAGTAGTTTCAATAATTGCAACATTAAATCAAGTTTGTATTAATTTCCAACTTACTCTTTGTTTATTTATGACTACACCATCTCTCTCTGTTAAACTTTGTAGTTTTTCAGATAGTGTTTTTACAAGATTCCTTATGTGCAGTATGAAAAACAGATAACAGATGAATAAATTTGAAATTGGCTTTTTTTAAGATTGAAACCTAGCATCAGTTTTGTTGTGTACTTTTTTGGAATGTAATTGTAAATCAACTGGAAACTGTCCAAAAATGTGCACTGATTGTTTTATTTTATAATTTTTGTCTTAAAAGGAGGTTGTCCTGTTTATATGGGAAGTATAGATAACTGTTAGAGTTTTGTACACTTTCAATATTTTTGAGAAAGAGTCATATTACTATTACAATGATACTTTGTGTTAGAATCCTTCACCTAGAGTTGTGTGGCTCAGTTAATGTGTTTTTTTTTTGTTTTTTGCAAGTCAACTGCAAACTGTCCAACAACATGCACCGATTGTTTTATTTTATAATTTTTGTCTTAAAAAGAGGATAAAGAACCTGAACTAGGGCACAATTTCATTTTTTTTTTTTATAGACTTTAATTTAAAGACAAGTACTTAAATAGTTCAATATGTCTGTTATTACCTTTCATAAAACAGGATATGCAATTTGCATCTAGGGAGGTTATAGGGATTTAATAACAAAAGAAATAAGGTAGGATAACATTATCTAACATTGTTCTTGATACAGTTGTTGCTTCCTTAACAGGTACACTCAGATAGTTACAATAAAATTTGTATGGACTGACTGAACATGTATATTGTAAATATCAAAGGTAATAAAATTGTGTTTTAAACTTTAGGTCACCTTTGACCCTTTTAATGTAAAAAGCAATGATCTGACTTGACTTCAGTTGTAATACAAGAGGGTAGGAGCACTGGGAAATATACATCCCAGCCACAGTGAATGGGTTAATTCACTTCTATGCATCAGTGTAGTAGTTGCACGATGAAATGCAGCTATTGGTAAATGGTTTCAAATATAACATTCTTACAGGTTTCTTCAATTTTCAGGTAGCAGCAGTAACTCCTGATAAAGGATACCATATGTTTACCAAAGAAGAACTGGAAGAGGTCATCAAAAACATATAATACTTGTCCTGTTTCACTAGGTTTATTACTTTCAGAAACCTCTGTATATCTGTTTGACACTAAATAAATGTTTAATAAACACCAGTTTTTAACTTAATGTTGTGTGTATGCATTCCAAGTAATCAAGGTGTGCTGCATATAGCAATAACGTAAGCTTTATAAAATTGAAGTAGAACACCAGTAATTTATATACCTGTTTTTCTAACTATTTTCCATTCTGCATACATTAACGTTTAACATGTAAATAAATTGGTTATGGAACTTCGTACTAGTTTTCTTTCATAGATTCAGTTTAGGTTGTATATGAACTTCAAAAGTTTGATAACCAGCTATGTGCATATAGCCTTTAACTTTGAATAAAATATTAAAATAACTGATATTATGAACCTATTACATAAATATACAAAAGGTGAACATACCATTCCTCCTAAAACCATTTCTATTTTATATCTCGCATAATGACTGCATACTCAAGATTTTTGACACTTCACAGTAGAACTGAACACTATCTCATAATATCAGTTTACCATTAATAAACATATTTATCATAATTCTAGTAGTGTTGCTTAATTAGTTTTTGTTTTATTATTTTTGTAATTAATAGAAACATTGAAAGTTGAGAGTTCTCTTAACCTGTTTTATCTGTCAGGCGTAACCTTTTACACTAGTAACACTGGACTTCATTATGGGTGGAGATATTTTATGGTTAAAATCCACAGTACAGAATCATTCACAACTAAAACCAATAGTCCTGGTTCACAGAAATGTTGTTTCTTTACTCTGTGAAAACAAACTTCAAAACAGGAATAAAGAGTGTGTGTACTTCAGGGATAAACACAGTATCGATTTGAAACATTTGTAACCCTGTAAGGTAGAGGGCAGTATTTTCTCCTTAAATATATTTACTTAGTCACAAAAACTCTACAGCTACTTTTGTTTATCAAATAAAACCTATTTCTCAATATGTAGTTTGTACCAACCTGCTTATTACCCCTTGTAACAATTACATATACAAATATCTCCAGGTTCAGCACTTCTTTGTACATAAACTACAAATAGTTTTTACTGTTAATGCCCTTCTAATATCAAAGAAAGGCATGAATCTTAAGATAAATTTGTAAAAGTTTTTCTCAATTTTATTATAAATATTGACTGTTTTTTCCAAAGTTCTTATACATAAAAAAAAAAAAAAAGTGAAATAACTTCAACACTAAATTTTTACACAACTGCCTTAATACAATTAAGTGTCACTGCTTGGTAAAGATATACAATCACTCTTTTCTATGAGAATGTATGACTAACAATAAAGATGAAATAATGATGTATTAACCATGCTATATCTTTTCTATCCAGTGCTGCTGAGGCCTCTTTCTAACACTAGGGGGTCATTAAAGTGGGTGTGATACAATCTGATTGTGGTCAAGATGCTCCTTCTGTAATTAAATATTTTTAAAACAACGTGAACTGTAATTTTTATGAATTTTACTTCAGTAATTACACACCAGAATAAGGTTTGATTTTTAATAGGATCACAATATATTTATTTTTACACAAAACTGTATATTAGTAATAGTTTTTCTGAATTAATTTCTACTCATTATTAATAAGTATTGGTAAACCAGTTCTGTTTTTATGCTAGTTGAAAGCTATAAATAAAATATCTACATTTATAGGATTCAATGTCCGTAATTACAACATAAGATTAAAATTACTGATTAGGAACATAAAAGAATCTGAACGTTCAATTATTTGTGCATGGTATTATATGAACAAAACTTTTTTAAAATGAACTGAAAAAATTGCTTGTGAAACAAGTAAAAATAGACATTTTCTATATGATAATTCAAGATACTTTTTTAAAAGCAATGTTTGTAAAAAAGCATTTTAATAATAAATATCACAATCTGATAAACAGTGAACTGCTTTAAACTGTTACCGAGTTCCTCCAAGTACAAATAGACATCAACAAAATAAGAAAATAAAATCTGTTATATTAAGTAACACATATAATACTGTAAGTCTTGTAAGCTTAATGTTTATTGCTTTATCTTTTCCATATATCCTACAACTTTTAACAATCAAAGCTAAATTAAATTACTGTATATCACTTCTAAGGAGTACAAGCTTGTTTTTGTTACATCAGAAACTACTCTTCCTCAAAGCCATCAAGTGTCCAAAAACAATTTAACATCAGGATATCCAGTACCAACTTATATTTTCAAAAGTTATTACAGATGTTACTATTAAAACTAATTTATTGTAGCTGTGGAAAACGACTAAGTTAACCTGGCATGAAAAATGTGCCTTGCAAATTCATTTTTTAAAATGCATTATTCTAATATGAAGCAGAATTTAATACAGATTACACCCAAACTATGATGTTTCTTAACCTTCAAACAGCCAAGTACTACTAAGGAAGTGAGTGACTCGTTTCACAAAATTTTGCATTTCTTCACTAAATATTTTGATACAATAGGAAGTCTAAAAAGCATTATCAGCAACTAATATATAAAACATTATTTTTTAATCTCAAACTATGTCATATCATCTTGGGTCAGTAAGTGACTTTTAAAGGATTGATGTGCGAGATAAAAAGTTTCAAAACTATTTTACTCACACCTACGCTTAGTCATTATGACACACTGGTATTAAAATACTTGGGTATAATATTTAATGGTTTCAAATGCTAATTTAAACCTATGCTGGGTTATTAAATGCCCACTGGTGTTAAAATGCTAAATGTACCATAGGGTGTTGAAATTTGGAAAATTGTATTAAAATTTCTATATATATATATATATATATACAACAATGAAACTTGTTATCCTTACATGATTATCTCTATTTTGCAAAGTAAAAAATTCTCCATGGTATTCAAACTTTACTAATACATGCTAAAATACTAAATATCTTATGCCTCTCACATTTATACTATTTTTACTAAAATACCAAATAAAACATCAAATATCTGATACTTGTTAGAATACCACAATGATTCAATAATTTAAAAATGATTTATGCATCTTGAACATTACTCTTTGCAAAATAACAGACTAGTTTTAAATATCACAAAAAATACTGTAACCAGTTACTAATTTAAAAACTTCACATTAAAACTTTTAGTGTTATTGTGAATCACATCAGTTCCAGAATGCCTGTTTCTCATGTACTTTTTTCTTTTTCACATCAATTTTTTCAAAAATCTAAATTCTCTATCAAGATCAGAACTATATTTCTATATGTATACAATTAAAGCAAATTAACTGCTTTTCCAGTAAAAATATTTCTTCTCTGAAGATTCATAATGGAATTAGTATAACAAGTCACTATTTGGCTTATCACATTTGCATGTCTTATGCATTCCTCTAACATATGGAGGAATACTACCACTGGTACAAATGGAAGATTGATACAATGATGTGTACAAAATCAATAACATTACAATGAAAAACATGAGATTTCGAAGTGCTAGTGTATTTCAACATTAGCACCATTTGTGAATTGAAAACCTGCAAAACTGTACTATTATGAGTGGAAAACACTGTAAATAAACCTAAACAATAAACTAAATTAATAAGGATCTTCCAATACTATATTTTCCTACTGTTCTTAACTATATCCAGTTCGGCATTTCTTCTCACTTCATCAAGTGTGTATTCTCGGATTAATTTTCCATTTTCAAACACAGTTACTAAAAGATCCTGAAAAGATAAAAGCTTACAGATTATTTTGAATATTTAGGTATGTTTATATTAAAAATGTTTCTGTTGATAAAAAAAAATCTTGAAAGCTATATAGTCAGGATTTTAGAAATTGTTTTAATCAACAACACAATTTTATCTACCATCCAGGCTATTAATCAAATTATTATACATTTTTTTTAATTTTTGAAGTCATATAATCCAACAATACAATACCTTGCAGTATGTACAAAACTAGTTTTTCAGTTATGATTGCAAAAAGGTGTTATTCTTGTATAAGCATTTGAAAACATTATGCAATAAAATATTTGTGACTCTATAAAGTTAAGATTAGAAAATTATATATAGATATATACTTTTTTTTTTATAAAGTTCAAAACTAATAGTTCATTTTATAAACTTAAGAATAACTACAGTATATATATATACTGGGAAATGCAAACTTTTATTAAGAGGCAAATAATTGTTGGTGGTATAGAAATGAGATGTCATGGGCCCACCCAAAGGCAATATCAATGATAATTAAAAGCAGGCAGGATTAACATGAATATTTAGAGTAATTATAGAATGATTTTTTTTCTTTTTTTGCTGAATTAGTTGTGTTAACATGTGTTGTACTATCTGGGTATCCAGTCTTCAAGGTAAGTGTCTGAGTTCATAAAAAACTTCTTTGATGGTTTGGTTTGAATTTTGTGCAAAGCTACTTGAGAGCTATTCTGCACCTTCTTTGATGGAATTTAGTGTGCAATGAAAACTTACTTCTTTACTCACTTTTAGAGAGGGTAAAACAATGGCTCTACATCAGTATTTGGCAGGAAACATAGACAATGAAAGCCCTCAAAATTAAGATTATTTACAAAAGATGTTAATATAATCATGCAAACTGATACTGTGGTCTATATGAGTGAAAACAATCAGCTTGGTTTTTCTGAAAAAAAAATGATTTATTTATTTTTTACCAGATAAGGTACCATTGTGCAGAAAAGAACAAAAGTTTACATCTATCCATATATAAAAATGAGTTACTCCTCACAATCTGATTAGATAACACTGTATAGAATGGGTCCAATGTGCTGTTGTTAACAGCACAAAACATATGAAAATAATTACACCATGTAACACAAATTTTGTTCCTGGATAGTAAGTGTTATTTCTCAACTGCTTATGTTGTAAAAGTACAGAAAATGGCCATTATTCTCTTCAAACTTTGCTTTTGTGACCTGGATAATGAAATTTAGAAATTAACCTATTTTCTACATAAAAATGGGCAAATTTGCACATTTTCAGTTACATAATGTCTGAATAAAATAACATATGAATCAAGATTAACACGTATTTATAAAGTTATACAAAAATATTTAAAAGTGAGTAGTTTTTCTAGATTTGCAACTGTAATGTAAATCACTTTCACGTATCAGCCCCAAAATAGTCTCCAATCATGTTTTTGTTACACGCTCCTTGGTAGCAGTGTTCAAAGTCCAGTATATCTTGGTGGAAGTGCTCAACTTTCTTCTCTGAGTATGGTCCTATGTTCTTGAACTTATCAAGATGAGCATCAAGGGTATGGATTTTCAGGGACATCCTGCAGCCCATCTTGCCATAGTTCTTTACCAGAGCCCAACCAGTTCCATATAACGTTTGGCCTTGTGATTGCCCAAGAAGCCCCATACCACTGTGACAAAGCTGCCCCAAACTTTTTTTTTCCTTCCTACGGAGCAAGCTTCTTGGGGAATTCTGTGCACTCCAGGATCTTCTTTATTTGTAGTCCAATGAAGACATCAGCTTTGACCTTTGCCTTAGACAGCTCAGTGAAGAAGTCTCGAAGGTACTTGAAAGCTGCAGACTCCTTTTCAGAACTGTGACAAATTGTTTTGTGAGACCCAATTTTATGTGCAATGGTGGGAACAACACCTTCTGGAGGTCTACTAGTGGCTCACACTTGACATTGTGCCTCCCCACAGAGAACTCAGTCCATTGTAGCCAGTGCTTCCTGTTGTAATGCACTGCAGTGTCCTTGCTGTCCCAAAGGCAAAGATAACAGGGAAACTTGGTAAAGCCTCCTTGGATAGGTCTGTGTGTTCACTTAGGCAGTTAGAACTAAACTGAAGTGGTGAGTGGTGAACCCCTATATATATATATATATATTACTATGGAAAGGTCTAGAAAATTCTAAAAGGTTCTTGAAAATTCTTGTAAGTTTGAGAATATTCTATATCGGCTACTAAGCATTAAACCTACCTGGAATGTTCTGGAAAATGGGTAAATTTGAAAATTTCATTATCCAGGTCACAAAAGTAAAGTTTGAAGAGAAAAATAGGTTTTTTTCCCATTTAGTTTAGGCATAAGCAATTGGAAAATACCACTTTCTGCACAGGAACAAGTAAAAATTTTGTTACATAGAGTTATCAGTTTTTTACTGTTATGAGTTCCATTTAAAAACATGTTTACAAATCACTTATTCTGGATAAAAGTCTTCAGATCACACACATATAAACACTATTAATGTGTGGCAATATGAAAAGCTCAAGTACTTGTGTATTACATCAAAATAAAGTCAAACCAATAGTTACTAAAATAACTTCTGATCAAAAATAATTTTTCATCTTGTATTTAGTATTTGTGTAGATAATTATTACTCTATTACAAGTAATGAGTGGTAGAAAGGGTTCTAGTTTGATTGATGTTTGATGGAATTCTAATTACGGTTAGTCTGTAGCAGGAGTTTATGCATATACTTCAAATTAACACATTATAAAGTTGTTTTTTCATAGCTCTATAACTAACTGGAAATAAGTTTTAATCTCATAAACAATCAGATATAACAACTGAGAATCAACAATTTTATAAACCTGTTCCCTATACTAAAATAAAATCTTTTTTATCCTTATTCTATAAATCATTTTAAAGGTATTTCAGAGCTGAATACTTCAGTAATACCTTATTTAGCAAGAACAGTAACAAAATTATATTTCATGATTACCAACAGTTGCAGTATAGATCTGGATTGTCACTTTGACAATATATTTAAAGTGGACAAAATGGGCATTGTAGTAAGGAATTTTCACTAAAATTCAAAGATATTTTTAACAGATATCTTGCATTTGATAGGTTTGTCTTATCATATAATAGTAATGCTCATTCAACTTACAGTGTATCACAAACTTGGCTTGTCATGTTATTAAATATGGAAAAAACAATGGAAATTATTTATAAAGAACTATCACCTTTTCTGGATCTCCAAGTCCTTCTTCGATTGTTAAGTATGAATTTCCTTGCTTTTCTAATGAAAGCCAGCCTTTCTTGGAATGTTTTCCAGGATCAGTGATTGGTTTTTTAAACACATTTATCTAAATAAAATTTAAATTTCAATATTTATCAAGTTATAAATAGAACTTTAGTTGTTTTTTCATGCAAAGACAACCCGATCACAGTAAAATGTTTCAAAACATCAAAATATATCTTCACATAATAAGAGCTCATGACAACGGTGAATAATAAAATGTCTAAAACAGTTTTTAATCCTAATAATGAAATGCAATTAATAACCAAAATAAAGTTTGCATAATTAAAAATGCCTTACTACTCATAAGATAAACGCATAATTTGTTTTAATATAAAACTTTTGATTTCAATGTAACTTTAATGAAAAATTTAATACAAGTGTTTTGTTTCCATACCAAAGCTAGAAGTTTGTGATATGTTTTGTATTTAAACTAATAAATAGTGTGCAAAACAATTACACACACACTAGCAGATGCCTACTAAAACAATTCAACAGTAATTTTCCTAATAATAGTAATACATGTGCAGCCAACCCAATCAATCCCTGGGATCAGCATTTATATGCAACTTTTTATCACTCTGTGGATTTTTTCAATAAGAAAAATTTCAGTGTTTGTTTTTAAGCAAAGGAGACAGACTGCAATGTATTGCTAGCAAAAATATTTTGGTTTTATTACAATGGGTGCATCCAACACAACAGAGCACTCAGCTTCACTAAGTAGCATCAAGGATGTCTTTTACCGAATCCCACTGTTCCTTGTAATTTTACTGAGTGCAAGAAAAGATTTTTTACTAAAGTGACTTTTTTATATACTTGCCATGAAAAGTATGAAAAGCGAGATATTTAATTAAATTGTTTGTTTGTTTTTGAATTTCGCACAAAGCTACTCGAGGGCTATCTGTGCTAGCCATCCCTAATTTAGCAGTGTAAGCCTAGAGGGAAGGCAGCTAGTCATCACCACCCACCGTCAACTCTTGGTCTACTCTTTTACCAATGAATAGTGGGATTGACCATCACATTATAATGCCCCCACGGTTGAAATGGCGAGCATGTTTGGCGTGACTTGGATGCAAACCCGCAACCCTTAGAGTATGAGTCGTACGCCTTAACCCACCTGGCCATGCTGGACCCATTTTAATTATTAGGTATACAAATTAAAAGTATTACAAAATGTCAAAAAATCCATTTACTCTCTCAACATGAGCTTGGTCAAATTGACTGACCTTGTAACCACAAAATAAAATAAAATAAAAACTTGAAATATATATAAATTACCCATATTTCTTTCTAGAATAACTTCAAATTGTAACATGAAACTATATTTGTTTATCCTAAGTGGCTTTAAGCCAGTAACAGTATATAATTAAATTTCATCATTTTATTGCCCTTTTAATCATGTCTGTCTACTATTTGTGCCATTATGAGTTGTAAATAACTCAGGGAATGTGCAGCTCATGTTACACTAACAAATTACATTATACACAAGCTACAATGAGCTGCTTGGATGCGTGCCTTGCAAAACCTTTTTTTTTAATATTATTAGTTATTTAACTTAACAATAATAAGAAAGCAGGAAACTGGATGTGAGAGAAGTTAACAGGATTTTCAAGAACAGTCTCCCTGATATTAGTGAAAGGAATTCCAACTTTTAGGAGTCAAGAAAGGATGTATGAAGCACACCTGAGAGAGCATATCCAAAAATCTGAGTGGAGCCTAGTAGATTTTGTAGGAGAAACACTGGAAGGCACAACATAGTTAGGAAGAGGAAAAATAGCTGTCAAAATCCTTATCATGAACAGGTTTAAGCAATGTAGGAGGAACCCAAATATTGTTATGAGAAGGATAGCTTATATAACAATCTCTCAATGAATAATTGCAGAAAAATCTTCAGACCAGATCTGAAGCTTGTGTAATGGCACTCAAAGTGTTGGCAATAATATCAAAAGTTGAAAAACACAGACTTCAAATTCATCATAAACTGTGAAGAAGTTGAAAATGAGAAAAAAAAATCAATAAACAAAGGTAAGGTATTACAACAATATCACATAAACCTAACTGTAGCAAATGAATAAATCAAATAAAACTTTACTTCCTTCCCAAAAAAATTAAAAGACACACGAAAAGAGCAAAATTGAAAAACATCTGTACTCAATCTCTGCCTAACGAGAAGCGATTGTTAAATGGAATCAAACAGAAGAATTCACATGCATCAGGAGGGTGTGCCACACTCCTGATGATGGAGGGTTGTCACATGTTGATTTACAAGAGAGATGCAGTTGAATCATGTTGATTGTGAGAGTTCAAGGTATGTGGTATGGAAAATATTTTTTGCATATAGAAGGCAACAATGAATATGTGAGAGAGGTAATGTACTATATACCAGAAATAGATTTTCTTCTGTTGTTTTGTATTGCTAAGCCTAATTTCATACACGTGCAGCATTGTGCAAAATACATTGTTAAACTCCAAACAATTTTCCAGAGAATATATTTAGTTAAGAAACCAACCAAACATGCAGCCAAGCCTTAGACAGTAATAAGAAATGATTTCCAAAATCTGCAGTTTTATTACAAGTCAAAATACACCAAAATCATTTGGAAAAGATCTATTTTTTAAATATGCTTAGTATGAAATAATTTACTAACATCAAATAATTTATTCTAAGAATAATAAAAGTTATAATATTTACAAATTAATAAGTTGCCAGTCAATAAAAAACAAAAAAGGTAATGAAATTTCAATCAGAAAAGTTAAGATATCAAAACATTTTATTGCTAATTCTTACACTAACAGACCACACACCTTTTTCCCATCCACAACAGCAAAGCTACATTTATAAGCACATTTCATTGTGTCCCGGTCTAGCTTCTGAAGGAGGGCACCTCCACTCCCAAAAAATACATTATCTGTACTCCACTCATTTTCTTTTAACTTCTGAAGTATTGGTTCCAGAGTTTTGTAACTGATACCATCTCCCTGAATTAATCGAACGTAAGGAGGAAGTAGTTTGTACCCCTTTTTATTCTTAGTTGTTCCAAATTGTTTGCCTAGAATATTCAAGATCTGAAAACATGTAAAAATTACAATATATAAAATACACAAGAACCAAAGGTAAAGCTTGCAAAACTGTTTTTTCTAAGCACAAGATCAACAGGATTAAATTTAAATACTTTTTTAAATTAATAATTTAAATTAAATAAAAAAGGTTTGTTTTTTTTCCATAAGTTGTTTGAAGGTTTATTTAGTGCAAGTTTTCAACTTTAGTGTTGGAATTTTCATCAGTCTAAATGTAGTTCATATAGGCCTAATTAGATTGCCAAAGGAATTAAACTGTGTGTGTGTGTGTGTGTGTGTGTGTGTGTGTGTGTGCATGTTTTTCTTATAGCAAAGCCACATTGGGCTATCTGCTGAGTCCACCGAAGGGAATCGAACCCCAATTTTAGCAGAATTGAAAAATGAGTTAGAAACATTAAAACTTTTAATAGAAACCAGTAGTTCAAAAGTATGTTTAATATTTTATCAGGAAAAGTTCCTTGATCAAAGCACTGCAAAATCTTACTTTCAGAAATAACTCAAGCTAAAGCTCTAAACAACTAGGTCTTAACTAAATAACTCTGGTTATTTATTTTGTGGAGAACTGAAACCTTCTTCAATGTAAATAAACTATCAGTAGTGTCCAAGTTTCACAGCAATAGTAATTTGTATGTTTTAAGTTTAAATTTTAAAAATATCCTGAAATGTAAAATATAAATCTTTTCTGATATCACAACACACTTCATTAATCTCTCATCATATAACATTAGATAGAAAGATGACACACTTTTACAATAAATTTTAATACCTTTGAGTAACAAACAGTTTACATATCTTTGGAAAGTGGCAACAGTGTTAAGTGCTTCTCTGACATAACAGGTGGTTTAAAAATTGTGACAAAATAGAACTTTATTCAGCTTCTGTGACACAACGAAAATGGAAAGTTCATACACCTTTTGTGCTAAGAAGTATTTTATATCAAGTCCTGTATCTATCCTCTTTCAAATGAACTTATGAAGAAATACAGATATATATTTTTTGCATATCAGCTAAATAATTGGGTATAATCATATATGCTAGTTCTTCTTAATGTTACCTCAAGTAACAATAATAAATCAATACATCCTGGTCAGTGTGATGAAAACTTAAGTTATATGAAAATTCATTCCTGCAACTCATCTACTGCAGGATAAACCCAATATACCCTCCCAAACCAGTTAAACATCAGATACCTCAAGCTAAATTATTGTAAATAAGCCCTAAAAATTATGAAGATTTCCAAAGGATACATTATTTCTTTAAAACTTGAAAAACAATTTCAGCATCATATTTTCAACACACAAAAATTCAGAAATGTGATCATTATTTCTGAAACTCTTGGCAAAGGTACAATTGTCATTTATCATAAGCAATGTGACAATCACTACAAGCATCATAGCTGATACTTTGTACTAACACAGATTATTTATTTATCATTAGTAATGTGATCTGTCACAAGTATGTTTAGTGATACTTTTGTTCAAGGTAGAAATATTATGTAAAGTGGCTGATAAAAGTTGAACAATGATTATATAATCACAGAACAATATGAATGAAGTGTTGCAAGTTATCTCCAGTAATGTTAGATTGTAGCCAAAAATAAGAACAGCTGAATAAAATTCCAAAATAAGAAATTTTGCACTTTCAAGTAATGTCAACTATCAAAGTATAAAAAGTTAATCTCAAAAGAAAAGTTATCTTTTTATTTTCACATAAACACCACTGTAAAAAAATGAGTTTAAGCCAATTTTATGACAAAAGCCCCAAAATGCACCTTTTACATGGTAAAGAAAACTGTATATTTCTTTCCAACTCTTCAATTAACATATTTTGTTGCATGTAATGAAATGTATTTTTTTCTTACCATTACTATGACACAAAAATAGAAAATAACTGCCTTATGTTTTCTGTTCATTTAATAACTGAATTCCATGTAATATTTGCTAATCTTATAAATATAGAAAAACAGTACCATCAAGCTACAAGAAACAAAAAAGGAAGAATTAAGCAGCAATTGAAACCAATTCACCAGAGCTACTGGCCAAACAGGCAAGTTATTGTAAAAATATACTGACCATTCCCAAACATTCATAGCCCTACTTATCCAACAGTTTAGGTCAGACATTTGGAAAATATTGTAAAGTAGATTACTTGATGTTTGAAGTATATGTTTATGTTTCATTATGATTAACATTCCAATACTTATTGCTTATAGGAAGGTTGGAAGGCTATCTGTACTAGCCACCCTTAATTTAGCAGTGACTACTAAAGGGAAGACAGCTAGTCAACACCACCCGTCATCAACTCTTGGGCTACACTTTTACCAATGAATAGTGGGATTAATCATTACATTATAATGTCCCCACAGCTAAAAGGGTGAGCATGTTTGGTGGGATTCAAATTTGCAGATTCTATGTTGAGCACTCTAACTACCAGGCTATGCCAAGCCTCTTGAAAATAGAAAAAAAAGTAAAAAACAAAACAAATATTTTTTTATATTATTGAACATCATCCCTATTCACTCTCCACAGATATGTTTCTTTTGACATCAACTTCCACTGTAAATAAATTGATAAATATTTTGCAAGTAATTAGAGTCCTGAGGATCTAATTTATATAAATACTGTTGGTGTTCTTTTGGTTATTAATAATGTATTCATGCGACATTTTGCCCACTGGAAAAAAAAGTTTCCATAATAAGACATCAAGTAAGAGTTATTTACAGGTTATGAATATGGTAGCAAATTGACTTATGATTGAAAACCATGAGGATGATGAATGTTTTTATTGCACATAAGATTATTTTCATATCATTCTATAAACAAAGTTTCATATGTATTAAAAAACACTATCAGATATTTACAGATTTCAACAAATGGTGTATTTAACAAAATATCAAGCAAACAGATAACATTAAAATTCCTGGGACAGCTAATTGTATCAAAGATGCTGCATACTAATAAGGAGATTTAGATCATTTGATGTGTTTGGCCAGTATGTGGCAGATGATGTTTAACTATCCAAAATGTAATGTGATGTGTGTAGGTTTTCACAATTTAAATGGGTTGGTTGGTTGATTTAGTGTTTTATTGCACAAAGCAGCTAGGCTATCTGCACCAAACATCTGGTAAAAAGTTAAAAGTTAGTAAAATTCATAAAAGGAAATTAAGGTAAAACAAAACAAAGTTTAAAAAACATAAATAGCATAAAAACCAATGTTTACATCTAGTCTTCAACGTCAAGAGAAAAACTACAGAGCCTACACAGTCACCTGATTTCGAACCATCTGTATAAATAGGAATGGAAGGATGGTTCAAAAGATGTTCAGCAAATAGCAGACAGTATTTCCAATTGGTAGAGTCTGCTTTTCTCAGCTGACTTAAAAACAGGTCATATCTGGGGACTGTAAGAAACCATGGTGGGATGAGCTGACCTGTGGATACAGCAATGTTATCCAACGACAGACCCAACTCACCCAACTGCGCCTGGATACGAAGGCCAAAAGCAACAATGCCAGACTGTCTGTTGTGAAAAAGAATGGCCCACTGATGAAGGAAAACACAACTCCAAGTGAGATGCTGCAGTAAAGATCAAAATTTTGAAGCATACAGTAAAGACAGTTGCAAACACCAGAGGTGTAGAGGAGGTTCATGAGATTCTGTGTACAAGCTCTGGACTGGGGAAGTGCAGAAAGCCTTGGTGCAGTGCCAAAGTCCTTGATAATGAATGGGGTCCAGCATCTTTAAGACCGATGGTCTGGCAGAGCCACAGCCCAGTGAACCACAATCGAGTTTCGATCAAATAAGAGCATGATATATTTTTAGCACAGAACATCAATCCGCTCCCCAAGTGGTGGAAGAGAGGACACAGAGGATGTTCAGTGCTCTTGTACATTTGACCCGTAGTTGCTTGATGTGTGGTATAAAGGTCAGACTATGGTCAAAGATAAGCTCAAAGAACTTTGTCTCTGGGACCACAGACAGCACAACTTCACCAATACAGAGTTCAGAATCAGAGTCAGCACCCTGTTGGTGGCAAAAGTGCATGCAAATGGTTTTAGAGAGAAGTTAAAGCCATTTGCTGCAGTCCACTTCAGTAAACAATTGAGGGCATTCTGTAGCTGCCGCTCAATATACCTCATGTTCGACGACTGACAAGAGACGTGAAAGTCGATGTTGAGCCCGTTTGCAATAGTGAGAGGAAGTTATTCAGTGATGGCATTAATTTTTATATTGAAAAGTGTGACACTCAGAACACAGCTCTGAGGGACTCCAAGTTCCTGTGGAAAAGAACAGGAAAATGTTGAAACTACACGAATTTGGAATCTCTTGTCAATTAAAAAATTTTTTTTAAAAATGGGCAAATGGCCATCTAACCCATATATATGGATGTCTCACAAAATGCCATACCCCCATGTTGTCATTTGAGAAAGGCTCCTCTGATCAGCATTTCAAGTCGAATCAAGTGGTCCATGGTGGAGTGCTGTCGTCGGAACCCACACTAGGTGAGCAAGAGGAGGTTGTTTGATTCGAGGTTCCAAACAAAACGAACATTAACCATCCTCTCTAAGGTCTTACAGAGACAGCTCATCAAAGCAATTGGACAGTAGCTAGAAAGAATTTTGGGATCCTTCCCAGGCTTAGAGAAAGGTAGGACAACAGCCTGGCACCAGGCATCAGGAAAAACATTCTCCTGCCAGATGCAGTAAAAAACAATCAGAAGAATAGCAAGGGAAGCAGGAGATAGATGGCACAAAATATCATAATGTATATCTTCAGGTCCAACCTATGTACCGCCAGACCAATGAAGGGCCAGTTTAAGTTCCACCAGTGTAAAGGGATAATTATAGTCATAGAGACAATCACCTCAAAAGGAAAGAGGTGACTGCTCTGCCCAAGTATTGATGGCTAAGAAGCAGAAGTGCTAGATACTCAGCAAAAGCTTTCATCTAGAGTATCGTAAACGTTCTGGGTATCAGCTACTTCCTGGCCATCAGAGAGCAAGATCGAGAGGGGTCAGAGTGATACTGCCCACTCAGGATAAGTAATGTTATGAATCATTTACAAAAAAATGTTTAGGGCAAGAACGAAAGTAGGATGGGTGAGAACCATTAAAATTGATGCAATGAGGATCCGTTTCACACTCATAGTCATCATGGTCCTTGCCACTGCAACGAGCACACGTCAAGGAACCATGACTTGACATCTTCAAGTGACCGAACCATTGACACTGGAAACATCAAAGAGGGTTTGGAATGTATGTCTGTACTCTGCAATTAAGATAACCTGTCTTCATGGTGGCAGGCAGATGTGGTGATGTAAATGAGAGAATGAGGACATTGGTCAGCACCATAATTCCATCTTTGTGAGTGGAGATACGCCTCACTGCAGAAACTCCTTGGGTGGAGAAACCAGCGAGAATCTCCGACTCTAGGATGTTCTTCAAATCCCTCTCAACAATAACTCCTCATGATGAATTCAAAGTAGCATGAGGTGTAACCTCAACAGGTATATCCCCAATTGCCTTTGAATGTAAAAGGAGTTCACTGTGTTGAGATGTGGATGTTTCCACCAACATTTCACCAGATCCAAGCTTCTTAACTGACTTTGGAGGGCCAGCAGGTCCCTCTTGTCCCTTCTGATTGAAAAATGGAGACTTTTGTCCTAAAGGTTTGTCTGAAAGTAAATGCAATATAAGAAAATGAGGTACAACATGTGGTCATTTACCTATAGACTATTTTTTCACTATTTTATTAAGATTTTTAACTGGAGTATCTATTGTAAAGAAAGGGAAATTTTGATGCCCACTGACCTCACCCACCATGGAGCCCTACGAGGGGATGCACTACAATGTCAAACAAGGACACTACAGCAATGCCAGGGTTTCATGAGCACTATACCCAAACACCAGCATCAGATACAATGTCCACAACACCTGTTGAGAACATCCAACACTGGTACTTGGTTGACCCTAGCCCGAGTGGACCAGCCAACTGACACAAGGTGGGTCACCCCAATGCTAACCATCTACAGGAATTTAAGGCCAAAGTGGTGTGTCAGAGTTGGACCCCTCAACCACCAGGATCCTCCCCTCCCCTTCACGGGTTGCCACACACGGAAGTAAACTGAAAGAACAGAACCTTCCCTGGAAGGTCCCCTCACCATGTACAGGAATCCACACTGAGGGGATTTGAATGGGAATACATCAAAGTAATTGAAAAAAGATCTAGGTGTTGTGATAAAAAAAATCACTTAAGTTATCTGAACACTGTACTGTAGCTAGCGACAAGGGACAAACACAATTTTAGGTAGCATCTATAGAAATACGAAATACAAAACAAGGGATATCATTGTTTCACTGTATAGATCATTTCTAAGGCCTTATTCAGAGTACTGTAAACAGTTTTGGGCTGCCTTCCTCACAAAGGACATTGAACTGTTGGAGAAAGTTCAGAGAAAAGCCAATACGATGTTACTTGGGATAGTGAGATTGTCCTATGAGGAAACTAAAATATGTAAACGTATTTTCTCTGTAGAGGAAAAGGGTGATGATTGAGGTGTTCAAGATTAAAGTTATTGATAATACAGTTCCATCAAACTTTGTGTTCACAGTGAAAACAACATGGCAAGGAATTATTATATATTCAAATTTTGGCAGTATAGGAGTTGTCTGCTGTTTAAACATTATTACTTTTAAACAGGGTGGTTGACTTTTGGAAGGAGTTGCCTTCAAGTGTGGTGAAGGCAGAAAATTTAAGAGACCAAGAAAAAATTAGATGTAACGTGTAACACTAGTAGTTTCATCATCATTTATAAAAATTTATTAATGTTCACTAGTGGTTTAATGTCATTTGTACTGAGGTTATATAGTTTCTATTCAATACAGCATTCAAAGTACAGCAGTTGTCAAATCAACATTTCAAAATTTGTCAACATAAAAAAAAAGTGGGTAAGAACTGATTGGCAAGCTGTTTGTAGTTTTGTAATTTAGAATCTCTTCTTTATGACAAATTGTATCTGCTTTCAAAGTGGAGATACGTATGATTTTTTCAAGAGAATGCACTAAAATTGTGTTAAGTCAATAAATTCATGGATTACCTTCACTAGTGTGTTATGAATTGATTTTATTAATTTCAACTTATTGCCATCCACAGCAAACTGATCTGCCAGGTATATACATACAGGCCAGTCAAAATATTCCATAATTTGCCTAAATAATCAATAAATGTATTTTGACATTTCACAAACATACTGCTGAAACTGTGAGTAAGACACTACATTAATCATAACAGGCCACAATCTTTTATGTTAACAAACACAGCTTGGAATGTTAACTATTTCTTTGCTATTATTATCTCATAGAAAAAAATAAGTCACATGCTCAAGTAGTATGTGTTTTATATGTTTTACATACCAATATTTTTCCGTTTGTTAGATCATAAAAACCAAAATTATGAACGTTTTTTTTCCAATTTTTACTGTGGTGTTTATTCCATATATTACATTTCAGGAAAAAAAAATTTGTCTTCTTGTTTTTCACACTTGTTGATAGTTCTTAAAACTGCATTAACATCATACCTTTCTTTATAGATTTTTTATCTATAAAATATTGAATGCTCTCCTTTGTTAACTTGGTAAATATCACGTGCAAATATTTAAGCACTTAACTGTCTTTATAGATTTATATTAAAGATATGATTAAGGACATGGTTGTGATATATAATTTTTTCTACGAGAAATAAAAACTAAAATTTAGTTTGCTTAGACTTGTATGACTTACTACACATATTTTTATTATATAGAATTAAAGATATTTTTATCACAAATTACACGAAACACTGATTAAGAAACACAAAAGACTACAATAGTTTACACACACTCTCTAGAGAACCTGCTAAAAGTATATGAAAGAACACATTAATTTAAAGAAATAAACTAACTTCTCAATAACTATTGTCACTTATAAGTACACTGACCTTTAACACCACTGTGGCTGGGTCACCAGAATCAGGTCTGATGATTAGCACACCCCCTTGCTTTCCTCGAGCCTCGACAGAAGGTTTTAACTCTGTACCCCAGATGTTTTCACAGCAGTTAAACACATCATAGCTGTCACTTACCACAGCTAGAGTTCCTGAGGGAAAGTGATTCAGCATATTACGACAAGCTTCCAGTTCCCCCAACACACCCCATGTTGTCATTGTGCTGAGGACAGTAATGTACAAACAAACAATTTAATTCTTGGATCAAATGCTCATTTTTACATTGGTATTTACAACCATGATTAAGAAATTTGTTTTATGAAGTTCCTTATATACTCAAACATTCGTTTTTGTATCATTTAGGGAAAAAAAAAAAAGGCCCAAGTCAATTTTTGTATGTGGTCATTTAGGTTTTGTGTGTAAATTCATTTTCTCTTATATTATGTAATGTTCTGAGATGGATGAACAATTGTATTAAATTTTAATAATGAATAATCAATTACAGTAAAACTACTAAAACTAAATTTCTGTTCATGACCCAACCTGTGCTCTGTGGCAGGAATGGAAAACCCAGCCATCTTACATCCATAGTAATTTCTGATAAGTAGTAAACCAGCTATTGAATCTGTTGATATAAAGTTCACCATGTGAGCTGCTCCTCCTATGGCTGCTGACTGATGTAACATAAAGGAAGAAAGATAAAAACATGTTAGTATTTATGCCAGACCCAACTTGGAAGAAAAAAACCTGGCATAAATCTTTATACATTATGCTTTTTTTTTTTTTTAACAAGAACTATTGCAAAAATCTAAAAACTCTTACCACTTTCAGAAATGAAAGAAGCAAAAACATTGTTAAAATATAACTATACATATATTAACAATAGTATTGTACCAATAACTTGCATATTTACATCACATTAGCATTTGGATAAACTAAATAGCTTCTAAACATATCATGAAAAGCTTAATTTTAAAATATATGTTATATATAAGTAACCATAGAAAAACTTATGAACATATGCTATTTCATATCCATAATCTTGTCTTGGAAATTTGTTACCATCTAGAAATGTTTCACAGTAAAAAGAATAAAAACCCAAGAAATGACAAACCTCCACTGAGGAACATCCACGAAAACCAAAATCATGGAGTTGCATTGGAAGTGTGTTTAAGTCATCTGCTGTATCACACAGGTACTTAGCAAGCAATTCTTTCTGACATCTTGAATTAGTAGCAACTGTAGTAGGATACCAAGTCTGAACTAGGAGAGTCTAAAAATCATTAAGACCATAAACTGCCATTTTGAAATTTTAAAGACAATGTCACTGACTTGACACATTGTTAAGATCCTTCATAATATTAAGTTGTATGATTTATTTCTGTGCTAATAATCTTTACTCAGCATAACACAGACTATTAGAAATAAAACTACTAGTTTTTGATAGTTGGCTAGTTCTGTTTAAAAGTTTATTACTTAACTAGTAGATATTACATTACGTTCATAGAGCTCGATCAACAAGACATCTGTTTTGATATGTTAGATAGAATGTATGTTCTGACTGATTCTTATTGACCAGGTAATGGACAGTACTAAGAACCAAGGACAGAGTATGATAGGAAGACTGGAATGGACTTATAATTTGATGATACCTGCACTAATTCTTGACACTAAGATAGTAATATTATAAGAATTTCTGAATATGTGGTTGATTAATAAGTTTCAATGTTAGCCACATAAATGTGGTTACTTGGGATATGGTGATCAGAAGTTTTAGTTTTCAAATTTAAAAAGAAAATTTTCATTGTTTGTGGACAAAGCATCAGACACAGCAATCTTTCAATGACAAATACCAGTTTATTTATTAATTTTGAATTTTTTTGACTTGAAATAATTTGTTGAAAAGCAGGATTTAATACTTGGCCATTGTTATTCTGCAGGTTTGGTTTTATAATCATTAATACAAACTTCTGAAAGAAAGCAAACAAGAATATAAGCAATGTATCAATTAAACCACCTCTGCTACATCTAATGCTGAGATATAACAAACTTAGTTGCAGTTGAAGCAATACTCGTTAGCAAACTGCTTGATTAGCAGTTGTTTTGGTATTAACCAAAGTGTAATTTTTACACAAGTCACTACATGTCACAATTGTGGTAAGGAACTTTAACAATATACACTCTTATTATTTAATATCAACTGTTTAGTACTTCAGTTAACCTACTCATTATTCAAATAATCTAGAAGGTTAAGTGACCACAGCACCAATGGGTTAAAAACTAAAATAGTAACTATAAAAACTGAAGGAATGTAAATAAGGGTATGTAGTAATATGTGAACAAAAAAGCATCTGCTACATTCAGTGCCAATGAGGTGTTTTGCCCAATATCAGGGCTCTTCAAGATGGCTTGTATACAACAGAATTAGCAGTGGTTTTAGACGCTCTTAAACAAAACTATCAACCAAGATAACCTCTAAACTCTTGTATTTCAGAAGCCTGTTTAAAGATCTTTCCACCTGTCACCAATGTGAGTGATCAGCCTTATTGAGTGATATCTATAGTGTGTTTCACAGTTGTATTGTAATGGAGATAGGAAAAATAATTGGTCTTGCTAATTGTATTCTAAACTAACTGAACCAGCCTGTATGAACTTTTCAGAAGAAAATAGAATTATTTATGGTTTTAGATACAACTATGATATCCTACAGTGTAAAGACTTTTTGTATATACATCTGACTTGTTTTGAATACATTATTTTAAAATAATTGGATCGTGTGCTGTCAGTTTATTTTTCATATTTATTGCCAATAAGTTACAAACACCTACTCTAAAAAATCCCAGCCTATACAAAACTGACAGCATATATTAACATTCACCTTTAAAAATTACTTCTTTTTATGGGTTATATATGCAATATTTGTCATTTTTCTATGAATGACAAGATTAAATAGCATCTATCTGCAAGAAATTAGAAATGTGTTGTTGTTTTATTTTTTTAAAGTTTATTAGATACACTCTCATTCTGGTAACTTTTTTCATTAATTCAAAGTTATTTTGAGTATGTCATATTTGATCCACAACCACATGAGAACACAAACAAGAAAAAAGTCATGGTCATGGTATAAATATATGCATATATTTAGACAATGGTCACAAACTTTTACCAGTGACTTTTTTGTAATATATACCAACAAATGCTGTGATTCTTATCACAACTAGAGATGGTGAAGTTTTTCATAGTTTATAAAAACAATAATGTTCAAGTTCTATTGTTAACTTTTGGTACTTACATCATTGACCTTGCTCAGTCTGATAACTGCAATTACATACTTCTGCAAATTTTGGTGAAGGCAATCTTAAACTATGTAGCTTGATAATCTTTCCACACACCCTCTATTGTATGTGGACTTTTCTAACATCATGTTTAAGTGGCTTAAAGAACCAGACTTTCATTAGAAAGACTTTACATGTACATGATCTAATAAAATTGCTATAATTCCACTTTATTTGGCCTTCTTTCTCGTGAAATCAATCAATGTTTTTAAAATATGGCTGGAAGCCTGCAAACATATGGCTTGTCAACCTTCATTTCAACCTTTTGTTTTTTTTACCAATTAATTTTCTTTAATGACTATAGCCTTCAGTTTGAAGATATGAGCAAGAATTGTATTACCTTAAGGTTAGATTTCATTACACTGATAACTCCATTTTTCATTATTTTGAGTCTTATGCAATTACATCATTTAACCATTTCGTAATACACCAATATCCTTCCTTGGAAAACATACACATTCCTCTAGATGTAAGTTTATGTATGACAATAATACATTTTCAGATGGTAAGGATCACAGGGAACAAAATATACAGATGATGAATATGATCCTCATGGTATTATAGTTCACATGTACAACAAACTTGGGTATTAACATCAAGTGTGATTAACCCCTTGTAATAGTACTGTCATAAGCCAAAAGCACAAACCTTTAAAGAGTTTTAACACTAATCTTTAGGATATTTTAAATAAAATAGTTATATATATGTGTGTGTGTTAACAGCCAAACTAAAATGAAATTAGAGCCTATGTCTTACCACTGTGTCTGAACAAGTTCTTTACCTAAAATACAAGTTCAGACTCAGGAGGGTTTGAACCAGCATCTCTACACTTAAGAAAGGTTGTTAAAATTATTAGATTGAAAGACACAAGGTTTTAAAACTTACACAGTTTAAGTTTCCACTTCTCTAAAAACTATGAATACTGAAAAAACATACTAAACAGAATGTTAATTTTTTGAATTATAATATAGTAAATTATAAATATTTTCCAAACAAATTAACATTTTAAAAGGATTTTTTTTAAATCATTACTCAAACTCAACTGTGTAAATTTCACTGGTTCATCATGTCTACTAGAAGCTGTTAAAGAACAAAACAAGAACAAAAAAGAAATTCTGAAACATCTATTTCAACACACCTCAAACCAATTTGTCAGCCATGGAACAACAGGATCAGTGTTTTCAACAGTAAAAAGGACATTCCGTGTAGGGATGACAGAGCCTTCAGGTACAGCTTTAATTCTTAGTGGAAGATGTCCCTTATGCTTCTAGAAACATGAGAAATATGCTATCTATAACAACATGATAAAACAAACTTTTACTTCCAGTTAATGGTAAACAGTTTGGCATTACATAATTTATCCAGACAATGAATGATGCATTATACCAATGGGTGTCATGGTACCTCTCCATGCTGTAAAGTTGCAATATACATTTATATTAGATGGTTGATCTGGAAATAGAAATGCTTCATAAAGGAACATGATTAAAAATAAATAGGTTTGGTTAGGTAGTCAACTAGAAGTAAATCTTAATTACAATAAATATGAACAAAACCTGTAAGCTATCCCAACTGAAGCATTACTTATATTTATGATCCCACTTTGCAAGTTCCTTACAGAACATGGCAAAAAAATAAAAAAACTGACTTGGAAGTATTTTGTATCATCTAACATTAGAAATCACCACTAATTACTTACAACTGAAGTGCAAGTTTAATTGTGGGTAAAAGTACTAACAATTTCCATATAAAAATTATAATAAACTACATATCAGCATCAGGTGAATTCTGCATGTAGCTGGTGGGAGAGATAAAAATCTTAACATATTTTTTGTATTTTCATCTTGTGTCCACTTTTAACTATTGTTTTGCAGTCCAGTGACTGTTTTACAAATCTAGAGTAATACATATTTTTAACACAATAGTTAAGATTCACTCCTTGTTGATTAACTAATCAAACTTTTTTTTCTCCCATATAACTATATCAAAAGTAACCACTTAATTACTGGTTATACACATTTATTAGATTTAACAAACAGAGTAACAGTGTAACAAAGGCACAATTTATTTTTACACTCAGTAAAACAATTCTACTAGCTGTTTCTAACAATATCTCAAACTTTCTTAGAGTCAGCTATATTTTTTTTCTGCAAGAGCTGTAAATTGATAAAGATGGTAATCATCAGAAGCACTACAAAGAAAACAAATACTAAAAGTTTCTATGAAATTTTCTGTATTATGTTTTGCAATTATTTTATTGCTTATATTACAGGAAGTCATCAGATACCAGTTAAAAGCATAACAATGTCTTGACTTGTGGAATTATACAGACTTTTCTCTGTTAAACTTTTTATTTGCAGGCTTTCAGCCATCTTACAGTGGGTGAATAGCTTGCAAATAAAAAAAATATATTTAACATAAAGAAAAGTCTGTACTTAACATGAATTATATGTATATAAAAATGTAAAATATTAAACTTTTCAGGCTATTATATTGTCAGGAAAACAAAATTGAGTCTGAAGCATTTAAGTTACCTCATGATAATTGTACACAAAATACTGTGAAATACACATTACTTCCATGCTAAGTATATTGTGAGAGAACAATTCATTTGGATAAAGCTAAAGAATTTCAACAGTATCTTAACTATTCCATTTCTTATAACATGTTTGCAACTAAGAGTATACTCTAAACTCAGAATGATTACTTAAGAAATAAAACATCCCATACAAATGCACATTCAAATCAAATGTTATCAATTATAATCAAACAATATATTTTTATCTTAATAAGCAATAAAACTATTTCTTTTATCTATACACATGAACAATTGATTACTTAAATCCACATATAACTTTGGCTCATTCCTTTACTTATGTACATTCTAATGTTATTAATCTATCATTTTCTCTGAACAAATTTGATCTGCAACTTTCTTACCTGAACCACACCCTAATATCAGCTGGTAAAGGCTGACTAAAAATAAACCCTTCTGTTTTATCTAGTAACCATAGTAACTATGAAAATGTTTGAAACTGAAATATCATATGGCAACACAAATTGATTATAATGAACAAAAAATTCAGATGGTAGAAAGAGTCACATGGTTCCTTTTAAAATGAAAAGATTTATTATTTTCTTTTATTCATCTATACATGTTCCTCTTTTGAGCTGACATTTTCCTTATTTTGTGCAAACCACCTACGGCTATAAAACGGGCGTAATATTGATACAGAAGGCCCGAGTAACACAGCAATAAGAGAGAGATAGAATGTTCTTTTACATTTCATTTTTCTTGGTATTTCTTTAAAATAAAAATTTTGAACATTACTCACACTAAGACACTCCAAAATTAAGTTGGTTGGAGTAAATACATTAGTCTAATATAAAAAAGTTTTTTTAATTTTAGGAAAAAAGGAACATAATGATAGTCACTGTCTGATAAAATGATAGACAGTTAAAGTGTTAAACTTTAAACATACAGTTTAAACACTTCCTAACTGAGATATTTCAATATTCCCTTTTTTCTTTGTGAATTTCATTTTAAGTAAAACTGAAAAAAAACCAAACCAGTTTGAAGTTATAAAACTAATGAAACTTTGATTTAATCATTTTTTATTTCAAGAGCTAAATTCACAAATAACTGCAAGCTATGCTTTATAATGTTTAATGAGAACTATAAGACAGAAGATAATACTTCTGAAATGGGTAAAAATCTAGAGAATTTAACAAAAGAAACTTTGCAAATCTCAATGAAAATTATTGGGGCTTAATCAGCAAGTCACTAAAGCATGCTGATAATATAGCCTTGATTATTCTACCTTATGTTGAAGCACTACAGTGATATAAACTGATTAGTAAGTTGGACAAATACTTGAGAAATGATTTCTGTAACATGTGCAACATAATATGCTTTGATTATCATAATGTTTTGTCACATGTTAAATACAGATAAGAACACATTCAACAGCATAAGAGATGAAAATGATCGAGGCATAGTAGTATCCAAGTAATTGAGTCATTGAGGCAATGTTTTGTTTCTGGTAGAGAAACTAAAAGACCATTAGAATATTTTTAAACATAATAGTTACAAGTTAAGAGAAATTCTCATTCTATAAATATAGCTTGACATACTGTTTACACTTTTGGTATCTTTATCTAAAAAAAGATACTGATTCAGAGAGAACTTCTAGGATGATAAAAAAATTAATAAAAAAAACTTTTACAGCACTCTTAAATACAAATTTAGTACCATATTAAGCTTGATTAATTTGCTTTACCTCATTCACATAGGAAAAATAAAACAAAAAACTTTTCAGTGTAAAATATGTGTGTGTGTGTGTGTGTGTTTTCTCATAGCAAAGCCACACTGAGCTATCTGCTGAGTCCACCGAGTGGAATAGAACCCCTAATTTTAGCATTGTAAATCTGTAGACTTACTGCTGTACCAGCAGGTGACCAGTGGAAAATATGAGCACTTTGCAGTTATGACTAAATACATTTAATTACAAGTTCTAATTATTATGATGTAAAAGAAAATTT
The DNA here is from genome assembly GCF_004210375.1 of Tachypleus tridentatus. Lineage (NCBI taxonomy): Eukaryota > Metazoa > Arthropoda > Merostomata > Xiphosura > Limulidae > Tachypleus > Tachypleus tridentatus. The sequence continues at coordinate 74,090,192 of NC_134837.1, read as the reverse complement.
AAATCATGCAATGCAAAAAACCATCAAATGATTATATTTTTCATAAAAATTCTGAATTTACCATAAGAATGTGTTTCCATCCTTCTTCATTGAATGCATCTTGTCTAATATGAGACTGGCAGATTTCTTTGGCTTCCTTAATCTTACTTTCTGTGATGACAGGCCCAACTAACCACCTTTTTATGATGTACTGTAAACCAAAAAACACAGTATATGGAAACCTTCCTCCTCGACTCTCAAAATAGGAGTACACTGTACTTGTTCCTGGAGGGTACTGCAAATGATGAGTTGTCTAGATATCAAGATAAAGAAACCTTATAAATATTTCAAGTTGAAGTTTTCTGTAGTTTTGCTTTGTTTTAATTGAACCCTTTAAATTTAAATTAATTTAATTAAAAACAATTTAATAAATTGATAAAAGTCATACTAATGTAATTTTATGACTCCATGGGGCTACATTATTATCTTAAACCTACAAGACTTTGTCCTGAACATAGGAACTGAGGTTCATTATAGAGTTTTACACAAGACACTTATTTACTTCAAGTATAAAATAAGTCTGACAGGTGAGAGAGCTAGGCCCACAGCATAACACACACATACAGCAAAGAACCATTTAGTCCTTCAAGGCAGTTCTTGTCAGACAGCCAACTGCATTGTGAACATAGGAATGGCTCAGATTGGTCAACAAAATTGTATTTTAAATATTGCTTGAACAGATCATATGAACTTTACAATACTATACAATGTTTCCTTTTATAACAATATCTATGTAATGATGGAGTCACAAGTTCTAATAATGTCTGTAAATATCATAACAAAAAGTTTGAATTTTTTTAACAACATTATAACTCAAAACCAAAACTATATGAAAGTAAATGTGTGTTCCCAATACTTCTGTATTGGAAGTGAACAAGTGAAACATTCTGAAATGTTTGAAAAGTACAGGGTGAATTACCTTTTGAACAGTATATCTTCAAAGCTCCATCTATTATACTTATGTCTGAGTGGCTTTAAGTCAAGGTAAAGATATAAAAATAACTCTCCAGTCATTATGACCATCAAACAAAATTAAGGTGAGTTAAAATATTAAGTTGAATTCTCCACTAGCTAAAAATTACCCCATAAGGTTACTAATCTAATAAATAAAAAGTTTGAAAGGTTGCTTCTATGTACTGTTAGAGTATGACTGTTAGTTTTAATATTTATTACATAATATATAGCCATGATACAAGAAGTTTAAATTTTTATTTAATGACTATAGCAATTTAGTACACAATTTTATATTTAAATAGTTGTAAAAGATGACAATTACAACTATTCTTGAAATTTTATTAAGACTTTAATGTTAATACACATCAGTATAATAGGTAATTTAAGCATAATCTACAGTCACTCAGAAACAATAAAGGATGCAACTTTGGGTGTAAAGGCAACTGTCACACCTCTGAGAACTTGAGCAAAAATAATGTATAAGAATATGTTGACTATACTACATGTACTCTATCACTACTGACAAGACTTTTTGTTCAATACCAGAGCAATTTAGGCCAGTTGGGAAACTTTAGATTGATTTGCTATTTATACGAATAAACAGCATGACCAACAAATTTTATGATGTTAGCTAGGTTAAGTTGTTGAAGTACAATTTTGAACAACTTCATGAGTTATCTAGAAATCAAAATTAAGGAAGGATTAAGAATGCAATATTACTTAATTTACAACCAACTTCTTAATAGTTATTTTTACATGAATTAACCTTTCCAATTTTTCAGTAACTTTACAAACCAGAAAGATGGTCATACAGTCAGATATTTTCTTCATGTAAAATAAGGCAACCTTGCTCAACACAATACTCAAAAAGAAAGAAAATTGAAACTTTCAATGCTAAAACAGTATTACCTACTGTTAAACACATACCATAGTATATTATTAAATAAATGACAATTGTTCAAATTATCGCAGGAAACATGGAAGTTTTTCATGAAACAACTTGCTGAGCCACACAGACAACTTTTTAACTTATACAAGTATATAAGAACCTTAACCGAGCAAGCCTTAAATTTTCTACGAATTCAGAAAACTCACCGAGCACTCGCAATAGGCATTTTATTTTTAGTTTGTATCTAATGTGTCCAAACTGAATGCTACTCATAAAATATAAACTTACAATTAAAACCATTAAATTTCACCGTGTTGCTAAGTCACACCCACTGATTTTTTAGTTTTCTATTTAACATTTTCAATAAGAAATACTACTAGTACTTAGACAATCACAGAAATACATGTGTTGTGCAAAAATGACTAATCCAAACCCTAAAATCTCACACCCATGTTATGCCTCAACAATCTCTTGTACATTTACAAGTTGTAGCTGTACAAGTGATTCATTAGACTGTCACTTCAACGGCGAGAGATATTCGTTAATAGTCTAGCTTATCCTCGCAGTCTTTAATCACTCCACATTAATTGAAATAGTGTCAACTCAAAAATAATAAACACTTTTCATCTAGTTTCAAGAGCCATTTTTTTAGGTTGAACGTTCGAAAACTATAGCATACCTTGTAAGAGTCAGTAGCAAGAATCACGTTTTCCACCGGATATACCCCAGCCATTTCAATCACAGATGAATTGGTAACCACGATCGCTTCTGATGTTAGATGGAAACAACGCCGTCTACAACTGAAAAAAGAAAGAAAGAGAGAAACTTTGTATAATAATGTGTAAAATATTACAATACATAATTAACAAACTAAAAATTTCACAAAATATGAAGAGTTGTGGAATGCACAGATTTTCAAATAATTACATGTACACATGAGTATGAAAATAAAATCCATCTAGTTAATCAACCTTAGAATTTATTTCAAACTTTACATGATATGCATATTATGCTAACAGACAAGTTATAACGTTCCACGTGATCGTATAGTTCATGATGTTTGAGCCTAGATTTCTTGAGCAGATGCAAAGAGGCGTATGGATGTTTGATACTCGCATTTTCCATTTTAGTTTCTAGAAGTTTTATCCTACTATTTATGTTGTTTTCTATGTCATTATTGTTATAGTCTTCTTTAAATTAATTGACTCCCTTTTGTATTTCCCTTTTAACTTCCTAGATGTCCTTTTGTACGTTTCCTTTCGTTACTTTGATTTTTTTTTTTTGTTGTTGTTCATAATTGTAACTGTAAAGGTTATGTCTTGTTCTTATATTTCCTTTCTAAACTTCTTGTCTCTTTCTTCTTGGTGTACCTGCTGATGGCTCAACAGTAACTCTGAAAGCTTAAAATTAGAAACCGGGTTTCGATACTGGTTTTAGGTAGAACACAGATAGCCTATTGTGTGGCTTTACGTTTAACAAAAAATATTCTTCTTTCCATGTTTTTTATCTCTTGTTTCTTAATATTTTAATTTCATTTCACTTGTATGAAACAACAGTACAAACATCTATATCAAAACAACCTATCATACAACAGTACAGAAAATATGTAGAGTGACAAGTCACAACAGCTTTCAAGAGTTACAACAATACAACCACAATTATTGCACACTCTAAACCTTTTAAAGATCCGATGAAGAGGAAAAGCATCATTTACAACATTCTTTACGAATGTCGACTCCAGTATATCGAAGAAAAAAACTGACCAATAAAAATCAGAAGTTCGGATGACAATAGAAATGTAATTAAAATTCTGCGGCCAGAAGTACCAGACTAAAGGTTTTGCTTTTGAGAGAAGGTCCATGGGGGGGTTTGAAAGGAGAGTATTCCTAGCGGGAGGTTACAGGGAACAGACTCTCTTTGAAATTTTTGGGTATTTTTGGTCTGAAACCAGTACAGAATATATCCTTTAAAGATAAATACCAAACATGTATATTGTTCTAACCGTGTACAATAGCTGGCTCAATTACGTTTATTATATTGAGACTAAGATTTTCATAAGATTACTTAAACATACAGAGATGATTCAGTGATAATGCTGCACTTTTTTTTTTCAACTTTTCTGAAAATTGTGTTACTTGAAATGAAATTCCTAAAATTCTTAATGTAATACAGATTTAAATGGGAAAACTATCCAGGTAATCCAAATCATCCTAAATATGACCATTGTTTGGGCACAGTATATATTGTATCTGGCATTGATTCTGCTACATCTTAAAAACAATTATGTTCATATGCATTACTGTTTTCACATAAAATCAAAACCTATAAACTTCAGCCTGAATAACTGTATCAGTCTCTGTGTGAGTTAGAGATTATGTTGTTATTTTTTCAAATAAATATGACTCTATTTGTTTAATTGCTGAACTTTTCAACAGTTCCGGTAAATAACATATGTAATGAGGAATGTTTGTTAAATTTTCTATTTTGTTCATTGACTTAAGTATTTTCTGCCATCTGGAACTAAATATCACAATTTCCAGACAACAGACAACTAGAATTTTCAAGCACCGAGTTTATTTAACATTTTTTATTTTTAGTTAGCGCTAGACTTACCATCAACCATCTTTACCATTTTGGTGATCCATGCTGATTTGGAGTTGTTATGATAGAAGTTATTGTTACGTCTAAGTCATAATACACTGCTCTGTCTAACGTGTGCGGAAAGTCACAATAGTGTCACTAAAAAAAGAAAAACAATCATGGAAAAATCACACAATCTTCTCAACTTTGTGGCATTCTTATTTTGAAGTAGGTGTTTTATTATACGAGCATTAAGTAATGATTCTAGGAGAATATGTGCTCTAGGCAGGAATTTCACATGGACTCATCTTTATGCAAACGCGATTTTATAATGTTCAATGTTTTACTAGTACCTCATTCTTATAAACGCCAATAATACCAATACTACAGCAATGGCAAAAAGCCCACTAGATAGCACAAATCCAAATGAATTCCGAAGTAAACTTCCCTTTTCTCTGGCTCTTGTAGGTTCCAGGTGATTGACTAGTTCGCCTAGGCCGCGAGCTGCCATTGCAAATATTAATGTGCATATGCATAAATCTATGTCTGTTTTCTGAACTTGCAAAATTCGACCTTTTCAAAGGCACTTAGGAAAGAGCTTTATCATCAGTTACCCAATGCTTTAACGGACACCTTGTTGATTCACTTAACAAAACTATTTTCTAACTTTTAACTATTGTTAATTTTAAAGACAGGCAACAATTAGTTCCATGACATTCAAGATGTGATGGCAATCAACACATATCTGCTTACTTTAAAAAGTATATATTTACCTTTTCGTTCTACATTACATGCAAATACAACTAGAAAATCATGACATTGTGTTCGAAGTGATCTAGCATTATACAAAGAAGCTGTAAATCATGACCAACGCTTGTCACTAAAATTCGCTGTATTAACTGAATTACATAAACTTCCAGCTGCTGAATATCTAGAAATAAGTCACCTAACAGTTAAAGCTCTAAGACGAGGGTACTGTCATGGAATGACAAAATACATTAAAATAATGTTTTATCATGTCATCTGCAAGAGTGCTAGACTGCAAAATATACTAAACAAGGATTTGCAGGTCCAATTCAGAGTTTTAAAGTAACTGAATTTGATGGTGATATAGAAGTTGATATAATGGGATCTAATCCCAAAGCTTATGTTGAAAATAATTACTTATTGATTCTGTTTGTTTTCAAGAAAAGTCACATTGGACTATCTGCTGTGTCTACCATAGGGAATCAAATCCTAGATTTTAGCGCTGTAAGTCCATAAAGTTACTGTTATCTCACAGGAGAGACTTGCTAACCGTGACTGAATCTTTCAATAAATGGGTAATGTATCTACGAGAACTGTTGTGTATAAGTTAGTGATAGTTGTGAATTAGTACTTTTATAGTTACGGTATTCTCAATATACTTGTATCGGCAATGGACCACATTCTATCTTTTGTTGGATGTCAAAAACGTGGAAGGCTATAGGAATTAATCTTATATTTACCATCCTGTGTCATCTTCATTCAACTCTGATTTACAAAAAAAAAGAAGAGGAACATAAATAAAATAATCACTGCATTTGTTCATAAAACTTGATAAGTTCATTTACTTGACTTTTCTTTTTGCTATTAAAACTATGATTCATGTAATATCACCTTAGTTTGATATTTGCTGAGGAACCTACAAAGCTCAATATTGTAAACGAACATCTTGCAGAACTACAAAACACAATGTAGCTCAGACGTGAGCCAATAATTATAGAAGGTGGCCAGTTGTATTACAAGTTGGTTAAACGATATTTTTAAAATCTCATCTTGTAACGTCTGTTCTAAACAATTTTACTGTTAAATTTGTTTCTAGGTAAACAGTATTTTATGACATTAGTGATGTCGAGAAAACCCACTTGTAGAGAAATATATATGCAAAAACGGCTCGTTTGGGTTGAGAAAATATTTTACATAGAAGAGCGAACAACGTTTCGACCTTCTTCGCTCATCGTCAGGTTCACAAAGAAAGAGGTAACTGACCGGAAGCTGACCACATGTTTGAAAGGGGTTGTGTAACTGAGTGTCGGAATGTAGAGGGCGGTATTAGATGTTTGAATATATAATTTTATTTATTTTATTATATTAATATAGGTATAAAGGCGTTCCTTTATATTGGTTTAAGTTGTTGTATAAGTAAGGCTTCTTTAATTTTGAGTTTGTTTATGTTTGTTTCTTTATTTAGTATTGGAGTGTTTTCTATGGTTATGTTGTGTTTATTTGACTTGCAGTGTTCGAAAACGTGTGAAGGTGACTTTTTATGTTCTTTGAATCTGGTTTCCATTTTTCTACTTGTTTCTCCAATACAGAAGTCGTGGCAGTTATCACATTGTATTTTATATATAATGTTGGTGTGGTGTTTGTCAGTGTAGTTTTTACATAGTATAGACCTCAGTTTTGTGCCTGGTTTTTGAATAAATTTGGTATTAACTGGTATGTCATATTTTGTTACTAGTTTTTGCCAAATGTTGGTTATTTGTCTGCTGATGTCAGGAATATATGGTATACAGCAGTATATGGTTTTGTGATTTTTTGATTCGTGAGATATATTTACTTTTGTTGGTTGATTTTGCTTTCTGTCTAGGTGTGTGCGTATACTGTGTGTGTGTGTACTGGACTATACATTCCTTGGGACTCAGCACATGAAACAAAACAAAAACTCAACATACTAAGAAACCAAATAAACACAGCCATAAAACTATGCTCACCAGATAAAATTAACGATGAATTAGACAAAATAAAACATTACTTCATCAACATCAATAAGTTTCCTCCACAAACCGTAGAAAACATTATACGCACACACCTAGACAAAAACTAGTAACAAAATATGGCATTCCAGTCAATACTAAATTTATTCAAAAACCAGGCACAAAACTGAGGTCTATACTAGGTAAAAACTACACTGAAAAACACCACACCAACATTATTTATAAAATAAATACAATGTGATAACTGCCACGACTTCTATATTGGAGAAACAAGTAGAAAAATGGAAACCAGATTCAAAGAACATAAAAAGTCACCTTCACGCGTTTTCAAACACTGCAAGTCAAATAAACACAACATAACCATAGAAAACACTCCAATACTAAATAAAGAAACAAACATAAACAAACGCAAAATTAAAGAAGCCTTACTTATACAACAACTTAAACCAATATAAAGGAACGCCTTTATACCTATATTAATATAATAAAATAAATAAAATTATATATTCAAACATCTAATATCGACCTTCTTCGCTCATCGTCAGGTTCACAAAGAAAGAGGTAACTGACCGGAAGCTGACCACATGTTTGAAAGGTGTTGTGTAACTGAGTGTCACTGATGGTGTTATACAACTAACAATGTCATAAAATACTTATATGCAAAAACGGCTCGTTTGGGTTGAGAAAATATTTTACATAGAAGAACGAACTGAATGATCCTAGGACTGATGCTATATCAGCTAGTTTCTTTTCTTTTTTTTTTACTTACAATCTACAACGTCTCTTTGTTCACAAGAAAACTTTAAATATTAAAGTTTTTACTACTGACACTCAAATTAATATGAGTCAAAGGGTTTGTTTTGTTTTGAATTTCGCGCAAAGCCACTCGAGGGCTATCTGTGCTAACGGTCTCTAATTTAGCAGTGTAAGACTAGAGGGAAGGCAGCTAGTCATCACTACCCACCACCAACGAATAGTGGGATTGACCGGAACTTATAACGCCCCCACGGCTGAAAGGGTGAACATGTCTGGTGTGACGGGGAGTCACAAAGTTTTATGACCAAATTGTGGTATGGAATAATACAGATGCATTTGCAGGACTCCTTCTTACCGAAAAGAGAAGTGTATAATGTACCTTGACTTTGTTAATGGTATTTTGTTGTTATGATGATATTTCACTATGATGAAGATGATTAATTGTAATGATAACGGAAGAAAAATATTTATTTGACTTTTCCTGTTGTTCTTTAAAAGCTGAACCATAGCCAGAAATGTGAGAAAATCAAATCCTACCCGATTCACTATATGTTGTGATTAGTATCAGTTGTGTCTGTTTGAATGATAAAATACAGGATATGAGGAAACCTTCAAACAAAGAGAGAGAAGTGTGAATCGTTATCTTCTTAAAATTATTATTACGTTTATATTTAACCTCTTTTTCTAATAATTGTAATACTTACGAGGTCTGTTAAAAAAAATATGCGGACTGTTTGAATTGCGCGGCTCCAGTTGGTTCCAGGGTCGCTAGGTTCGCATAGATCAGCTGATTACGACGCCATTTCCCGATTGCAGATATCTTCATTTGTATATTAGCTACGCGGTTTTAAGTGAAGTGCGATTTTTTCGTTTGGCGGATTTCAGAATGAATGACCTGAAGGAGCAACGACTTGCTGTGAAATTTTGTGTTAAACTTGGAAAATCTGCGACTGAAACTTTTGCTAGGCTTAACACGGCTTACGGTGATGTTGCTATGAAGCGTACGGCATGTTTCAAGTGGCATGAACGTTTTAAGGATGGTCGACAGTCCATTGAAGATGATGAGCGTCCTGGACGTCCTTCCACGTCAACTGACGACCCACACGTCGACAAAATCAACACCCTGGTGCGGGCAAATCGACGTCTGACTGTCAGGGGAGCTTGCTGAAGAGTGTGGGATATCAGTTGGATCTTGTTACGAGATTTTGACCGAAAAATTGAAGATGCACCGCGTTGCTGCGAAATTTGTGCCACGCCTGATGACAGACAAACAAAAAAGCCCATCGCGTCCAGGTTTGTCAGGAACTGCTTGATCGTTCAGTAGAAGATGAAAACTTCTTATCAAGGATCATAACAGGTGATGAATAATGGGTTTATGGTTATGACATTGAAACGAAGGTCCAATCGTCCCAGTGGATGGGTGAAACATCCCCCAGACCCAAAAAAGCTCGCCAAGTTCGATCCAAGGTCAAGGTGATGCTGACAGTTTTCTTCGATGCTAAGGGTGTTGTTCACCACGAGTACCTCCCCGAAGGCTCCACAGTGAACCAGACTTACTACATTGAAGTTCTGAAACGTCTGAGGGACGCCATCCGTCGCAAAAGGCCAGAAATGTGGAGGAGTGGCGACTGGTTTTTCCATCACGACAACGCTCCAGCCCATTCAGCCCTCAGAACTCGTGAGTTTTTGGTCAAACACTCGATCACTGTTCTTCCCCACCCCCCCTATTCACCTGACCTTGCTCCTTGCGATTTTTTCTTGTTCCCCAAACTCAAAAGACCCTTGAAAGGAAGAAGATTTGAGACGATTCCCAAGATTAAGGCAAATGCGACGAAGGAGCTGGAAGACATTACAAAAGAAGTGTTTCCACTTGTTGAAACACCGTTGGAATAAGTGTGTGCGTTGGGGAGGAGAGTACTTTGAAGGGGTCCCAGACCTGTAACTTCTAAATAAAGTACATTTTGTTTTATGACGTTAGTCCGCGTATTTTTTTAACAGACCTCGTATTATTCTCATAGTGGGACAAAATGGTAGACACTGAGTGGCGCTAAGGTTTTTTGTTGTTGTTGTTTCGAATTAAGCACAAAGCTACACAATGGGCTATCTGTGCTTTGTCCATCATGGATATCAAAGCCCGGTTTTTAGCGTTGTAAGTCCGCAGACATACCGCTGAGCCACTGGGGGGCTGCTAAGGTTTTTATCATGGTAACTGTAGTCTTCTAAACGAGTTCGTTATTACACTTAAGTTTATTGATCATACGTTTTCTCAATAATCACTGATCGTCCGTGTTAAATTGTAATCTCGTTGTCCAATAGAAAAGAAAGAATACCTTAAACTTTATATGATTCTTATATATATAATTTTTCTTAATAATGTTTAATTTCTTCTTACTCATATATTATTTACTGATGTAGTTACTTTAAACTAATAATCTAACGCTTACTGGGTATTTGGATTTAGTTTCCAAAATTCTAGCTTTACTTTAGCTACGAGTAGCCTCAACGCCAAATCACAATTCCATTAGTGTGTTGATTACTAAATATTCTATGTACACGGTTGAATAAGGTTTAATTTAATGTAAAGAATGTTGTTCCTTGACTGGCTCGATTTGAAATGGTGGTCGTTGATTGTATAGCATCAGAATAATGTATACTACTGTTTCTTAGCTCATATCACAACCTTCTTCAAATAAAACTTTGCACCCACTACTAAACGAAACACCTTGTATTTAAAATCATCTCCAGTGAAATTTCATGACAATCCGCTTCCTAATGCCAGTGATATTAATAAAATACCATAGTACGTAATTGTTATACTACTATACTCTAGTCACTTGTAACGTACCACATATTTCTGAAATTATTGTGACATCTTGCTGATAATAGTTTAGTGGCGTAAGTCAAGTTCTACTTTACTGTCCAGATCTTGTTTGAAGTGTTTCAATTAGGTGGATAGTTTATAGTTATTCAGCTGTCAAAATATACTAGAGAATGCTGAGAAGTTGTTTTTGAGTGTCGTCAGAAATAATTGCAATAAATCTTCCCAGGAGCTTTGCAATTCGTATTACACTCTCCTTGGTGCCCAGTGACAGAATAGGAGGAAAAGAAGGCTTAGGAAATACTTTGAGTTTTACCAATTCAAATTAATATTGGTTTTAAGTGTTTTCCTGTAAAATCTGACATTAATGATCTGGCACAAGTTTTGTTTCACTGATAGCACTTTGGATATACTGGTGCTCAATGCCGAGGTAGAACATAAACGTAGTAATAAGGCATCATAATGTGACGAGGAATCCATTACAATTAATGAATGTTTAAAGAGTGACGTTTTGTTACCTCTGGTAGAAGATTTGTTAAGAATACAACGCACTTCACAAGAAGATAAATGTTGTTGTTTTTGAACATTTCTAATCTAATATTTGATACAAATGCAATCCAAACAAGCTACTTCTGTCTCAGTTTTTACACTATAATAGTTAACAGTTCATCTAAGAGCGATTCTTCCAAAGCCAGTTTCACAATTTTAAACAGACTTTATTTTGAAGCATGGATTATAAATTATAACTATGAAGTCAATAATGATTTAGTAAAAACTATAATTATTCTAAAGGCACCATAGAAGTTTATTAGATATCAAACCCCCAAACAGTAGGTTGTTCATTATATCTTGTGCTCTTGTAATGCCCATCTTAAAGCTCTACAACGGAATGCTCTGGGGTTAAAGTTAAATATACCACACGTTATGCAGGTTCATATTATTACAGTTTGTTAAAATTGTTAAACATAAAATTATTAATTATTCTTTCCTTAATTTATTATTACGGTCGTTTTCTTGGTGGTCGCGGTGGACCTTGTGTTTTATTCAGCAAGTTAACTTCCTGTACGTTTCTCCTGTAATGTTTAAAAGTTAAGATTGTGATGAAATCTCTCCCAATCGTCCTTGCTGTAACATACAATGTTTGTAGTACCTTTGATTATTAGTAATCATATTGAATGGCGGAAGACATTCATTCCTATGTACTTATGTGTAGGAATTTCAGAGCACACCATTCCCTTGGGGATTTGCACATATTGATATCAGTAGTGAAGAAGTGGAGCTTTTTATTTGTTTTTATAATTTTATTTTCCTTAACCCATCCACTGCGGCTGGGGCTTATATTTCCTAGTGCTCCCAACCCTTTACGAAGCGACTGGGGTAAATATTTCCCATTGTCAAAGTTGTTTACATCTTATTATGCTGGGTCCAGATTAATCGTCTTGAATATCATCATTAGACGGAAGGCTATCATCCTCTTGTCTCATTGTCTTTTCATCATCATGCATATGAACACCACTTGACTCACTTTATTTTTCTTCTAAATTATCTGAGTTAAATGTGCTTAGTGCATTTCCCTCAATATTTTCCACTTAGTCCTTCATTAACTAACAAGATGCTAAGCGAAACCATGTATAAACATTAGGTGGGATACCAATAAATACTTTTCAATTAATGTTACTCCCATACATACGTCATGCGCGGAAAGTTTGAATGACAATGGGAAACATCTGTCCTAGTAGCTGTGTAAGAGGGTTGTTGCACTCGGAAATATCTCTCTCAGTCGCAATGAAACAATGTTTTTACTTCTGAAGAATATTCGAAGAAAGTGCTCTAATCAAAAGACGTACATCAAAACTCACAATCAGAGATATAAACGAATATATTGGAAACAGTTTTGTTATTTTTTGAATGAACATTCACCTCCTTTCTTTGTGCTATTTGTGCAAATGGTATTTTCATTTAGAGACAAAGATGTCATTTTTGTTTCATGTGCTTCACTATTCAAAATTATATGAACTTATTTCGAACCTGGGCTGATATGTGGAGATTTTCCTGCTCTGAATTGAACTGTAAGTACAGGGTTGTTACACATAAGAATTATGCGGACATACTGAAACTCTGTGTGAAGAAGGTGAATATAACCTTAAGTAACAGAAATCAAATAACTCAGAAGTGTACTAGACAATTATTTGTTTGTTTGTTTTGAATTTCGCTCAAAGGTACACGAGGGCTACCTACGCTAGATATCTCTAATTTAGCAGCGTAAGACTAGAGGGAAGATAACTATTCAACACCACCTACTGCTTACTCTTGGGCTACTCTTTTACCAATAAATAGTGGGACTGACTGTCACATTATAATGCCACCACGGCTAAAGGGGCAAGCATGTTTGGTGTGACAACAATTCGAACCCGCGACCCTCAGATTACAAGTCGAGCATCCTAACCATCTGGCCATGCCAGACACTAAGTAATGACTGGAATATTTCATTAGTGCCTTGTAAGAAACCTGTTAGTTTTCTTCGAGCTGTTGATGGTACGTTGTATGGAGTCAATCGTTGTACTCCTTTGTTACTGTATTGTGTTTTAATTCATCCAGAATTGGACTTCTCTTACTTTTCATTTACTTCAGAAACAATATCTATCTATGTGGAAGCCATGACTTATAATCATACCCCTGTTTTGCAAATTTTGGTTTCTTAGACACCTTTAGCCCAAAAGCGACGGTATTTAATAGTCCAGTGGAGATTTAAATAGGTTACAATGTTCTGTGACCTCTGTCCTTCCATTCCTTGATAACCTCTTCAGCACTACAGTGGAATACTACTCCACATACTATGTTTATAGTGTTAACAGTTCTTTATTCATGTTTTGAAGCTTCTTCTCTTATTCTTCCCATCTTTGAGCCTTGGATTGTGCGTGGTTTTTCCTCCTCTTCCTTTGTATTATTATTGCTGATTTTAGTCTTGGTGAACTTCCTAAAAATGATCTAATTTGCATACATCACAATTTGTTTCTGACACTATTAACCAAATCTTTTACTGCAAAAATAGAAAAAAGAACATACATCAAAATATAGTTATTACAGTACTGTGTAAAACTGTTAGGACAATAGAATATTTTGTCCTTCTTTCCATTTTATTGGGCTAATTCTTTCATGCTATTACAGAATGTAAATTTCAGCACTAAGATAATGTTTCACTGATCCCTGTTGACAATTAAATACACCAGGGTGAGTTATAGTTAATTATTTTGAATTTTGCGCAAAGCTACTCGAGGGCTATCTGCGCTAGCCGTCCCTAATTTAGCGGTGTAGGACTAGAGGGAAGGCAGCTAGTCATCACCACCCATCGCCAATTCTTGGGCTAATCTTTTACCAACGAATAGTGCAATTGGCCGTAACATTATAACGCCCCACGGCTGAAAGGACTCGGATTACGAGTCGAACGCCTTAACACACTTGGCCATGCCGGGCCTGACCAGGGTAAGAATGCTTATCATTCTTCAGAATTTACATGTACTTATACCAGGGTTATGTCATAAGAGTTCTGTTTCAATGAGCATACTGATCGAGTTTAGGGATTAAAATAGTTGTCATGGTAACACTTGGACTATCTCAACTATATAGAAAGAAGCTAGCAAGAAATTAGTTATGGTACCAGTATATGATAGAAGGTATAAATTGAATAGCACTCCATAAATTAAATCTTGATAAAAACAGTGTTCAACACTATACAGTAAGTTTTGTTGTCATGTCATGGCCCAAAAGAGCATAGAGAATTGTCAGTAAAGCAGAGATTTTGTGTAAAATTTTTACGTAATGTTAGTTGGATTCTCCAACAAATTCTTGCAGACTTGAAATGCTCCACAAACACTGTCAAGTACATCGTAGATCATGAAACCGAAACAGATAAATTTGAAAATAGTAAAGGAAGAGGCAGAACACCTAAACTCAATTATACTGATGTTAAGTATCTTTGTTTATAAAGCCTTCGGTACAAAAAGAAGACTGTCACTGATCTCAAGCAGGAGATAAACAACCATGTACCAAATGATAGAAAAGTGTTCAGATCTACAGTATCAATGAAACTCAACGAGAATGGAATATTTGGTTGTGTAAGTTAAAAAACCTTTGAACCCCAAATATTGTCAAGTGAATGAAATTTGCTAAAACGTACAAAAACGGGAGTGTTTATGATTGGAAAAGGGTGTCATGGATGGATAAGCCCATGTTTGAAATATTTGGTTCAAAGCAGCAAAAGTGTGAAATATACTTACTTCAATGCGTAGCACCTGCCATAAAGCATGGGGGAGGCAGTGTGATGGTTTGGGTGTGTTTTTCTTGCTAAGGCACCAGGAGATATTTGCAAAATAGATGGAATAATGAACCAGCGCAAGTACCATCAGACAATTATTCGTCATGGTATACCCAGCGGTTTGCGTATTATTGGTAAAGCATTCTACTGTTAAGAAGACAATTACCCCAAACACTCATACAACCCATTGCAGAAAGAATTTAGCTAAGAAAGAAGCTACTGGAGTCATTAAAATGATACAATGACTCCCACAGAGACCCAATATCAACCAATTGAGCAGATATGGGATTTGTTAGATCAAAAACTTGACAAATTAAAAGTTATTCCCAAAGAAACTTTGTGGGAGTATATTAAAATCATTTGGTGTAAAATCCCAAAGGACACTTTAATTAAATATGTTACAACAATACCTGAAAGACTATCTGCAGTTGTTAAAATAAAAGGGAGACAAAATATTATCTGTTTACTGAACTCATGCACTTCCACTAAGTTTCTGTTATATTAAATATAATGATTGAAAAAAATTTTGATGTTTCACCTGTGATTTAACTGCCATTGTTCGGTGAAAATATCCTGAAATCTATTTTTTTTTTAATTTTGCCCTAATACTTTTTACAGTACTGTATATTCGTAATTATGACTGATTACTTGTTGTAATTAAACTCTGCATAAAACTGGTCAAGTGACTTAGCCATAAAGTTCCTCATACGAGACTTTTTTTGAAGTCTATTCACCATGAGTTTCTTTCGTGTCCTGTTCATGATACAAAAAGTCAACTTCTCGAAAACTGTACAACTAAGATCCATTTAACTTCTCTGTCAACTACTTTATTGGGAGGAATCCACGTACCTTTAAATATTATTTTTACTGTTCCTAAGTTTCTTAAATTTGCATTCTTATTTAATCATATTCAGTCGTCAGTTCATATTCCTCCTCCTTTATACGTTAGTAACGCACACACACACACATATATAAGATATACACATATCTTAGAGCATATAAACCTATCAGTCTTTGAAAACACCAAAGAGAAAGAAGAAAAACCGTTGTATTTTGCTTGAAACATTGTGACAATTTATAAATGTTATAAAATTAATCAGATTTTGTAAGAACTGCATATATATTATTTGGATTTTGATGCAATTTACAAAGTTAGGTTTTCACCTCTGGTTCTTTTCCCAAATTTTCGTACTAAGGCTATATTGCTAACTTAGAAGTTTGTAGTTCAGTTGTGTTGTTTGTAAAAGATTGTGTCAAGCATTTTCGAATTGTGAGTATATTCTGTTTAGCTTGTAAAATTTCTACTAAATATAAAGTTGTTTTAGGAATCGTGGTATCAAGTTTCGATTATCCTCAGTATAGAATAAAGAGTTCACTTCAATGACTTAAACAAAACTAATGCACTGTTATTATTTTGTAGTTGTGTTGTGAAATGAAAACACTATGTTGCTATTTCCTTTATTCAACAAAACAAGAATTTCAGTGAAGAAAAAATAATGTAGAGGCCTAATCTATTATGACAGCATGTTACCACACAAACTCATTTAGTTTATTAGTGTTGATTACAGAACTACACATCAAAAACCAACATTATATGATGGTGTGAATTTTTTTTTTACTGTTATTAACTTCATGTAAAGTTATTGCATATACTATGACGTAATATTATATTTATTGCAGTCTTTACTAACATTATTAGCATATATGACGTGACGTAGAACAATAAATATCAATAATAATATTAAAAAGCTAACATTCATATGTATAGTGTAGTATAACCGGAAATGATGTAATTTGACAAAAATAAGCAACAGTAGATGGAAAACACTATATTTATTTTCGAATGGTGACAAGATTTCCGGCCAGGGTTCTTCATCAAATATTGCCTAGAATTACTATAAAAACCAGTTGTTTTGTGATAATTTTTCCAAGGTGGTTTATGCATTATGATCTGGTCAGAACAGCTTCACAATAATATGAATATCATTTTCCTAATTCGGTTGAATTGATTCAATTTTTATGTGACCTATCGTCCCGCCATCTAGTGAGAGTAGTTAAGCTATTGAGTTAGGGGAATTCTACTTACATGGTTTTCATTTTACTGTTGCTAATAGTTTATGAAACATTGATGCTATAAACACCGCACAATTTTATTTTGTGTGAAAACAAAGAACAAAACAACGACCAAACACATGCAGAAGACATGCACACATCCATTACTAAAGTTAACAACATACTGCGGCGCGGCTCGTAAGATACACTAAATAAGGCAATCCACTGTATAAACGAACATTGCTGGAGAAAATAATTATAGAATCTGTTACGTAGACGGCAAAACATTACTGTTACATTTAAAATAAAGCAAGTATTAAAATTTGGTAGCCATGCACGCAATCATTTTGGAGAGACCAGTTTTAATGTATTTTAATCATATAAAAATATGATTTTATTTAGGGGGCAGGCGTAGACATCAGAAAATTCAAATAAATAATTTGTTTTTTCAATTGGTTGGTCGGAGTTATTTAGGATTAATATTTGAAATTCTAATATAACGAGCACAAGGAAGTAAAGTTTGAAATAACAATAATTTCCTAAAGGTGAGCACAGATAATTGCTGTAATTTTGATTATATACCAAACATTTGTGGCAACTGCTCACAAAACTGTAAGCAAAACTTTTTTATGAAACAATCGCTTTAATATAACTGACATGAGCATTATTAAGACACGATATTAGTAGGCTCTCAGGCCTGGCATGGCCAGGTGGTTAAGGCGCTCGACTCGTAATCCAAGGGTCGCGGGTTTGAATCCACGTCACACCAAACATGCTTGCCGTTTCAGCTGTCGGGGAGTTATAATGTGATGATAAATCCCACTATTCATTAATAAAAGAGTAGCCCAAGAGTTGGCGGTAGGTGGTTATGACTAGCTTTCTTCCCTCTAGTTTTACACTGCAAAATTAGGGACGGTTAACGCAGATAGCCCTCGTGTAGCTTTGCGCGAAATTTAAACAAACCAAACCAATTAAGTTCTCGGGAAATGTTATCACTCGGTGAATCGGCTCTGAAGCTTATGGACTTACAGCGCTAAAATTCGAGCTTCTATTCCCCTCGATGTACACAGCAGATAGGTCAAAGTGGCTTTGTGCTAAAACACAAGTCGTGGGGAATTAATTATACAATTTTCCTCGCTACTATGATGTATAAAACGTTTTTATTTGTGCGTCTTATATACCAATAATCATACAAAAAATTAAAAGAGTAGATGAAACCTAAATAAATTTAGACAAACGTTATATATATATATATATTACATTAACAGTTTGTTTTGAAATTAACCACAAAGCTACACAATGGGCGATCTGTGCTCTGCCCATCACGGGTATCAAAACCCGGTTTCTAGGGGTGTGAGTCTGCAGGCATACCTCTGTGCCACTCCAACCTCTTGAGAACCCTACAATAGTGGTTAAAGACCCTCATGAAGTCTAGGTCAGGTGTGGCTAGGTGGTTTGAGCGCCTGACTGGTAATTTAAGGGTCGCAGGTTCGAATCCCCACCACATTAAACATGCTCGCCTTTTCATCCTTGGGGCGTTATCCTGTTACAGTTACTTCCACTATTCGTTGGTAAAAGAGTAGCCCAAGAGTTGGCGGTGAATGGTGATGACTAACTGCTTTACCTCTAAATTAAGGACGGCTAGCGCAAATAGCCTTCGTGTAGCTTTGCACGAAATTCAAGAAACAAACAAACCATGAATTCTGGTGGTACTGCTGTTGATAATGGTAAATTTAACGCGTTAAATCCATCTCTGAGAACTCCGCCTTCAGTTTCTCCAACACATTTCATTGAAATTAGTTGTAGCACCAGAGAAACAGAGAAATGGACACCGTGCTTTATATGTTGTTGTAGGCTATGATTTTATTTCATTTAGACTATTGTATTGTCGTTTGGCCAAAGGGAGGTTTGATGTATATTTATGGGTGTAGTTTAATGACTAGGATCTTCGTTTAGAAAACAATATGGGAGATATAAAACGCAAGTTAGACTAGTGTTAGTCAATGAATCTGTTGCGGTAGGTTATTGTTTAGTGAAAGTCGGTTGGTCAATTAACCAATCATCAATGTATGATTTAGTTAGTTGTTTTATTGTTAACACTCATTTAGTTAACTTAGTGTGTACATTTTGAGTTAGTTCTTGCAACGAAGTAAGCCGGCACAGTGTTGTGTCTGCAGATTTATACTGCTAGAAACCAGGTTTCGATACCAGTGGTGGGAAGAGCACAGGTAGCCCTGTGTGAAGCTTTTTCCGTAATAACGAAACAAACAAATAAGCGACTAAGTAAAAGAGATATGAAATTACCAAGTAAGTAAAATTTCTGTTTTTTTCTCGTTAAAAAACAACAACAAAACGTCTATCGTCAGTTTTGTAAAATTAAGGAACTTGTTAACAAAGTGAACTGGACTTCGTTTGTGTTTTTTTTTCTACTTGATAATCAGAAAGAACTCGTCCAACAATAGAAACTATTATAACAATGTGTATCAAATATATTGAACAAGAGAACGAGCGTAACAAAGGCCATGCATAAAAATGAAACAAGTTTGAATGACAACTATATCGGTAACATTCCTCGAACAACTAGTTTATACGTACAACTTACCAAGATTAACAGCAAAATGACAATAATAATAAAAAAATCATCCATTACTCTACGAATTAACTTTATGTAATAAAATAATAGACTGCTTTAAATCAATATGTATGTAATATACGGGATATATGTCTCACTTCAATATATCGCCACTAGGTCGCAAGTACAGTAATGCTAATAAATCCATTGATTTTTTCCTACCTAGTGTTTGGATCACACCACTTTTCGATCCTTTATACCCAAATAACCCAAGTTAGTTTTACCTAGTTTGGTCTACGATACTGTCAAAATCATTAGTGACACTACGTAAATTCGTAAATATCTTAAATTGAAAGATGAGAGCAAATCTGCGGTGTTATCGTCTCATCTGTTCACAATATACACGTGCAGATAAGTTTATTCTTGTTATTTACATTTTGTTTCCTTGTTTGTTGTTAAGCACAAAGCTATGCAAAAGGCTATCTGTACTTTGCTCGTCACGGATATCGAAGCCCGGTTTTAAGTCCGTAGACATACCGCTGTGCCACTAGTGCTGTATTTAAAATAGTCCTTATTTCCAAAGCATGCATAAATTTCACGAACTTCTACGTTGGAGTTCATAACCCGCGCGGAAAAACAAAGTTTTCCTCATTGAAATTAACAACCAACAAACGACGTACAAATATAACAAATATATCACAATGTAACTTAAATATATGTTACTGCATGTTTTGCCCTCCCCTCCAGTGGCACAGCGGCATGTCTGTGAACTTACTACAGTAGAAACCGGTTTTTGATACTTGTGGTGGACAGAGCACAAATAGCCCATAGTGTAGTTTTGTGCTTAATTGCAAACAATCAAACTATATGGTTTGGTTGTTGTTCAGTATAAAGCTGAACAATGAGTTATCTGTATTTCGCCCTTCTTCGGGTATTTTCTGAAACACTGAACATTACTTAGCTCTACAAATTACACCTATTGTTCGTGCCTTAAATATGTCTCTATAAAGTGTAAGAGTAACAAAAAGACACATTCAGTGTAATAACTTTACGAAGTTCTGATTCCGTCTTTTCATGATTGTACCTATGGTCATTATGGCGTGAGATATTGTGCGAGTCGTACTTGAAAAGTTTTCACAACCACACAAGTACAATAAAAATAATTTCATAGAACAGACTTATTAGAATGTGTTATATAATATAACACTTATATGCGTGTACTGTGAAAATGAAATACCTTAGATTAAAGACTTTCCCTAATTGGATAGGCATGGGCATCCCTAATTTAAAATTACAGTTAATGGAAAGCAATTAATCGGAAATACCCGCCAGTTAAAGACGCTTGCCTTAACCAAGCAGCCCTGGTGTTACTTTTATAAAGCATCGACAGGCGAAAGTGCGAAACATATTTGGCAGCACTATCATTTGGTTTGGTTTGAATTTCATGTAATGCTATACGAGGGCTATTTGTGCTATCCAGCCCTAATTTAACAGTGTGAGCATAGAGGAAAGGCAACTTGTCATGATCACTCACTGTCAACTCTTGGGATAATCTTTTATGAACAGATTGTGGGATTAAGCATAACATTATGACGCTTCCATGACTATAGTGACAAGCATGTTTAGTTGGACGGGAATTTGACTTAAGAAGTACTCCTCGTCTTGAGCAACTGACAGTTGAAAACAAAGTTAAACAAAGCACTTGCATAGATTCTGAGATTGATAAAACAAAAGATAAATTTAAACCCTGGGCCAAATAATATTAGCTCAAAGATTTTGAAGGAGGTCGAGGACTGGATATATGAGACACTTGCCACGATTTTTTGTAAGTCCTTGAATAGTGGACAAGTACCAACAGATTGGAAATCAGCTAATGTCACTTTTTTCTTCAAAGAAGGTAATAGATGTTGTCTCAGTAATTATAGTCGTGTTAGTTTTACATCAGTCGTGAGTAAGGTTTTGGAAACCCTAATAAAAGATACTTTACAAAGTCATTTAACAAAGTTTAGAACTTTATTGAATAGTCAATATTGTTTCACTCAGGGAAAATCTTGCTTTACAAATCTTTCGACTTGCTTGGAAACTGTTACTGCATATCTAGATGAGGGTAAG
This sequence comes from Tachypleus tridentatus, assembly GCF_004210375.1. Classification (NCBI taxonomy): domain Eukaryota; kingdom Metazoa; phylum Arthropoda; class Merostomata; order Xiphosura; family Limulidae; genus Tachypleus; species Tachypleus tridentatus. The sequence continues at coordinate 74,068,367 of NC_134837.1, read as the reverse complement.
GGTGTAGATTTGGTGTACCTGAACTTTCAGAGATAATTTGACAAAGTACCACATAAAAGGCTTGTAAAAATGTCATCTCTGCAGGTGTGGAAGATAAGTTTGCAAATGTGATAGAAAATTTACTGGATGGAAGAAAACAGAACGTTGTTATAAATGGCCTTCAGTCAAATGGATTAATGTTGCAAGTGGTGCACCTCAAAGCTCAGTCTTAGGACACAGATGAAGAAATGATCAATAACTTACTTAAATTTATTGATGATATTAAGGTCTTGTATGTTGCTTGCTGTGAAGAGGATGCTGCTGCTTTACAAAAGAACTTAGACAATTTAGTGAGTTAGGCAAATAAATGGTTGATGGGTTTTAACTATGATAAATGCAAGATATTGCATGTAGGTTATCATAATTTATGTTATGAGTATAATTTAGATGGGAATGACCTTAACAGTGTAATGAAAGAAAAGGATCTTGGTGTAATGGCTGATCAGTCTCCTAAGCCATCCGAGCAGTGAGTTGTCGTCAGTGGTAGGGCATATAGGATTTTAGGTTCTATCAACATAAATACTGAATACAAGTCTAAAGAGGTTATAATTTCATTGTACAGGATACTGGTTAGGACACATTGGAGTATTGTGTTCAATCTTGGGCTCCTTTCTTTAGGAAAGACATCAAATTGTTGAAGAAGGTTCAGAGGAGTGTTACTAAAATGGTACCTGGGATGGAGGGGTCGTCATATGAAGAGAGATTAAGATCCTGAAAACTGTTTTTTATTGAAAAAATAAAGAATTATGGGGGATCTGGTTGAAGTGTTTAAGATTGTAAAAGGGATTAATAATGCTGATGCATCAATATTTTTCATACTTAACGGCGACAATTAGGGAACTAGTGCACACAAATATCAATTTAGACAAGTTCAAAGCCGTCTTCAGCTGAGGCAATTTCATTTTCAAATAGGGTGGTTGACCTATGAAATGGGTTGCCTTCGGATGTTGTAGAAGAAATAAATTTGAGTGAGTGTAAAAGAAAGCTTAGATGTATGAATGATAAGGGCTGGGCTTTAAGCTTGATTTCTTTTTCTAATGTATTTATTTAATATTTTTAATTGGATTTAGAGGATGGAACAGCTGAGATGGACCAACAAGTTTCTAAATGTTTGCAACTTTGATGTTTAAGACGAATGTTAATATTTATAGTTAAGTAATTAAGATAGAGTTGAAAAGGAGTTCGTCTTTCTAGTAATATGCGATACCATAAGCTTATAAATCACATTGGACTAAACAATCAGACCAGAAATCCTATTTATATATGGTTTCAGGCATAACTGTCTATGATTTTGAATTACAGGTGGAAAGAAACCAGTTATAGTACTCGTCGTCTGAAGTAGTTACTGTTAACTGAATGGTAGGGTTGGCTAACACTCTTATAACACATTTACTGCTGAAAGAGCGAAGCGAATTTACTGGCAGCCCGTCTTGAATTGGGTTAAGAGGATAGATAATAGGGCTACCAAATCATAAAATTTGATAGCTCTACTTCTATGCTGATAGTCTGCAATTATATGTACAATATAATGTTGCACCGCGCATACTTGCTGTGTTTTACTTCTCACATTACGGTTGGACATGGATACACCCCAGAAAGATAAACTACGGCATTGTACAAAATTAAAGTGTCTTGTGGCAGATTGCCACAACATTCTTTTCTCAAGTAGAATATTATTCCCTTGAGAATTTAACGTACACCTGATATTTTCCTACCCATGGCTTAGACGAGTGTGAGATTCTATATAATACAGAGAGAAAAAGGGAAAATTAGTTTCTTCTTTCACTACCGCAGAGAAAGTAACTTCATTGGCTTACTACTAGCAGGAAAACTGAAGAAAGTAACAACTTATGATCACCTTAGTTACAGAGATACTGCTATAATAATGACAAAAAGACAACAACAAAAACTATCAAATCTCTGTAAGTATTAACGTTTTTTGTTTATTGTTTCCTTTTCTGTAACAATGGTTTTACGGCTACGAATACATGTAAAGGTTTTTGCGAAACAATAATGATAAACCGTATTGCTTAACGACATCTTAGCTTAAGATGTTTGTTTCTGAAATTCGTGCAAAGCTACACGAGGGCTATCTACGCTAGCCGTCCCTAATTTAGGAGTGTAGGACTAGAAGGAAGGCAGCTAGTCATCACTACCCACCGCCAACTCTTGGGGTAATCTTTTACTAACGAACAGTGGGATTAACTACACATTATCACGTTCCCACAGCTGAAAGGGTGAACATATTTGGTGCAGAGGGGATTCGAGCCCACGACCCTCAGATTGCAAGTCGATCGCCTTAACCACCTGGCCATACCGGGTGATTAAGATGTTTGAGTCTTGAATAGGGTGATAGTTTACTTACGGCCCAGCTGCTACTGAAAATGTACAACTTTAATGAGTTAACTCAAACACCCAAAAAGGCAAAACCAGAGGGCAGATCTACCCCAATTTTGAGCCAGCAGCGAAGAGCCTCTTAAATTAGGAAATAGAAACTTGAGTATAACCATCGATGAAAGCTACTGTTTCAGTTTTGAATTTAATGGTCGTGGTTAACATTGGAAATAAGGTGTCACTAATTCGTCGGCCTCCCCACCACCCCTCCCAAAAAAAAAAAATTCAATTATGTTCCGCCGTCTAGGCCCCTTACAGCAAACACGTCAGCTCTAAAAACATTATATACGTGAAATCTCACATATTTACAACACTAAAAATGTATGTAAATAAGAAAGACAAGGCATAAATAAGGCCAACTAGTAAATTCAATAAAGGAAGGGCCCGACATGGCCAGGTGGGTTAAGGAGTTCTACTTGTAATCTAAGGGTCGCGGGTTCGAATCCCCGTCGCACCAAACATGCTCGCTTTTTAAGCCGTTGGGGCATTATAATGTGATGGTCAATCCCACTATTCGTTGGTACAAAGAGTAGCCAAAGAGTTAGCGGTTGGTGGTGATGACTAGCTGCCTTCCCGCTAGTCTTACACTGCTAAATTAGGGACGGCTAGCGCAGATAGCCATCGTGTAGCTTTGCGCGAAATTCCAAAACAAACAAACACTAAAGAAAGAACGAAACGTCTGAAAAACAATAAACTCCGGTTATTATTCCTACAGTAATGAACTACAGAATGTTCCATATATACTGGGCTTTCGTGTTTTTCATTGTACATTCTAAGGTTTTTTTATCTTATGTGTTTCTTTGTGCGACATTTTTAAAATTTTATTTCCTGGAAAGAAGTTAATATTTATTTCAATAACTGAAATTTTAGTGTGCGTTTTTTTCAATAAGTAATTCTTTCAAACATTTGTTATTTCAAACCAGTATCATCGTTTATGTCTGACTATTTTCTGATTAATGCATAAACATCATATAACATAAGGAATAAAATATTACAAAGCATGTCATAATGTTGTTACTAAACCATCTTCATTTAATCACTTTGAAAAGAAACGTGTCAATGCATTAACTCGCATTTACTTGAACCATCTTGATCCTACTAGTGCTCGTAAGATAGATATTTAATTTTAAATGTTTTGGTACGTAAAGTGGGCAGGATTGTTAAAACTAACATTAATTAACCTTCTTACCTCTGATGTTCATTCTGCCTGTCTTTGAACATATCTGTTCCGTGATAGAATAGCAAAATAAAATACACAGGTGCTCGACGGTAGAAACGCCTGCAGCATAGAACGAGCGTGCTTCAAAATGTGTTATGCATGGACTTCAGGAATATTTACGCTCACAGACCCTGTTCTTAACGTATGACAAATTATACACTCATACGACTGCGCACGCGACCTGTTTAAAATATTAAGATAGTTACATTTCACGCTTATACCAAATTGTTTTTTTTTGTGTGTGTGTGTGTGTAGATTCTGAAGAATTATTAGGTCAAAATATTTTTCTAGAAACTTAAATTGTTGAAAAAGAAAAGTGCATATTCATTATTCATCTAAATTATCGAATATCATAGGAATTATAAATAGAATAGCTTTAATGTTTAAACGAGGCACAGTAATATCCATCAAAATTTACCCTGTGTTACGAAACAAAATAACGTCTAAACGACATTGCTGAACCAGGAAACAATACGAAGAAATTGTCTAATTAACACGTAACGTATCTTAGGATATATGTCTAATAAACATGAAATCTGTCAAACAACGCTCTAGTTTCCAATGTGTCTAAAGAGATGTCGAAAGAAAATAATATTTCTGTTATTCAGAGCTACTAAATCGTTAAATGTACGGTACATTAGGCTTAATCTTGTTTTACGTCTTCGGGTGTGTGTTTGTTGAGTGTGTGTTTTTCTTATAGCAAAGCCACATCGGGCTATCTGCTCAGCCCACCGAGAGGAATCGATACGTCTTCGGAGTATATTGCAAGTTCAAACCACAGATATGTGAACTAGCATTTCGGATCAGTTGCTTGTGCGTCACAAGTTACTCTAAATTAAGCGTTTGTTTTTTATAAAATCAGATTTCGTTAGCTTGACCCACCTTCAGCTAAAAATCAATCCAAAATTATAACCATAATTCACAGTTTAATTTGAAAATTTTCAGGACGACTCATTAGACTGAATAATACTTTTCAAAAGACAGTACTTTTCAGTGTGAGAATGTCAGGGCTACTTTCTTTTCTCTCGCTTTGTGATAGGTCAAAACCCATTAGGCCTTTAATGCATTTATAGAACTTATCAACTGAGCTAATCGAAATCCGTTTTAGTACAAACTTTAAATACGAACTTAAGAAAAGACACATAGGTAAATCCAGAAAAGAATGGGTTTCTACATACTTTTATGCCTTAAGAAGTTGTTTGAGCCTAAGCATTTTCTCACCATTATAAAACAACACAAAATGTTGCATCCAGTTTGCATTAAAATCTTTCTTTAGACAGCTAAGGATCTTTGTACACTACACATTACAATTTGATTTCACCATATCTGAATATAGACCCCTGGCGGTATAAAAGAAGGTTCTGAAGTTTCTGAAAACACAGTAAATAGATATCGGAATTAATGGTCAAGAATTTTGATATATGGTTCTAAGGGGAAGTTATATTTCAAAAATTGAATTGAAAAATAGACTTTAAAATATGCGTCTTTCAGTTTGTTTCTTTCAGAATTTTCGCGAAAAGCTGCACAAGGACTATATATCTACTTACAGACGTCCCTAATTTTCAACTGATGCACTAGGGGGGAGGCAGCTAGCTACTCACCAGCACCTACAAGCAGCTCTTTAGCTACTCTTGTCTGACCGAATAGTGGGATTTCATTACAACGCTTGTAGCGTAATCCCAGCTACGACGGACCTACTTGATAACATAATTTGTTTGTTTCGAAATGAAAATTAAACGTAAGCTTCCAAAAAAAAAAAAAAAGAGAGAGAGAGAGAACTTCGTGACAATTAAAAATGGTATATAATACTCTGATGTAAAGAATAACACTCTTTATGTATATAACATGAGTAATTTAATACCACTACCTTGAAGATACCAAACTCTGACAAGATTTACAAGATTGAAGTAATAATGTATAGTCTAATTAACTTTCAAATTAGCTGTACTTTCAAATCAAGAACATAACTTCTCTAACTGAAGGTAAAAATAGTTATCGTGAAAATAAAGTTTAGATTGTAAGGAAAAGTAATGATACTTTACTAGCTGCCTTCCCGCTAGTCTTACACTGCTAAATCAGGGACAGCTAGCGCAGATAGCTCTTATGAAGTTTTGCGCAAAATTCAAACAATCAAATACTTTGTAGTCATACATCTGTGACTTTCCAAACATATTTAATTGAAAACCTGTGTTTTTTTGTTTTATATTATATAGCCTAGTATTTTATCAACAGATCACTAATGATAACTATGTGTTTATACAAAATTTTCTGTGAATTCAGTTCGTAATATATATAAAAAAAAAGTGATAAGGAAAAATAAATCTGATGGTTAGAAACAAACTTTCAACTAAGTTAATCACTGAGCTCGAGATTAAATTATTGCACGAAAGTTTAAAAAAACATCATTAAAATAAAGGTCCGACATGGCCAGGTAGTTTAGGCGTTCGACTCGTAATCCGAGTGTCGCGGGTTCGAATCCCCGTCACACCAAACATGCTCGCCCTTTCAACCGTAGGGGCGTTATAATGTGACGGTCAATCGCACTATTCGTTGGTAAAAGAGTAGCACAAGAATTGACGCTGGGTGGTGATGACTAGCTGCCTTCCCTCTAGTCTTACACTGCTAAATTAGGGACGGCTAGCGCAGATAGCCCTCGTGTAACTTTGCGCGAAATTAAAAAACAAACAATCAATTAAAATAAAATTGATGGTTCAGCCTTTTTCATAATATATAGAAAAATTAAACAAGGATAGCGAAGTTAGTATTTAAAAACAATACCTAAAACGAACAAATGGATCACAGTATCTGGTTACAATTTCCTTTAGTTTTATTAAAAGCTGGAATAGCACACATAACTTAAACATTTTACGAACGTTACATGCACAATCAATAATTTTTCTCCACATACTTTTTTTTGTCATATCGATTATAACAACTACAAAATGCATCATCGAATTTCTGTAAATGTCATTCGACAATGACCTGCAGTTCGCGTGCGGTCTGGCTTGTAGGCAATATTCGTCATACCTACTAACCCAGAGATTCCAAAGATAAAATAGTTATAAAATCATAAAGCGAGAGAAGTACTTCAAACATTTTCATCAGTGAAGTTTGTATGTTAACTTCATAAGGGCTAATAGTAGTATAAAACAAAGAATATAATTGACCCTATTCTCAGCTTCGACATTCATTTTATACTTGATTTAATTAAAAGACTGGTGACGAAGAGGTTTTCAGTGCTAGATTAAAATGTTTTGTTAAAACTTGATTAAACGTTTCCTAGCCAGTACTGCTGTTTCTACACATCTATTCGGATCTGATGAATTACTAATGAGTTTCTACGAACCGTATGTGAGCAATATTTATAAGGTCCCAATCAACGTAATTTTATCTGTAAAAAACACCACATATGTAACTTTTTAATTTTCTAGCATAACTTTATACAAGTATGAATATGTTTGCGCGCGCGCGAGTGCAATTTTTGTTATTTTATGATGAACATGATTAGTTTGTTATTTTCAATTTCGCGCAAAGCTACACGAGGGCTATCTGTGTTAGCCATCCCTAATTTAGCAGTGTAAGACTAGAGGGAAGGCAACTAGTCATCATCACCCACCGCCAACTCTCGGGCTCTTCTTTTACCAACGAATAGTGGGATTGACCGTCACATTATAACGCACCCACGGATGAAAGGGCGAACATGTTTGGTGCGACAGGAATTCCAACCCACGACCCTCGGATTACGAGTCGAACACCTTAACCCACCTGACCATGTCGGGTTAAAAGTTGAATAAAAATAGATTCTTCCCATAGGATTGTATGCCTTGTTTCTGGTTACAAGTTTAAGTATTACTCACCTGAATGCCCTGCATGACCAAGTGGGTTCAGCCGTGGGTGCGTTATAATTTGACGGTCAATCCCACTATTCGTTGGTAAAAGAGTAGCCCAAGAGTTGGTGGTGGGTGGTGATGACTAGCTGCCTTCCCTCTAGTCTTACACTGCAAAATTAGGGACTGCTAGCGCAGATACCCCTCGTGTAGCTTTGTGCGAAATTCGAAAACAAATACACACCTCAAATAAAAAAAAAATTCCCTACACATCTTTGGCCCACTGAATGTGTTCTTCAACTTGAAACCATTAAAAATTAACTCTTTCTGTCCTGTTTTGAGCAAATTTCACCTAATTATTTATTTAAAACACAGACCAGCTTTGTGTAATGTATCTACAACTGTCTGTACTGTTATGTAACATCTAGCTGCTGAGTCAGTGTCACAACAGGTATTCTATGATTTTCAATTGACATACAGTAATCGTTGGTTTCCCTTCTGAATGATGATATGCTTTGTACAGGTGTCCAAGTAAACGTACTAGTGGCTTGAAAAATACGTATTTCCCATTACGATTTTAACATTTTAATTCATGTGTATGTTTGTATTTTGCTGTAACAAAAACCACATCGTGCTATCTGCTCAGTCCACCGTAATCCATGTGTAACAATACGCTGTAATTGGCTAGCTTTCATTCATACAGTGGCTCTTAACAAAATTGAGTATTTGCATGTCTTCTGAGAGTGCTTACTGTGGCTCATCAACAACTTAGAGAACTTCAAAGTACTTGATTCACTGACAATAACAAAGGAGAAGACAGTGCATGAGATCACTTTATCTAGTACAGGCTGGAAAACTAGTCATTCGTATTCTAGATCACACGAATGATCACCATATGGAATCAATGCGTAACATTGAATCAAGAGGAGTGACTTATATTAATTTATAGCATTTGTTTTGTCTTGTCATAAGTATAATATTACACATTTTGACTATCATTTATATTTTCATTTTTAGTGTAATAATTTAATTATTATTAGATAAGGCCACAATATAATGTTTTATCTTCTAGGTAAATTAATAAAGTATTTGCAGTTTCACTTGAGTGACATCTTATGCGACAGTGGGTTAAATGGCCTGGTTAGAGATCACTATGGGCTCAGGTATAGCCCTCGCTGATTTTGAATTACTGAGCGAAGAGATAACATTCAGCGGGCAGCATCCATCTCCACAAAAGATTTGACAGGTTTTAAATTGAATAACGGCATTAACTGTTTTATAACACACACATTTAAAGTACAGAACATGTCAATGACATCGCTGAAGGAACTTTGGACCTTCTAAATCGCAGCTTGATACGTTAAACATTTTTTCAGGCCCATTAAAAAAATTTAGATTTCTGATAAAAAGTAAGCTAACTAACTATACAGTTCACAATTATTAAAAAGTAACTTGTCATTTAATAAAGTCAATATTGTACAATAAACTGACTAAAAGAACAATATCATAAGAAAATACACACACATTACCTCACATAGGGGATGAGGAGGGATTTCAAGTCCGAGCATTAAGGCAGGCACTGGAAAATTTTGACTATTTTTCCTACGTTAACGCTTCATGTAGAGAACAAATAAAAGTTCTATCCTGAAGTACCACATTTCTATGTGCAGCATTGGTAGTCAAATTACTACATTCAATCAATAACTTGCTGCTACAATTTTGACGATATTTTCAGCCATAATTCCAAAAATATCTCATAAGGTTAGGTCAGTTAGGAAAGTTTAGGAGAGTACTAAATTTGGCCCTGCATGGCCAGGTGGTTAAGGTGCTCGACTTGCAATCTGAGGGTCGTGGGTTCGAATCCTCGTCACACAAACATATGAGTTTTTTTTTCAGCCGTGGAGGCGTTTAAATTTAGTTCTTCTATGCATATATTACTAACTAGTTTAAACTGAGTGTTCAAAATAGTCTTATTCTCTCTCACTACTTGGGCCTGGTATGGCCTAGCGCGTTAAGGTGTTCGACTCGTAATCCGAGGGTCGTGGGTTGGAATTCCTGTCGCACCAAACATGTTCGCCCTTTCATCCGTGGGTGCGTTATAATGTGACGGTCAATCCCACTATTCGTTGGTAAAAGAGGAGCCCGAGAGTTGGCGGTGGGTGGTGATGACTAGTTGCCTTCCCTCTAGTCTTACACTGCTAAATTAGGGATGGCTAACACTGATAGCCCTCGTGTAGCTTTGCGCGAAATTCCAAAACAAACAAACAATCCCTCACTACTAAAATATCAATCTGGGATGGATCCAATTAAAATAAACTAAAGGAGACAAAAGTCTTTGATAAAAGTTTTCATAAATAGCATAAAAGAAATTTAGAGCATCGTAAAGTTTTATTTACGTGATAGGCCTCGCCCGGTGGCTCAGCAGTAAATCTGAACGCTTAAAGCACTTATAGTTTGGTTTCGATATCCATAGCGGGCAGAGCACAGATAACGCATACAACAAATAAATAACATAATAGTTATCTATGCTCTATCCACCGAGGGGAATCAAGTTCTGGATTTTAGCATTGCAAGTCAGTGAAGCTGCTGTCAACCAGTAAAGGACACATCTTAAGTCATTGTAAAGTTTGTTTAGAATTTTCGCGCAAAGTTACACGAGGGCTATCTGCGCTAGCCGTCCCTAATTTTGCAGTGTAAAACTATTTTGCCAACAAATAGTGGGATTGACTGTCACTGTCACATTATAATGCTCCCACGGCTGAAAGGGCGAGCATGTTTGGTGTGATGAGGATTCGAACCCTCAACCCTCGGTTTACAAGTCGACTGCCTTAACCACCTGACCGTGCCGGGCTGCGTTGTAGAGTAAATATGCAGTAAGCACCAGAAAACTTGGACGTACGTCCGGCAAAAATTGTACAGAATTAAGTTAAAAACAAGAACTCTAATCTCATGAAAACGTTATTCAAACATATTGTATATTATTGGAAAGAACTAGGGAAATGGTAAAGAAAAAAAAAAGAATATACAATCAAATACTACTTTGTCATATGAAAACATACTACACCAGAATGTATCTCAGAACGGCTGGTATGGGTATTAACACTTTTATTGATAAGCAGATAACAACGTGGGTGTTTTCCATGGTTATGTTGTGTTTATTTGATTTGCAGTGTTCAAAAACGTGTGAAGGTGTTTTTTGTGTTCTAGTTTCCATTTTTCTACTTGTCTCTCCAAAATAGAAGTCGTGACAATTGTTGCATTGTATTTTATAAATTATGTTGTTGTTGTGTTTGTCAGTGTAGTTTTTACATAGTATGGATTTTAGTTTTGCACCTGGTTTTTGAATAAATTTGGTGTTCACTGGAATGTTGTGTTTTGTTATTTTTTTTTTTCAAATGTTGATTATTTGGTTATTGAAGCCTGCAAGATAGACTTAGAACTTTATATCTAATACCCCAACCCATTGATACCCCCCCCCAGCAACTAGTTAGCAACCCTTATAGAATTCACTACCACCAAAACTAATTTTATGTTCAATAACCAAAACTACCTACAAATGAATAGCCTAAGTATGGGGAATCTCGTGTCACCAGTTCTAGCCAACATTTTTAGGACACAGTAAGAATCTCAAGCGATCAGTTCAGCCTTACACCCCTCACTATGCTGATACAGGTGTGTTGATGATACAGTTGCTAGATTCACATCTACAGAACACACACTTAGTTTTTTCAATCACATTAACTCGACACACCCCAACATTAAGTTCACCTGTGAACAGGAAAAACTAACCAAATAGTATTTCTTAACCTCAAAATCACTAGAACTGATACACAATTCAAAACAGAAATCCACAGAAAAATCACCCATACTGGATTATACATTACTTGGGACTCAGCACAGGAAGCAAAATAAAAACTCAACATATTAAGAAACCAAATGAACACAGCCACAAAACTATGTCAACCTGATAAAATTAACGATGAAATCAACAAATTAAAACAACACTTCATCAACATCAACAAATGCCCTCAAAAAACCGTGGAAAAAATTACACGCACACACACACCTAGACCAACAACAAACAAACAATAATAAATCCCAAGATACAAGAAACATTGAAACCTTTTATTGCTGCATTCCATATGTTCCCGACATCAGCGAAAAAAAATCAACATTTGGAAAAATCTTACAACAAAACACAACATTCCAGTAAATACCAAATTTATTCAAAAACCAGGTACAAAAATAAAGTCCATACTATGTATAACTACACTGACAAACACAACAACACAATTTATAAAATACAATGTGATAATTGCCACAACTTCTATATTGGAGAGACAAGTAGAAAAATGGAAACTCGATTCAAAAAACACCTTCACACGTTTTTAAACACTGCAAATCAAATAAACACAACATAACCATGGAAAACACTCATGTACTAAGTAGGCCAACTCATAGGCTTCTCGTTTACCAACGAATAGTGGGATTGACCGTCACATTATAACGCCCCCACGGGTTAAAAGGCGAGCATGTTTGGTGCGACGGAGATGCGAACCAGGGAACCTCAGATTACGAGTCGCACGCCTTAACCCACCTGACCATGCCGGGCCAATTGAAAAGAAGTAACAAAATGAAAAGATTGAAATGGATATTGAACCAACAAAAGTGTAATCATTAAAGCTAGAAGTGTTTGTTAATTAAGGTTAAATCCAATTTCAAAGTGTTAAGAAACAATCAGCCCGCATGTCCAGGTGGTTAAAGCACTGAACTCCTAATCTGAGGTTCGCGGGTTCGCATCTCCGTCGCACCAAACATGCTCGCCTTTTAACCCGTGGGAGCGTAATAATGTGTAGCCCAGGAGTTGGCGATGGGTAGTGATAATTACCTGCCTTTCCTCTAGTATTACACTACTTAATTTGGGACGGTAGCGCACATAGTCCTCGTGTTGCTTTGCGTGAAATTCCAAAACAGAAACAATCGACAACTGCTTATTTGATGGGAAGAGGAGAACTTTATCTTAATCAACGTACAACATTTAAAGTGAAGCATAAGAGAGATAACGTAAAAGTCTGGGGTTTCGTCCTAGTTAGTAATGTCAGTAATCTATATAGAATTGATCGTCCTCTTACTGTTTACAAATACATGCAGAAATTAATCTTCTAGTAAGATAGTGTTCCCAAGCATGCATCAAGTGCAGTCAAACGATATTCTGACGATAAATGGACTAACAGAATACTTATAACCATGGTTGTTGTTTTTTAAAATAAGTCTAGATACAGGTATTTTCGATGTTGTATGGGCGTATATCAAATCTGCAAAAGTTAAAGTAGCGATCTAACAATATGTTTATTTTTAGGGAGAAATACAAAACGTTTGAAACAATATATCCCAATCATCTGTTGATAAACAACATAAAAACAAATTTTCATGCTTGGTGTAAAGTAAAGGGCTCATACATAATTTATTATACAACTTATTCGCTTTTATTTTGCATTTCCGTAAAAATGTATTACACTATTTATAAATTCACTGTCTAGTTGCCATTATGTGTTGTTTGTAGTTATTTTTATTACTATAGGTGAAAATGTTCATACTATTTTGACCTAATCTATGCAATAACTTGGGGTAGGCGTAGCCTAGTAGTTAGTGTGTAGAGCTACAGATTAAAGAGCCCAGGATTTCGAGATGTAAAGTCAGTGAATACGCCATTGTACGTTAGTTACAAAAGTATTTATGCACCTCGTTATTCAGTTTAAAGAGCCGGAACAAATGTTTGCCCTCCTTCTTGCAGTAGTCAGACATTAAGAATAGCTAAGCTTGAATCTTTGAATTTCTGTCTTAGCTGTTTACAGTACATGGCCAAAAGTATGTGGACACCTCTTCTAATTAGTGGGTTCGGCTATTTCAGCCACACTTATTGCTAACAGGTGTATAAAATCAAGCATACACTCAGGCAAACTCCATAGACAAACATTTACAGTAGAATTGGTCGTACTGAAAAGCTCAGTGAATTTTAACATGACACTCTCATAGGATGCCACCTTTCCAACAAGTCAGTTAGTCAAATTTATACCCTGCTAGAGCTGCCCCGGTCAACTGTAAGTTCTGTTATTGTGAAGTGAAAACGTCTAGGAGCAACAATATCTCATCTACAAAGCGGTAGGCAACACAAACTCACAGAACGGGATCGCCCAGTGCTGGAGCACGTAGCGTGTACAAATCGTCTGTCCACAGTTGCAACACTCGCTACTGAGTTCCAAACTCCCTCTGGAAGTAACGTCAGCACAAGAACTGTTCGCCAGGAGCTTCATGAAATGGGTTTCCATGGCCAAGCAGCCACACACAAGCCTAAAATCACTAAGCGCAATGCCAAGCATCAGCTGGAGTTGTGTAAAGCACACCGCCATTGGACTCTGAAGCAGTGGAAACGCGTTCTCTGGAGTGATGAATCACGCTTCACTATCTGGCAGTCTAACAGACGAATCTGGGTTTGGCGGATACCTGGAGAACGCTGCCTGCTTGATTGCATAGTACCAACCGTAAAGTTTTGTGGAGAAAGAATAATGGTCTAAAACTGTTTATCCTGGTTTTGGCTAAGCTCTTTAGGTCCAGTGAATGGAAAACTTAATGCTGTAGAATACAATGGCATTCTAGAGAATTGTGTGCTTGCAAATTTGTGTCAACAGCTTGAGGAAAGCCCATTTTTGTTTCAGCATGACAATGCCCCCGTGCACAAAGTGAGGTCCATAAAGATATAATTTGCCGAGGTTGGTGTGGAAGAACTTGACTGGCCTGCACAGAGCTATAACCTTGACCCCATCGAACATCTTTGGGATGAATAGGAACGCCGACTGCGAGCCAGGCTTTCTTGCCCGACATCAATGTCCGACCTCACTAATGCCCTTGTGGCTGAATAGGGATGAATCCACACAGCCATGTTCCAAACTCTAGTGAAAAGACTTCCCAGAAGAGTGGATACTCTTATAAAAGCAAAGGAGGGGCAACTTCATACTAATGCCCACGATTTTGGAATGAGATGTTCAACAAGCACATTTGGGTGTGATGGTCGGGTGTCCACATACTTTTGGCCATGTAGTGTATTTCATGAATGCATAAGATACCATTGAGATTTAAAATTCCAATCCCGCTTTTCTACAATTATTTAAACAATTATAAACACGTTTAAATGAATCAATCAAAAACTACAGAAATATACGTGGAATTTGTACTTTTAACGCCTTGAGGAGTTAATTTCTTTTACAAAAAGATAAGCTTTCCAAAGAGTAGTCCAATAAATATATGTTTTCGTTTGAAAAAAATTGATTTTTGTTTGTATATATCATAGTTTTTGAACATATATATATTAAATTAAATTATTAGACTCTTGTTATTTATACAATACGTAAAGCTTCTCCTAAAACAAAAGAGAGGTCGTTTTCTCTTCCAGAGAGGAATGAAAATTTAGGAAAGTGTAAAGATTGGAATTGTTTGTTAATGTTAATAATATGATTATTGATAGAAGAAAGTGTTATAAGCATTCAGTTTCTTACGTTGAGTATTTTAAATATAACCTTTTCTAGTCGTTTGCTTCGAAAATAAAGGTTTGTATCGCATGTGTATTTATGTACATATAAATTAGTTTTTTTAACTATTGATACGTCGTTAGGCTAGCCCATTACCCATTATTTCATTTACTAGGGCTGGTCGTTAGTTTAGGCTGTTTTTGTTTTCTGATATATCTGATGTAGAAAATGTTTCGCATGCCTTTTGATTGAATTTCATTTATTTATAACACGTGCATGGCCGAAGTTGACGACTTCATGGGAAGCTCAGATGTTAAACTTTAAAGGTATTGACATTTTGCTAAATTAAGTTAGGAAGTTGAAGCTGAAGCATATATCCTTATAATTAAACCTTTAATATTATCATTATAAACCAGAACTTCAGGATCAAAATGTACTCTTAATATTTTTCCCATTAAAAAAAAACAGTACAGCTAGACTTTAGATATTATTAAACAAACAATCAGAACCAGAATGTCTTTTTAAATTTTTTGTCGTGTACAAATTACATGATACAGAGTCTAGCAGATTATGCACTCCTAATAGTTATCAAAAATGTTGACCCATGTAATGTAATGGTATATTAGCATTTTCCGTTTGCAAGTAATGTTGTATGTTTGTAAGTCATATAAAAATATTTTAAAAACTTTGTCCTGTTTGTTTCATAATAATAACATATGCTTGCAGTTAAATGAGGCTAATTAGAAGTATGTATTGTTTTGAAGTTTAAAATATTATATATGCCTTCACTAATGTATAGAGAAGCTTCAAAAATGTGTTTGATTTAGGATATTGAATCCTGCCAGAAAAAGTTTTTCCATTATAAACAGCAAAAAGAAAAAAATATAAAAAAAGTAGAGTCCATAAGATGTTTTATTTGTATTAGTATCTTAATTAAAATAGCTTTATACTTCATGTATTGATTATTTTGTTTCAATTGTAGTATTTTAAACACTTAAGAAAATGAGGAGAATCTTACTCTTAAGTTTATTTAGCTTATTTTTAAAGACATTTGTTAAGATTAGACTGCTTTTGGCAAATTTGAAGAGCTTAAAAAGATAACACCTCCTTGATTTTGATCTCTATCCTAAAGTTTAATAAAAGATCATTAGTAGTAAACTGATGGAAATGATAATTATGATTTGTTAAAAATGCTTGAATGTCAGTGAAGTTTCAAGTGATTGAAGGTTTGCTTTTGTTTTTACGTTTAAGGAGAGATGCAGAGAGACGTACAGTTATTGGCCTGCAAGATGAATTAGTAGGATTTTTTTTTGAGCTATAGATGAGGACTGTACAGAAAATCTATTTCAAAAAGTGAAATTCAGTCATTGTTTGTCATCATAAAATAGGTAATATTTTTTTCATTACTTTTTTATGGTACTTCAGTTATGTGAATGAAAGTTTCTCTGTAGACAATTATATTAACTTCACATACTCCTTTAATAAAATTCTTTTACAAGTTTAACAGGTTACGTTACTGAAGTACAAGTGGAAATATTCAGAAATGTATAATTAAAATATTTGCTTTTCACAAGCAGAGGATGGAAGAAGAATTTATTTTTTCATATTAGATTAGAGCAACTTGCAGTTTTCCTAAAGGAAATTTTTCTGAATTATGTTTTGTTTCATTATTTACCTGAATGGTATATCACAATATATTGAAATTTGCAGATACAAAAAGTTGTTTAAAGCTGAGACTTGGTAAAAAAGGTTAAATTGAGAAAAATCTAACTGCATTTGATGACAGTTTTCATATTTGGAAACTTTTTATGTTGAGAAGTGTGCACTTGAGTTATAACAATGTGTGAATTTGTTATAATCTGAAGGAAAAGTATATTAGTATTTGAGTATAATAATAAAAACTAGTATGTCTGTTTATAAGGAATTTGCAGCTACTGATTTGTGTGGTGAAAATAATGGAGTTAAAGTGTTATAACCTATTTTAAGTGGCTATTATTTGAAGACTAAATGTTTATCCTGCATTAAAATTTTTATAGTACTAGTATTCAATCTGTGTAATCTTTTTTACATTCTTTAAATGAATATTGTACTTGTAGATAGTCTCCTCATCTGATGATAAGTTTGAAACATTAATATTTTGTCAGTATTATTGACAGATTATTTGAAAATATGCTTCTATTTTATATGAAATTGTACTTTTCTTTATTTGATGTTGTATAATATATAAATGAATGAATATTCCATTAATTGCAGTTGTATGTTTTTATTTATCAGATGCCACAAGTACATGTGATTGAAGGAATCAAATAAAAGAAGAAACCCAAGATGACTGTAGGAATAGAGATAATGTTTACCTGTTTGTGCTGTGAAAAAGAATTGTGCAGACAGATAATTATATATATATGGATAAAATGAATCAGCAAATGAAAGAATGTTTACAAAGTAAGGAGTAATAAATTTGATATGTATTTCAATACTGCTAATTATACGTAGTTAAACACAGTTTCACCATGGCTGCTGCAGTTTCTGTTGCTAATGATGTTCAAACTGAAATACTTAGAGATAATTCTGAGTCTGTTTTTATAACTTCAAAGGTGTCAGAAGAGTTTGAAAATAAAATATGTACCAGAAGTAGGAGTGCTGGTCAACTTGCAGTTGGTGTCACTTCAAAGGTTCCAAACAAAATAGGTAAATATAAAGAAAGGGAGGAAGTTTCCAGTAGTTCTTCAGCTAATGAGAATTCTAAGTTAAAGGAAGAGATAGTAGAAGAGTTTGAAGTTGCTGGAAATAGTTCTGATTATGATGATGACGATGGTGAAAAATTTGAAACACCTCTTGAATTAGTTGAAGTTCAATATAATGACCATGAGGATTTTGATAATGTTGTAAAAAGTTTACTAGGTTTTGATGACCCTGGGAATTCTTGGCATTTAGCTAGAGGCTATTCTAAGCATAAGAAGAAATGTAAAAAAACGTCACGTGTTAATAGAAAGGGTCCATATACTTGTGAGGAATGTGGAAAGGTTATTCGTTTTAGACAACAATTTGATCAACACATGCTGAGTGACCATGGAATTGCTAGGCCTTATTCTTGTCCAATCTGTGGGCAACAGTTTAAAGTACATAGATCGGTAGAAAGACACATAGCACTTCATGCAATGGAATGTTCCTCTTCAGATGAAGGCATTCACAGTTATAATAGTACAGATGTTAAATGGCAGAATAATAATGATTCAACATATTTTCCCACTGGGCCAACGAGTCACTGTAAGATGTGTGCTAAACCTATTATTCTCCAGAAAAATAATAAAGGAGACAAACCTTTCACACAGTTATGTCAGATGTGCAAACAAAAAATTGTTCAGTCTCAGTTTTACCAAAGTGAAAAATTCCATGCTAGTCAGTTGGCTTCCTTCAAATGTGAAACATGTAGTTTGCAATTTAAAGATCAGGACTGCTGGAAGAAACATTTGTTAGAACATACAAGTAGTGAGAAAAAAACAAAAAAGTGTGAAATCTGTTCAAAAACTTTTGTTAGCAGCCGGTTGAAAGCAAGGCACATTATGTCAGAACATATTAACTCTGAACTAAAGGACTGTAAGAAATGTAAAGCTTCTTGTAAATGTGAAGCTGGTTCCAAAAAGAATCAAGTTGGTCAAACCAAAGAGGTCATTGGAATACAGAAAAATCTCAATGAGTCAGGTTCAAGGAAGATGCCTTATACTCTGTTGAAAAGTACAACTGAACAACATTCTCATAAAAAAGACCTACCTAGCACTGAGCCAAAAATATTTCATTGCATGTATTGCAAGTTTCGCCACCATGATAGAGAAAAACTGAACTTACACATAAAAGATAAACATGCTCCTAACAGAGTAATCCAGTGTGATGAATGTTCTCATACATTTGTTCAGGAATCAGGATTAAAAAACCACAAACGAATTCACACTGGAGAGTGCTCATATCTCTGTCCCATTTGTGGGCTGTCCTTCATAACCCAGGGGAATGTATTCAGTCATCTTCGTATCCATCCCAACAGTACTAAAAGTCTAGTGGAGCTGTAGAAATGTGTGCTTTGTGTGTAATAAGATTTTAAATTGAAAAATATGATAATCTCACTTGTGATACTCTCAGGTACAGTCATGAACTTCTACTTAGTAAAATTTAAATTAGAATAACAGGAACAAATCTAGACTCATTTTTATGCATTTAAACATATAATATTTTCATTGACAAGGAGCCATACATTGTGTTTATTTGCTATTTTGTTGGATGTTTACTAATTTATGTCCTAAAAGTATGTGTGAGTCATTTACCTCCAACACTTCGAAAACAAAGTTCACAGTTTGAAAATGGTAACTAGATTTGTTCTTGCCTTCTTTACTTAGTAACTTAAACAAATACTAAGTTCAGAATTCTTTTCTTATTAAACTTGTATGCAATATTTTTGGTCTGAAAGAGTGCAAAAAAAATTGTTTCCATATGGTAAGATGTTTTACTTTTTTTTGTGCTGTGTATTTTAACTTCTCCAGAAAGTACAGTTAATTCAATATCTGCCAAAAGAAACCACAAAAATGTGAAAAACTAAAACATGATTTTAGGTCCTTTGTTGCTTTATATTGTAAGGTTGATTTGGCAAAACTAGTGAAATTGGGCATTAAAAGTTACTTAAGAATTTTGTTATTATTACATTGTTGGTAATGTGGTTTCCTCTTGCTTGTTGAAAGAATGATTGAAATGTGTTCCACAATTTAGGCTTTACATGTGTGATGTGTTTAAAATAGGATACGTTACAGGATTCTAAAAGTTTAATTTTTCTACATTTGAACATTAGCAATTTGCAGTGAAAGCTGACAGCCTTATGAGCTACTATAAAATTAGATTTTTGAATGGGAAATTTTTTATTTTAAGTTATAGCATAAACTTATTTTTTATTTTTTTTAACTTGAAAGCCGGTTTTGTGCAAGATTCTGTATTTCAGCCGTGTCATTAGAGAGCAACTTTTTCAAATGTATGTTTTTGTTACACTGACTCCATGACTTAGCCTGACTCATTTCATCACTTTTAGGATTTGTTTTTAAGGAATTATTCATTCTTGTTCAAAGCAAGTTGTTAGAAAGGACTTTAAGATGGATCAAAGGGCACCCAAAATTTAACCCCATGACTCTTAGGAGCTTCTAAAAAATCTGAGTCATTAATTCTGTTGCATGTAATATTTTCTTAATCTTGACTAGAGCTGGTTAATTAGTGGAAGTTTATAAGTGTGTGATCACTGGGCTCATTAATTATTGTGTGAAAAATGAAATGATGCAGTCGTGTGTCGGCATATCATCGCTGCATAACACTTCTCACTATATTATCAATTGAATACTATGTTATCCAGAAATATCTTGCATATTCTATGTTAATTATTTAAAAGTTTACTACCTACATATAGTGTGACAACTCTCTCTGTTTAGGAACTAACTTGTCTACATTAGTTTCAATTAGTGCAACTCAGCAAAAAGACAGTGGATTTTCAGAAATTGTTTCTTGATACACAACACACAAGGCAATTTTCTTAAACTGGAAAAGTGACAAATACATTAGCACTATGAGTACTGCATAATGAAGTATAATCATACACAACTGGCTATTAACATTAATATGAGACACCAATAGATTCTGAACTACAGTTACATCTAGTACATAGATAGCTGTTGTACAGACGCTGTGTACGTTGATAGCCATCCCTTAACAAACTCTGCAGTTAAATATTTATACATTGCAGCTCAATATATGTGAATGTCACATGTTTACAATATGTCACATAACTGCAAAACAAATCATTCAACAATAAATACCATTTGTGTTCAAAATCATGTGAACTGTTGTGATGCATCATAGATTAGACTTTCAAAAAGCATTATACAAAATGTAAATATTATACTGAAAACTTACTATGAAAGTGATAAGTTATTTGTGGGTAAGGTAGTATGTACTTCATATTATGTTAATAATGTCACATTCTTGTAATGATCTTTTGTTGGATGGGTTCTTGTAAATCATATGATGAAAATAATTCAAAGCTCAGTCAACATAACAGTAACAGAAGTTTATTTCTGCAAGTTGTTTTTCCTCTGGTATGCTTTTCTAACATGCAAGTTGTAGGCTTAAGTAATTTTGTAAATAATGCTTAAATGAAAGTACCAGAACTAACATAAAAAAAAATTTACTTGTACAATTTTACGACTCAGTACTCGAGTAACTGAATATATGTACTAACTAACACTGAGCCAAATCCTGCATTGTAACTAAATACTTCACTATACTAAAACTGACTCGTATAACACACTTCTGACTCAGTACTGGTTCATTATTCACTATGCTCTCTGAAAGCAAAACACTGATCCTTGTATGTATAATCTGGCTTCTCTTTTGATACTCCCAAAATTAACTAGGGTTTTGTGAAGGTCACATATAGAATGTTCTAGGCCAACTCTTAACATCATATACCTTCAAGTTAAAATCCAAATTAAAACATTGAAAATATAGACTACAACAATATGTACTTCATATCATATAATAATTATTTGCTAATAAATACCTGGGTCTGAAAGAAAAAACTATTACTAACTTCATGCCTCACACATAAAACTTGGATAATTAGAATATCAAAAATAGTAATAGTATGAAATGCTTGTTTTGATTAGTTAATTATTTTTGAGTTGTTGCACTAATTGGTGAAGCCGAACAAGTATGAATTAATCAAAAAATAATGAGAAATCACAGTGGCAGTATCTTGATTGCTTCAATAATAGGAATAATTTAAGAGTAGTAATCAGAAAGGGTAATTTTTGATGAATTAATTATTTTTGTGGTGTTAATTGGTTTAATTATTATTTTAGTGACACTAATTGCTGTATTCAGTGCTCTCATATAATCTAGTTAATTACCTAGCTCTAGTCTTGATAAGATGGTGACTCATCATGTAAGTTCTGATAGAACTGATAATAATTAAAAACTTTTGGTGATTTCTGACATGACCTAGCAGTTTTTTAATGTGAACAAATGAAAAGTTATTTTTTTTGTTTGGGATTTGGTTGAAAAGTGCAAGTTTTTATTTAAGTTAACAACAAATTCCCATTACACTTAAGTAATCACAAGTTAATGTTATTGGTGTTTTTATTTTTTCTGATGTTTTATGCAGTAAATATCTGTAGATCTAAATTTTCTTATAATAGTCAGTTGGGTATCTCATTAAGAGGAAAAGGTTTGGCTCGATGTGTTTTCTGAGTAATTTTCAACAAAATTGGCTAATATCCAAAAGTCAAGAAGACACAGCAGACAAATGTAGATGCAGCAACTTGGCAAGTAATTTAAAATGTTACAGTATGTGACTGATACCTCTTACTTCTTACAATAAAGCATATAATGTTTTGATTCCCTTTTGAGTTTATACTAAAGATTTATCTTATGAAATGTTACCTCTTGTGTTTCTAGTACCTATACAGATTTTTTGATTTACATAATATGAAGTATATCAGTGAATATTTTCTTATTTAAGACTTAAAATGTGTTGTTTTTTTTCAAAAGTCATTTGTGCCTGAAATAAGATTCTGTGGAAAACTAGGTATTGTAATGCATTTCTTTGTTAAAATGTGAAATAATCTGTAAATGGACTTGTAAAAATGTATTTTAATATTAAATTAGATTTTCTGAAAAACTAAGAAAAACATCTATCATGTCTACCATTTCTTGTTTTCCTCTATATTGTGTGTGTTTATTGACTGTATCACAGCAGTTTGTGCCATTTTGTTATTTGTAAATGCATATGTTGTATTTTTAAAATACAATAATTTTGTGTAGTCTATATAGAAGTTCATATTTTCCCTTCAATAACAAAAAATTTCATGCTGTGAATACTTATATGAGATCATGAAATGTTAATAAAATATCCTCACACACGATACACCCAGAAGCTATGATGGTAAGTTAAGATGATCTGGATATTACCAGAAGAAGACAGAATTATGATCTAGAAAGACCTAATGAATGACACATATATAGGTCCATGTATTTGTGCGTTAGGACTAACTACTAGTACCGTTGTCACATTGTCATTTCTTTAGTCATGGAGAATATTTTTCACACTTGTTACTTTGTCATAATTCAAAATAAGATGGTAGATAAATAATAATCTTTTTTTGGAATATGTGAACAACTTTGAATTTTTGGTATAAGACAGATGTTTCAATTTCATTGATTTTGGCTTTGTATTTATGAATATGAATCTAAAGAATGTGAGAGCCAAGGTGCTTATTAAATTCAACTTTTACAAATGTGAGGATGTATATGCTTAAAGGTTTGCTGTCTCGTCAAAGCACTAACAAAATGCCTTATACATAAGGTATTGCACTTACATTATTCAAGGTGCAATCATGAATGCTGATTTTTCTTAATGTTTCTGATGCAAAACACCGTTACCTGCATAGTGTTATTGTTATCAGTGAAGAAAATGAAACCATGTATGGATTGATTGATTTGTATTATTTACCATATTTTATTTCATATAAAGTTTATATCCTGAGCCTACCTGGTATTGAATTTCATGTGTATTTAGTGATAGAAGTTGCAGAAGAATTTGCTTAGTAGAGTCTTTGGATGAAGATTAAAATTTCAGTGGTAAACGACCTGGCATGGCCAAGTGGTTAAGGCACTCGACTCATAATCCCTGTCACACCAAACATGTTAGCCCTTTCAGCCGTGGGGGCATTATAATATGATGGTCAATCCCACTATTCACTGGTAAAAGAGTAGCCCAACAGTTGGTGGTGGGTGGTGATGATAAGCTGCCTTCCCTCTAATTTTACACTGCTAAATTAGGGAGGGCTATCTGCACTAGCCCTTGGGTAACTTTATGGGAAATTTAAAACAAACAAACCTTCAGAGGTAAACTGATAATACATGAACATATCTTTAAAAAATGTCATGTACAAATACCATTTCTGTAGCTAGAATACTTCAACACTTTCTGGTCTCATTGATTTAAAAATCAAATTACACATTAGGCTGTCTGCTTTTGGCATTATAAGCCATCAAGCCTACAACTAACCTAACAAGTACTTTTAGGCTATACTTTATACTTCAAATATGTGATCTCTAGAGTTTATAACCTCTGTTGTTTTTTTGTTTTTTTTTTCATTGTGTGACTGGGCTATTTCCTCATATAACTGTTTCAGATTTTGTTAGTTTGTATCATTGAATTATTTTTTTATATAATGGCATTAGTTTTTGTTAGCATGACTGAATTATATCCTTTCATTTTCTAACCGTTTCTGTCTGTGAATTTGTATGAAAATATTTTTTTACCATTACACTTTTAGAGCGTAATAAATCTGTAATTGCATGAAACCAGAGGAACTAATTATATGCATATTTTGTCGCATTAGTTTGTAAGTTACGAATAACACCACTGTATTGACATGAAATTACAGAAGTTAATTCTTTTTGTTGTTTCACGGCCTCAATGCTTATATCGTCCACACGTGTTTATGAGGAGGAAAGTCGGTTTCATATTTTAAAAGATTTAACTTAAACTCGTTAGATGTCGCCTGTCGTCAATTTAATCACATTTTTGTGTAGTATGATATGGTGAAATTGTATTTAGCACTGTGATATACATCATGTGAAGCGTAAATGTGAAAGTAAATCTCAAAGTGTGTGTGTGTGTATGTTTTCTTATTGCAAAGCCACATCAGGCTATCTGCTGAGACCCCGAGGGAAATCGAACCCCCTGATTTTAGCGTTGTAAATCAGTAGACTTACCTCTGTACTAGCGAGGGGTTAAATCTCAAACTATAATTATATTCTAAATTTCACACACAATCCACGTTTATCGGTTGTTTTTTTTTATTTTAACGCATTAAAGGAAACTTTGAATAAACCTGAATTACATGAATATTTATGAACCTTTATTTCTTCATGTTTTGGATGAATATTTTTATGTAAATTTCAGTGTAAGAAAATGCAGAGTATAAGTAGGAGAGATGTGTTTTTCTTTTCCAGTCATATTTACATTCCCAGCCATTTCGAATGAGAATTTGGGGTTGTTCACTATTCAGGTGATGTTATAACTAGTTTTCTTCACTTGTCTGTATGGTAAATTATTATAAATGCACATAAACTCTTATTACTTATAAAAACTCAAACTCTGACCAGGTGAGAAAATAGGTTTAGAACAATATCGGATCTCCCATACGTTCAAAAGTGTAGATAGTTGCGATTGTTGTTCAGTGTTGTACTATGGAGGGAGGGCCGTGGGTTGCCCAGCGGTCAGTATGCCTGAGCTGTAAACCTGAGAAATGATGGTTCGTTTCCTGTTGCTGCAAAATCACACTCCGCCCTTTGGGGCTGTAGGTATGCTATAAGCTTTACAGGCAGTTTGTTTTTTAATTCTGCGCAAAGCTACACGAGGGTTATCTGCGCTAGCTGTCCCTAATTTAGCAGTGTGAGACTAGAGGGAAGGCAGCTAGACATCATCACCAACGAATAGTGGGATTAACCGTAACATTATAATGCCCCCACGGCTGAAAGGGCGAGCATATTTGGTGTGATGGGGATTCGAACCCTCGACCCTCACATTACGAGTTGAGCGCCTGAGCCACCTGGCCGTGACGGGCAGATTCCACTGATACGTCTGACAAAAGGTGACGGTGGATGCTATAGACTAGCTGTTATTCTTATAGTCTTTCTGTTTAAAACTAAGGTCGTTGTGTGTCTTTGGAATAAAAAAAAAAATATGTCTTTAAAACCTGTAACGGCCTAAAGTAACTCTTCCCCCCTTCCCCTACAACCAGGGTTGAACTAAAAAAAATCTATTCTTTGACAACCATAAAAATTCGAAGTGCGGCTTTCAAACTATTGAAATACAAAGTTCATAACTTACCAAAACACGGAAATATGTGCCTGGCCAGGACTCTTAACAAATGTTAATGAACGATATAATATAGAAATTCAGGTTAATAAATATTTCAATACATAAAGGTTTTTTATTCACTTGTTAGATCAAGAAATTACAAAGCATGTGATTATAATTTACGTAATCCTGTACATAATGTACATTTTCTTGTGCAACGTTAATGATATCTGTACTTCACCGCTAGGAGAAACTGATGTCAGTCTCATAATAACAGGCAAAATAGACGTAATCATGAAGAAGTTAAGTTAATGTTTTAAATATAACTGAATAGTCATAGATAAATTAAATGATAGAAGGAATAACAAATGAACAACCAAAACCAAATTCGCTATCTCGCAATCCAAATAAGCAGATGTCTCTTATTAAAAACACCAGACTTAGCTGTTTTTCACACCTGAAGTAACATTTAACTCCATTAATTGATAAGTTTATTCTTATCGATAAAATAAACGTCACTGTGTGCGTGTATATTTGTTTATTATACGTTTACACATCTCTAGATCAATCATCACCAGATTTGACCTATTGATGCAGGACAACATGAGGGTGGCTGGACCTACATCTGACGTTATATTGAAAACAGTATGTATTCCTGTTCAGTATTGACACTTCTATGTATTTTTATTACATCCTTGATGTTTATTATGTTAAGAAAAATAAATATAAGTGAAAGTTCCTATAGCTAATGTTATACAAATGTGAATAGTTAAAAAAACAAACCAGTCTTCTTGCAGTGTGTGTGTTTTCTTATAGTAAAGCCACATCGGGCTATCTGCCGAGCCCACGGAGAGGAATGGAGATTTGTAGCTTGTATTCATGGGTTAGATCGAAATCTGTAAATTAGGGGGAGAGTGCCCTTTCCCATTGTGAACGGCAATTCTTGTAATTCGTTTCAATGCACTAAATGGGCCAATTGTTTAAGTAAATAGCAGAGCTTAAGATGTACTGAATTTAGAGATGTTCTGCGTTTTCAATGTATGTGGATCAAAGTTAAATGTTTCATATTAAATATTAGTGTAAAACGCTAAAACAAAAACCTTTATGAAACATCATTAAGATTTGATACCTAGCTTTACTTAGATTATGTGCTTAAAATAATGAAATATCACTCGGTCATTGTGTTTATTCGAAACGTTTCTTAGAAGTCTATAATGTCAAGACGATGTCCTTCTATTCATTGGATCGTACGAGTCCTATTGTTAGTTTCAGAGGTGGGCCCAGCATGGTCAAGCGTGTTAAGGCGTGCAAGTCGTAATCAGAGGGTCGCAGGTTCGCATCCCCGTCGCGCCAAACATGTTCGCCCTTTCAGCCGTGGGGACGTTGTAATGTTACGGTCAATCCCACTATTCGTTGGTAAAAGAGTTGGCGGTGGGTGGTGATGACTAGCTGCCTTCCCTCTAGTCTTACACTGCTAAATTAGGGAAGGCTAGTACAGATAGCCCTCGTGTAGCTTTGTGCGAAATTCAAAAACAAAACAAACAAAACAGTTTCAGAGCTGTTTGTTAGAAGATTCAACGTTCTAGCCACTGAATACACTTTGCATTTTAGGCTGTGGGGGTTATTCCATTCGATCATTTTAACCTAATGTGGCGTTTAACCTGAAAATATTCTTATTTCAAAACCTTTTTACTTAAAAATACCCACGACTAAAAGACGATTTTTCTCTCTATTTATTACGTAAAATGAAATACGTTTAAAAATAATAAGAATATCATTATAAAAGCTTTAATCTATTTTAATTACGTAAAACGTCAGCTTAAAAGGTAGAAATTGCAATACATTTATCAACAGCTATCCCTTGTTTCTTCCTAAATTGTCGATAGATGGCAGCTCTATTATACAAAAAATTTTTATTGAATTTCAACTATCCAATAAAATTTTGTGGAAGAAATTTGAACGTTTTCATTCGTACATTATTTACATATCAAGCAAAACTAAATCGTTTTTAATAAATTTAGGTTATAGTTACCGTGTTATTGTTATTAAACATATTAACAAAATGATTCCTAATGTTCACTGTCATACTGAATTGAAAAGTAACGTCTTGGTACTTTTTTACTTCAGGTTTATAAAGAAATTCAGTTAAATAGTTATGAATGAAAGTTATTTATGTGGAATTTTAAGAATGTAATATTTTTAATGATTGGTCGTATCATTAATAAGAGTGTTATTTTATAAGTAAATTCCTACTTAACAACTGATTGTAAGAATGTGATGTTTTTAGTTATTGGGCGAATTATTCATAAAGGTGTTGCTTTCAGTTAATAACCTTGCCAGGTAGTTAGGGCAATCGATTCGTAATTTGAGGGTCTCGGGTTCGAATCCTCGTCACACCAAAAATATTCGCATTTTCAGCCGTGAAGGTGTTACAAGGGACAGTCAATCCAACTATTCGTTGGTAAAAAGAGTAGTCCAAAAGTTGGCGATAGATGGTGATGACTAGCTGCCTTCCCTCTAGTCTAACACTGCTAAATTAGTGACAGATAATTCTCGTGTAGCTTTGCGCGAAATTCAGAACAAACAAACAAAACAGTTCTTAACCGAGGTATGTCAGATCAAAACTCTTACTGGTCGTCCGTACATGCGACGACTAGAAGCTTAAATTATCTCTCGTGGTTGTCATACTTATTAAACATGTACTTAGGCTGATCACTTTAGAATGGCATTTCTGTTTCGTCGTTTTTGCTTATTCTGATGGCCACGATCATGTTCTATGGCTAAGCACCATCAGTTCTTAAGGAACTCCTGAACCGCACGGTGAAAACAAAAAATTGAAGGTTTAATTTCGTATGTACAAGATAGGGAGTTGCACCTACCAGAAACTGTTTTACGCTTAAAGCAGTAAAACTGACGACGCATACCTTTGGCGTTACACTCGCCAGTGTATGACAACTGCCATTCGTGACAGTGTTTTCGACGAAACAACATTCGTTTTCTCGTAGCGTTCCGTAGTGTCCTGGAACTTAAAATTGTACCATGTTAATTACTCTGTGTTCCCAACATTTCTCTTTGCTATAATTCTTAGTGGATGCATGAAGACACTAAACTGTTTAGCTTCACATTTCCTTTTTGCAAATGTATATTTTCAGTTTCAGTCAGATTATTAGTAAACAATGTTCTTACGTTGCTAACAAACAATTGACTAAAACAGTATGAGGAATATGAATAATTACGATTAATTACATCATGTTTTACGAACTCGTGCGTATGAAAGAGTAAGTCATATGCACGAGGTGAGACCTTCGTTTGTTTGTTTTCACTTTGTTTTTCAGCGCTTCTGTAATTTCTGTTCTAATAAGCTATTACAACGGATAGTAAATCAATCTTAGGCCACACATATTGAAATACTTTGCACACATCTTTCACAATACTTGGGTTTAAACAGACCAAAGGCTTGACGAAAAGGTCATTGGACCTGTTGCATGGTGGAAGTTGGCAAGGACGTGATCGAATGGAAGTGTTGTCATTCCAATGTGTTCAGCCTTCTTTCTTACG
Organism: Tachypleus tridentatus; assembly: GCF_004210375.1. NCBI lineage: Eukaryota > Metazoa > Arthropoda > Merostomata > Xiphosura > Limulidae > Tachypleus > Tachypleus tridentatus. Next base: position 74,038,907 of record NC_134837.1, on the reverse strand, counting down.
AAAATGCGGCTGGTAGCTAGTGAGAGTTCTTCAGTTATTAGAGCTTGTTTATTTTATTTTTTAACGGTGTTAGAAGACATGTCTAGTTTTACTGCAAAGGCTTTTCGAATCACAGTATCTGGTTTCATAAGCGCAACCTTTATTATGGGAATGAAGTTATTGTTTCCGAATGAACTGGGGAGTACTTTCGAAGCCTGTTGAACTTTTAAATGCGTTGCTATGCAAATTTTTGCTATCTCATACAAAATATTGTATACTTTGACTAATTCGTCTGAAAATCGTCCAGCATGAATCGGTGATAAGTTTACGGGCTTATAATGCCAAAATATGGGGTTCGATTCCCTGATGTGGACAGAGTACAGATAGTTTGAATTGACTTTACACTGAAACAAGTGTTTGATATTTTCGTTTTAATGTATTTCCGTTCGGAAAATATTTTTTAATGTGTCTCCAAACATAAGTCTACCCGATGTGGAATTGCACTGAATGTTTGAATTAACCGTGAACCAAATATACCTGTGCTACACGTATCACGTTTTCGTCTTTAGCGATAGGATGCTTACACGAGCAGCAGGTACTTCAAATAAAGTGTGATTGATATGCTGTGTAAAGTATCAATACTGATAAAGTTCAGGAAATACGATTTTTTTTTCATGTAAATATAATCTTTGATTTCATTGTATTAAATACTGTTCCCAAAGTTTAAAGTGTTTTAGGATTTTATCAGAAAGTTATCATTAAAAAATTAACACTTGTGTTTTTATAGAAGTCGTAAACTTTTCTGAAGTAAATTTTCTATCATTTTAAATATGTTTACGTATAATATGTAATCCGAATTCATTTGTCATCTGATAATCGTTTATATTGGTGCTAATATTTAATATAGTTTTTAGACTAATGACGATGTGTTTGATATTTTCTTATGGACACAGTAGGTTTTAACCATCTGGCTCGAATGTAATCTAATGGTGATTTCATTTGTATTTGAGATCCGAGTGCCTCGAATCCTAGGCCTTGTTCTATCAAACACGCTAGTGATACTGTCATCTGATCAAAAGTTTCCGTTTCTGATGGCGGGTGCTCTCGTCTCGTTGCCTCACACATGTTAAAAAATTAGGAACGGCTTTACCTGAATAACAGGGGTCTTTAACCATTGGTATCGTTCAAGTGAACTAACTAAACTCTGTATACCTACCTATGATTTGACGCAGAACTCTTAGAATAGTTGCTTCTTCCACATATGCCCTCCTTCTTTTTTTTTAATACCATTATAAATTCAGTTAAGACCAACCACTTAGCTTAGTGACCTCAGTGGACTATCAGTAACCTAGCGACGCCATTTTGTTTAACAGTTGGAAGGACATCATCTCCTTATTTGTGTTGTTTTAGGAGGGCTGCAGAGAAGCTGTCTACTCTAGCCGCCCCTGTTTTAGAACTGATATACTAGAGAAGAGACAGTCAAAAGTAGCCATCGTCTACTATCAGGTTACTATAAATGAATAGTGGGATTTGATCGTCAGTGTTATAAGATTCTTCTGGTTCCTCAGAGCGCAGGGCTATTTTGCGACAACGGGACGCGAACCTTCGATTAACAGTCCAGCAAACTAAACGCTATTCTACACCCGACAATATCTCCATATATCTAAAATACCTCTTTAATAATTATACTCGATAGTGTATAAAACGTGTAAACCAAACAAGAATAAAATATTTAAAAACATCTTGATTTTCTTATCTACATTTTTTGAATAAATCGGTTTAAAGTGTTTGTTCACAAAACAAATAGTAATATGAAAAAGTAAAGAAGAAGACGAGTAAGAACTTCTGTCACATTTGTATATTTAGAAGAAGAACGAATAAGAGCTTCTGGTGCACTAGTGTATTTAGTATTTTAATTATTCTGGAAGTTTAGTGTTCTGTTAAGACACTCGTCCATCTTTGTTGTTTTCACAAGAGTTGAGTTGAATAACAGGTCAAGGCTGCGGATCGGAGAGCACAGCGTTGGAGACGTTATGCCGTTGAACACGTTCCTCGCTTTAAACAGTAGACATGTTAGATGGTAATAACCAATATGGGCATATTATAAATGTGACAGTCAATCACGTTTTATGTTCCTATTAGTGGCGGGTTATGCCTGCTGGGTGCCTTTTTTGTGGTCAGCGATTAATGGTTAGTGACAACTGTATCTGAACCCTACGGGTCTTTGACCTGGTCGCTCAGTCCGCATACGCATAAAGTGTCATTCATATTCAGAATTGAGTTAGTTGTCAGTACATGTGTGTGTTTTGTCGCCACTTTCATCGAGTAAACAGTCGTTCATTCCAACCTTTAGAAACACATAGTACGTTTATATGTATGTACATATTACTTATCAGTTAGCTCATTAAACAGATGAGACAGTGCTAGTTGATTTAAGTATTTTGTAGATTACAAACAGGGTTGATGAGCTGGACCGTTACTGTTGTTTTTTTCATCTGGGAATACGGTCGCCATATCTCTTTCTATCAGTTATTGAAGATGCAGGGAGAGAAGTAAAGCCACTCTTGTGAGATTGACAAAACCTGGTTTTCGTCTTCAGCCACTGAAACAACGACAAACGAAAGATACAGTTCAGGCTGAGTTTATATGCTTGTAGCAGCTTGGTCTACAAGAGATGGAACAGAGATATCGCTCGAATCCGTGCATAAAACGATGAAGATTCCAATGATAATCAGAGAAGAAAGAAATATTCGTTGTTGTACTGTCTCCTTGATTGGCAAATGAGTCGAGTGAATGTACAACGCTCCGGACGGCAGCTTGAGTGGTGGTTTATCAGATCATTAGGCTTAGCGTTGTTAAGTCAGCCTCGTCACGTCTTCGAGCCCTTGTCATTTCCAAGTGTCCTTGACTCGACTTTCATTTCTCTGCTTCTATTTTTGAGAGGAGTTTCATGCTGGAAAGTTGTAGATATTTTTCTTCTACGTCTCATCTTCTCCACTCTGCTTCAGTGGGTCGGAATGTTTTATCGTTATTAAACTCTGCTGAAGACAAGCGTACCTGAATCTGTTTATAAAGTTTCAGTGTTAGCATCAAAATAGTTAAGAGTCGGATCAGATCAGAAGATATAGATGAATTTTAGGAAGGAGTTAATTAAAGTCGATAGCATTCACATTTGTCAAACCAAATAAAATAACTTTTTTTTTTTTTTTGTAGTGTATCGACCTTCTTGAAATGTACCTACAAAATCGTCAGCGCTGTTTTATGTATCTGGCAAAACTTTATTATTTGCCGAACAAAATAAAACCCAAATTTGAATTTTTAGTCTCTCTTTTTCTTTTTCTTACTTTTAAAGGCATTGTTTAGATATGTGGAATCCGTGTGTTTAAAATGTAAAACTACGAAATGGGCTATCTGCACTGCGCTCACCAACGTTACACTAAACTCCAATTTTTAGTGCTCTAAGCTCCGAAACTTACCGCTGAACAATCGGGAAACAAACAGTGAAACTAAATAATAATTCTACTACTGTAATATAATACAACAATACACATTCACTGCGCTAATGTAATATAATAATGCGTATTAATTGTGCTAATGTAATATAATACTAAAATGTCTGTTCATTGTGCAAATATAACATAATAATACCTATTTTTTGTACTAATGTAATAGAACAATACCTATTTATTACGCTATTGTAATGTAATACAACAATATTTATTACGCTATTTTAAGATAATATAACAGTACCTATTCATTGTGCTAACTTAATGCAATACAGCAATAAATATTCAAAGTTGTAGAATATGGCTACTGTGCACAAACTTCCCGAAAGTAAAACAAACTCTTCCACGTGCAGAATAAATAAGTCTGTATCCAAGGTAAAACACAGTTTTGTATGTGTCCAGTAAGTCTCTACTGTATACAGACTTATCCAAAGTAAAACACATTTTTGTAAGTGTCCAGTTAGTGAATGTTGTATACAAACGTATCCAAGGTAAAACACAGTTTTGTATGTGTCCAGTAAGTGGCTACTGCACATAAACTTGTTAAAAGTAAATCACGCTCTTTATGTGCCGTATAAATGGCTGCTATTTAAAAATACACTTGTTAATGCGCCCCTCTTTGAGACGGTTTGTTTCGGAGCAAAGCTACACATAATTATCTATAGGCGGTCTATTTATCACGGAAAATCGAAACCCAGGTTTTAGTGTTAAAAGTCTGTAAACGTGCCGCTGACCTTTCGGAGTTCTCTGTGATGTGTGTTTTCCGTGATAAAGCGAATGTTGAGGCTTCAATCTACTAATAAATATATACAATTGTAAATATTAATAATCTATGATGGGTTTGTTCACTTATTTATGGGAGAGAAAAATATTATGGGTACAAATAATCCATGATGAATTTAGTTATGGTAAGCTAAATCTAACAAAAACGTATAAAACAATACGGTAAATACCAATACTGTAGCCACCCTAAGCCTAGTATTCGTTTATGAAACACAGGTTTCAGTATAAGGAAAATCGTATAAAACAGTATTGTAAATAACAATAGTGTAGGTTAATTTTATTAATCACATATTTCAGTATAATTAGAAATATCATGTAAAATAATATTGGAAATACCAGAATATTAAATCTATATACTAACAATTTTGTCATTTATATATTGTTAATATATAGATTTAATAAATAGTCACTGGCAAACAACAGATAGCACTTTTGATTACTTGTACTTAGCTATTTAGGCTTAAGCCCTTCTCAATGAAACAGCATATTTTATTATTCTTCAATATCTTTTATCAATAAATCGTGTTTTTTATTTCATCGGTCCTCTACGTTATTGACAGTCGATCTGTTTCAGGCAGATTTCAATAGAAGAAATGCAAGTAAAATCGCATGTGGTCTGTTGAGAGAGGCTTTGATATAGATCAAGTACATGTAATGCTATGCCTTAGATTCTGACAACCTGTATGCAATATACAGGACAGAAGATAACAACTGCAAAGAAAAAAAAGGAAAGTGTCACGATTATTTTTTTCTTTTAATAAGTTTATATTTCAAAGTAGATATTCTTAAACTCAGACAAATCATAGTTATCAGTAAGAACATTCTAGTATATTAGTGGATATCAGTTCATACGTATTATTGTCTTGATGCGGTTGGAACGTTAACGATTTTATATTTCAAAATTTATCAGCATTTTTTAAACCTATTTCAATGATCTAAGCCAATATAGAGGGCTTATCTGTTATGATATCATTAATTAATACGTATGCAAAGGCTGATAGAAAACGTTTATGTGTTGTGTTCTACATAGAGACGTCATATGTCATAGCTATAAAAGAAATTGTGTAAAAATCCGTAAACATAATATGCTTCATGCACGCATGAGTGCGTTATTACGACCGATAGACGGAGCCGCTGTCTAGGGAATGACTATTGTTAAGTGCATATATGTTCATAAACATCAGTCAACACAGAGCTGCTAAATTAAAATGCTGTTTGCTCTCATTATTTTTACACTCTACTAGTTTATAAGGCTAATCCACCGTCACGAGTGGGCCACAACCAAAGCAGCGTTCTCGCTTCACTTAAGAACTGAATGCCGCAGCGTTTATCCGAGTTGATAGTAATCCCCGATGCTATTAGACAGTTAAGACCTAGTATATTCGTGCAGGTAGACGCTCAATCATCGACAAGCAAAGAGCGCGAATCAATGTCTTTTTTTTTTTTTCCTACTGGACGCCGATGATATGATGTTGGACAACAGAATATCATCAGTATGATTGTACGGAGATTTCAATGTTTACGAATACGAAAACTTAAGCCTGAGCGATCACTGCACATGCTTATTTAGCACGCCCTTAGCTAGGTCATATTTCGTTTGGAATTTTTTCCGTTATATCATGTACACTGAGAAGAAGAGCCACGATGAGAGGGCTTTATCCGACGAAGCCAAGCGAGGCGATAGAATCACGTGGCTAAACGTGGTACTTGCGTCTCCCTCTATGAGCTAGAAGGCATTGAAAGACAGGATCAGACATATGTTGTTCGGATTAAGGGACTGATTACAAGAATTATACCAGATTTTTCTACGACTGCGGTGGTTGTTCAAGAGGCCTAAATGTTCCCTCCCCTCCCCGCCAAGAGAACTTGAAAGTTAGCGGGCAACAGACTACTTGTATGCCAAAGACTATACTACCAGTCTGCAGAACTAGTGTAGTTCTTCCGTCCTGATTGTTGCTCGTGAGTCAGGCTTCACACTGTGCTTGTTTGGAAGGTTTCTGCGCGAGCTGAAGGATAATAACATGTCAGTAACTTATGTCGTTGAGATCTGAAAAACAAACTGAAGCATATATGATGTTGATGTAGATGACATACTATTTTCTACCTATAAATGTATGACGACGCCCTATAGCTTTGTTGAATAGATTTTATAAGATCTAGATAAATAGGTTTACAATAAATCCGGCCCGGTATAGAACTAATGACACAAGTTTTTCGAGACTTTATTTTTCAAACACAATTGGATTATCTGTGGCACTGACATTTTCATTAAGTTGTAACTTTGAAGTTTGAGTGGATTTATTGAAAAACGTTAGAGATAAACTGTGTGTATTAATATATATATATATAAACAGGAAAATATATGCACACATATACACGTTTCCTTATATATATATGAAACCACATCATTAAGAATATCATACTGTTTGTTTCCTCTTTCTTTCATTAATTTCTTATATCGGTTTCGTAACTTTAAAATTAATTCTTAAGGAAATAGTTTTACTGAGACTCTATCACAAAAAATAACTTATCTAAATTAAATGCACGTACTTTTCAAATATACAAACATGTGGTACACTATGTATAAATTAAGTACGTTACAAATGCTCAAAAGTGGATAAAATCAGTCAATATACTTTCAATTCTAAATTAAAATCTTACTCTAATTATACTTTTTCTTATTACTATCACAAAAGGGCAATTTATTTTCCCGTAATTTCGTACTCTTACTTACCCTATTTTATATAAGTTTTAGTAACTGTTTTGTTTCCATGGTTTCCCAATTCCTACAGACTTTACACAACCAATTACTTCTGCAATCTTACCACTATCTATTTAAAGTGTCGCCAAAACAAGAACTTATTATTTTTCGAAGAATGATCTTGTGAAAATATTGTTTATTTTATGCAGAAAGCTACACAAAGAGCTATCGGTGCTCTGCCCGCCATGGCTATCGAAACCCGGTTTCTAACACTGTAAGTCCTCAGACTGTGCCACTGGAGGGCTTATAAAATAATTTAAAATGTTCTCAAAATATATTCATTAAAATTTTTACTGCCATATAGTGGGCTTTTTACGGGATATCTAACATGGAATTTATCTAAATTCATCCTTAATCTTAAATTATCTGTTTTACCAGTATAGGATTCATCATCATTTATAATTCTAAAAGATGTATCATGCTCTTAGAAATACAATTAAATGAGTTAGCAAAGAAAACACTATTTGTTTGTTATTGTTCTTTATTGTTTTGGTATGTAACCTAAATTACATAAAAAGTTGTTGTTTTTTCTGTTACAGCCGAAGATAACTTGTGTAGAAAAATTTCAATATACATTTATTCAATAATCTATACAAATTTTAGGTTGTCTTTTTGGTTTGTTTGTTTATTAATTTCGCACAAAGCTATATGAGGGCTATCTGCGCTGGCCTGTCTTCTTGGTAAAATGTTTTTATTATTTTTGAATACATCTTTAAGTTGTTTTATGTACTAATTGTTTTAACTGTGTACTAACATGAAATATAAATGTATGTATTTGGAATATGAGTCAGAACAAAAAGTATAATACTCTCTTTAGGTTCACTAGTGTTTCTATTGATATGTTTTTTTTATTTAAAAGGTTATTCTTAGAAAATTCAAAATCTTTTAATATAACTTTTTACCGGATAGTGATACAGAACTAATAATGCTTTAGTTCTAGTAATAATCTATTAACTCTTTATTTCTTTGGGCCCGGTATGGCCAGGTGGATAAGGCACTAGACTCGTAATCTGAGGGTCGCGGGTTCGAATTCCCGTCACACCAAACATGCTCGCCCTTTCAGCCATGAGGGCGTTATAATGTTATGGTCAATCTCACTATTCATTGGTAAACGAGTAGCCCAAGAGTTGGTGGTGGATGGTGATGACTAGCTGCCTTCCCTCTGGCCTTACACTGATAAATTAGGGACGGCTAGCGCAGATAGCTCTCGAGTATCTTTGCGCGAAATTCAAAACAAACATCTAAAGAAACAAACTCTGATTTTTCTTAGCAAGTTTTCAATAAATTCAAAATCGTCTCTAACAAGACTAGTCATATGAGATAAAAAATGTTTTAACAATGTGTGTATGAAAGGTCAATTAAATGTTTGGTAATTTTTTATTACCTCCGACAAATGGTCTCCCTGAGATATCAGGAGGTTTTCCAATGTGATTGATTTGATTGGTTGTTTGAAGTTAAGCACAATTGGCTATTTGTGCTCTGCCCACTACGGGTATCGAACCCTAGTTTCTAGTGTTGTAAGTCCGCAGACAACAATAATTCATTAATCTGTTTTGAGTTATATAAAAATACTCAGTTCATGAATTATGATACTTAAATAAAATATTTTTTTCTTTTTTGATGATATAATCTGAAATTTAAAAATAAGATAATTTAATATTTTCTATAAAAGTCACGCATTTCAATTTATTTAAACTTCGAATTTTTTGAAAAGCCTTTGTATCGTTTAAATGACCCTAAACCATCTGATTATAAAGTTGTTTGAAAAGTACATATGTTTAATTTAGAATATTCATGCTTAATTGAAAAGCGATACTTTGTATGTTTTGGTTATAGGTTCTCAGTATAACTATTTCCTGAAGAATGAATGACCTTTGAAGTCACGACATCAGTAGAATAAATTAATAAAAGAAGGAGGGGGAAGTCTGATATTCCAGCGTTTTCTTATATACATGTAAAATAGTTGCAATCGTAAATTATTCCATTTTTTTGCACTTCAAAAAGAGCAAACACAATTTCAGTTCTCTGAAGTGTTGTTGGAATAAAACGTAATATCTGAATAAAACGAAAAAAGAACTTAAGATTGTTTCTCCCATGTGTAAACCAGTGACAAATTGAATAGTGAAGTCACTCATGTGAGCAGCAACGTCGTAAAATCAACAGGTTCAAAAAACAAATAACGATAGGATAATGAAACCTGATGTGAAACACGGATACATAAAATTGGCATATTTAAAACACACATACGTTTTTAGAATTTTCATGTAACTGTGCAGATATATTTTTATTGACAGTTGAGCATAAAGACACACTATGGTCTGGGTATCTGTGCTGTGGTACAAATATCGAAAACCGCTTTTAAAGAGTTATAAGCCTTCATACTTGCCGCTCAACCTCTAATTCTGGACTTACAGATAAGAAGTGTGTGAGACAGTGAACAGTGAAACAGCAGCCACCCGCAACTCTTGGACTAATACTGTTTGACGGCTATTCTTTCAGCCCACTAACGCTCTCAGAATGTGGATTCACAGGTACGCTAACAATTATGCCACGCCCGACCGAACTGTATTTTATATGAAAATTGGATAATGAATGGGGTGAAAAGAATAAAAGGAATACGTTAAGTTGTTTGAAACAATGATCGAAAAGTTAGTATATATGAAAATATTTATAGTAATTTGTTTGTTTGTTTCACGCAAAGCTACACAAAGGTTATCTGCGCTAGCCGTCCCTAATTTAGGAGTGTAAGACAAGAATGAAGGCAGCTAGTCATCACCACGCATAACCAATTCTTGGACTACTCTTTTACCAACGAATAGTGGGATTAACCGTCACATTATAACGCCCCCACGGCTGAAAGGGCGAGCATGTTTGGCGCGAGACTTTGTCTGAAAAAAAGGTGCTATACCAAAACGTCATATATCAACTTCATGAAAAGATTACTATAAATTGGCCCGGATGGCCAGGTGGATAAGGCACTCGACTCGTAATCTAAAGGTCGCAGGTTTGAATCCACGTCACACCAAACATGCTCACCCTCTCTGCCGTGTGGGCGTCATAATGTGACTATCAATTCCACTATTAGTTGGTAAAAGAGTAGTCCAAGAATTGGTAGTAGGTGGTGATGATAATTTCCTTTCCTCTAGTCTTTCACTGCTAAATTAGCGCAGATAGCCGTCGTGCAGCGCTTCCCAGTGGTACAACATTATGTCTGTGGACTTATACTGCTAGAAACCGGGTTTCGATGCCCGTGGTGGGCAGAGCACAAATAGCCCTTTGCGTAGCTTTGTGCTTAATAACAAACAACAACCCTCGTGTAGCTTTGTGCAATCTCAAACTAAACTAAAATGTGAAGAAGGCGCTAGTCCGAAACGTTGTATATCTTCAGATAGATAGAAGTATTTTCATGTTTACTGTCTTGTTTGGTGACATTTTTCTTTAACTACGTAATCTAATATTGTTTTAACTGATAAACCAACAGGCACTTGCGTATAGTCCGTATTTCAACTGCCTACAGGACTGTTCAACGGAATTAGTAACTACACTAGAAACTCTGTATTTTTAAATAACGATATTTTCAATGAAGTAAAAATAACAGTCAGAGAAATTGTTTTACCTGAGAGTGGTAACTTTGATTGTTTGTTTTCTAAATCCATTACTACACAATTGGCTAATGGCACTACGCTACCCGTGGTAACGAACCTTGAATTTAACGTTATTAACCCACATGTTTTTCTACTGATCTGCTCGATAGTGGCTCAGTGGTAAGGGTGGGAACTTATAACCCTAAAACCGGGATTCCGATACACGTGGTAGGCACAGAACAGATAGTCCATTGTGTAGCTTTGTTTTTTAAAAAAACAAGCAATCAAATATTTCTGAGCTACTGGGATGTGTGGACAAAAATTAGTTAAATAACCTTTAAATATAATGTGTATACATATTGATTGATTTGTATTTATACCAAAAATAAAAATAAGTTCGTTTAAACATGAAAAAAAAATGTGTTATGAAAATCATGTGAAAAAACAATCTAAGAAAAGCGTGATTGGACCAATAATACTTTCGTGCATAATCTTGGGCACATGCAAGTCCCTCTAACTTACATTTCTGTTGACCACAGCGGTGAAGCTATAATCAAACCCCATCTGTACCTGGTGTTATATATTCTTCAAGAGAGCTGTTTTTACGAAGCGGATCCTTCACAGAGTGTGTATTCCTGCCTTAGAGTTACATAGTGGGTGTGTTCTCCTGTATTAACAATACAGCGTATTCTGTTCTCCGAATGACACTTTCCTCTCCAGAGCACCCACGTACACACCTGTGCTGCGTTACGACCTAAACGCACGTGCATCTTTCTTAGTGAATGAGTGATTGTTCCTTACATGTACTTTTTTTTTATGTACACACTGTTTAACAGGGGGAAGGAGCTACTCCCATTCGTCCTTATATTGTGTCTTTTCATATCTGTATTCGCTGCTTTTTGTGGTTTGGGTTTTAATAAAAGGCGAAAGAATTTGTCTCAGATCACAAGTTGCAGGCTCGTCTTTTAAGTGACGTGACAACAAGATACGCCGTTCAACAAAGATGTCGTAGCTGTTACATGCTGCTATTGCATGGACTATTTTCCAACACGCGAACACATCTATAACATGCCACATCAGTCAAAAGTTTGAACAGTATCTCTTTTAAACTGCAGAGTTCAGTGTATCTCGTCATACATATGTATCTTTTTCAAAAAGAACCACGAAACAAGCTGAAAAAAAGCTTGAGAAACATGAGATTGTGTAAACACTGAACACAATAAAGCATCGAAGGGCGAAAGAAAAACCGAAAATATCAGAAGACTAATGCGCTAAAGTAAGATGTACAAAATAAAAACATAAACTGTGTTATTTAAATATCAGAAGGCTAATGCGCTAAAGTAAGATGTACAAAATAAAAACATAAACTGTGTTATTTAAATATCAGAAGACTAATGCGCTAAAGTAAGATGTACAAAATAAAAACATAAACTGTATTATTTAAATATCAGAAGACTAATGCGCTAGAGTAAGATGTACAAAATAAAAACATAAACTGTGTTATTTCTTATACTGGAAAACGCGAAGTCTTCATAAAAACCAGTCGTAGTAGTAAGAATAAACCCAAAGATATTGTGATATTATAACTCTTTCAATGGTACATTTATAAATTAATAACTATCCACTGTCAAGTTTATGTTAGACGTACAACAAGAAACAAAACAGTAGTGTGTGCCGTGTTTGTGTCTATATAGCTAATGCTTTAGAAGGGACATATATGTATATATATAGTCAGTGTTTTAGAAGGGACATATATGTATATATGTAGTCAGTGCTTTAGAAGGGACATATATGTGTATATGTAGCTAGTGCTTTAAAAGATATATATATAGTTAGCGATTTAGAAAGGACAGATATATACAGGGTGGCCCCTAAGTCCCTTCCCATCCATATATCTTATGTATCCAGTGTATCTATGTGGTGTCACCAGTATTCTTGCGCTCATGAACCCACTACTTGTCTCAATACGCTCTTCAAGTGTAAATGGGCTTACATCGGCCATATTTCTCTGAAAAAAAAAACAAATTTATAATACATGCGTAATTGAATATAACATAATAACATATGGATGGGTAGGGACTTACGAGCCACCCTGTATGTAACTAGTGCTCTATAGAGTGGAATATGTTACCCACGTAGTTAGTGCTCTATAAAGAGGGACATATATGTGACAGTAGATAAAAAATGAATTTTATTATAAGTGAAGCTGCAGTTTGACTTTGTTACCTGTAGTCATGCTTCCCAGTGGCACAGCGGTATGTCTGCGGACTTGCAACGCTATAAACCGGGTTTTGATACCGGTGCTGGATAAATCATAGATAGCACATTGTGTAGCTTTGTGGATGACTTCAGACAAACAAACAATACCTGTAGTTAACGTTATCGGGATAATAGCCAACCTAACAAAACTTAACACCGCTGTTCTTTTATGTTCTCAAATCATTCAATCATAATGTTTTGTGGACTTCAGTGAATTTTCTTTTTAATCATCTATGAATGCAATATGCATGGAAATTCGTTGATGTTTCATTACAGGGAAATGTTGTCTGTTATATATTTAATGTCTTTTAAATATACATATAACAGTATCGAACTTAAAACCTTGATATTTTGCCTAGCTGTTACAGAAAAAGATGAAAATCAAGGGCCTCTTTAATGATTAGACTGGTCTGTAAAACTTGTGTTATATCTGTATGCGCACCGTGTAAAGAATTACTTTAATGTTACGTTACATAGTTTGGCGGACTCTTTAGCTCGTCTGTTGCAGTACACCTTCAACTTTAGTTCAGATTATTTTCACATACGCATCTTTCTCTTCTAGCTGTAAACGGCCCACAACAACAATACATTAAACTGCTCGCTTTTCTCTTTTCAAAACCTCACGATTCCTTCAAAACGTACCCTGTACAGGCCTTACGACCACTTGAGCGCCCGACTTGACGTGAACGAGCCGCACCAAGACAGCACCGAGTTAGTCCACGCTCTTCGCTTTCTAAAAGAACGAGTGAACATCGGCGTGGCATTCCTGAGGGGTGAAGAGCATGGACTTGCTCGGGACAAGGGTGTATATGTGCATAGATTTCGAGGACAAATATTCCCGAAGTTCGTCTTCTAAGTATGTTTCTCTGATGGCCTTCATAATTCCTTCTTTCGTGAAGAGCCAGTAACAAGCGCCGTGTAACGAGTGCTCGCTCCTATAGTAAAGCCTCCATGCATATGCTAACTTGAAACGACAAGGAGTAACATGAGCACTGTAATCGGTGCTAAACCACAGCGGATTTGAAGAACAGGTTGGGCGCGTGAAAAGAAGCATGATAAATATGACGTTCGATCAAAACACTCCTCGTGGTCTCGAGGAAAAGTTTGTCCTGCTGGGTTCACCTGAGAGACAACTTAATGATCCATGCAAGAGAATGAGAACACGCGGATTTTGACAACCTTAACTTATCTGTTTAACCACCTTTTCACTGCACCTGGCCTGAGTTAAACCGATCCTCTTCATGTATTTAGACATCATGATCATGGGTTATAAAGTTCACACTGTACCTTTGATCATGAGCTTTAAACTTCACGTTGTATCACATGATCACGAGCTTAAATGCTCACGTTGTATTGCTTGATCTCTTGGCTTAACATTAACATTGAACCACTTGATCACTGTTCCGCTTGATTTCTAGCTGTATAGTTAACACTGTACTGCTTGATCATTAGCTTTAAAGTTCACACCGTACCACTTAATCACTACCTTTAACGTTTACACTGTACCAGTTGATCAGGAACTTAAAGTTATCACTTTACAACTTGATCAGTAGCTTTAAAGCTCTTAATCACAACCTTTACCATACCAATTGATCAGGAACTTAAAGTTATCACTTTACAACTTGATCATTAGCTTTAAAGCTCACACAATACCATTTGATCACGAGCTTTGAAGTTCACGTTGTATCGCTTGATCGCGACTTTAAGGTAATAACAACGTCATTTTACAACATTGGGAGATTCGCTTACTGTTACAGTTCGGTTAAAACGTATAATAACTATTGATCCTTCATAACCCAGAGGGAAAAGAGAACGAAGTATTCAGATTTAAATACAAATACGCATACACACATACATGTATATATCTGAATATTTCACTCGTAACTGTAATTAAGTAAGATGTGTTTAGACTGAATGTCTCACTCGCAACTGTACTCAAGTAAGATGTGTTTAGACTGAATGTTTCACTCGTACCTGTACTTAAGTAAGATACATTTAGATTGAATGTTTCACCCGTAACTGTAGTCAAGTAAGATGCGTTTAGATTGAATGTTTCACCCGTAACTGTAGACAAGTAAGATGTGTTTAGACTAAATGTTTCACCCGTAACTGTAGACAAGTAAGATGTGTTTAGACTGAATGTCTCACTCGTAACTGTACTCAAGTAAGATGTGTTTAGACTGAATGTTTCACTCGTACCTGTACTTAAGTAAGATACATTTAGATTGAATGTTTCACCCGTAACTGTAGACAAGTAAGATGTGTTTAGACTGAATGTTTCACTCGTAACTGTAGTTGAGTAAGATGCGTTTAGGCTGAATGTTTCACTCGTACCTGTACTTAAGTAAGATACATTTAGACTGAATGTTTTACTCGTAAATGTAGTTGAGTAAGATGCGTTTAGGCTGAATGTTTCACTCGTACCTGTACTTAAGTAAGATACATTTAGACTGAATGTTTTACTCGTAACTGTAGTTAAGCAAGATACATTTTGACTGAATGTTTTACTCGTAACTCTAGTCAAGTAAGATACATTTAGACTGAATGTTTTACTCGTAACTGTAGTCAAGTAAGATGCGTTTAGATTGAATGTTTCACCCGTAACTGTAGACAAGTAAGATGTGTTTAGACTAAATGTTTCACCCGTAACTGTAGACAAGTAAGATGTGTTTAGACTGAATGTCTCACTAGTAACTGTAGTCAAGTAAGATGCGTTTAGACTGAATGTTTCACCCGTAACTGTAGACAAGTAAGATGCGTTTAGACTGAATGTTTCACCCGTAACTGTAGACAAGTAAGATGTGTTTAGACTGAATGTTTCACTCTTAACTGTGTTTAAGTAAGATGTGTTTAGATTGGATGTTTCACTCGTAACTGTTGTTAAGTGAGATGCGTTTAGAATGAACGTTTCACTCGTAACTGTTGTTAAGTGAGATGCGTTTAGAATGAATGTTTCACTCGTAACTGTTGTTAAGTGAGATGCGTTTAGAATGAATGTTTCACTCGTAACTGTAGCCAAAAAGATACGTTTAGAAATGACGCTGAAAACGTTGCACCTGTTTTCTATCGAATTGAGTCTTATTACATATCCAGCAGCTGACTTCCGTTCTGAAATATGTACTGAGTGCATTTGTTAGGTAGATTAGCTCAACTGTAGATATACTTGTAAAAATATCATAATCGTAGAATATATATGAAAAGTACAGGATATACAATAAAAACATAGCGTACAAATATCAACAAGAGTTTATTGAAAACAGTTAGTTGTTTCTCACGTGCCCGTATATGTTACATCTTAGTGTGTAATTGAGATTCATCCAAACTCGCATTTATCCATTAACTTCAAGTTGGGGAAAGATTATAAAGAGTTACTTTCAGTCTTTTCGAATCACTTGCCGCATATTATCTTCATCCTGTTTATCATGTCTAGCCAGTCCAATCTTTCTTCAAGCAACTACTGTGGAGAATCAACATTTAGATCATCTGTATCTTATGACCTGATCTCAGGATCAGTTTATAAAATATTTTATATGAGAAATCTAAATAAGTCTTTTAAAACTGTTCCATCAGAAGTATGTTTGAATCTTCTAACTTTTCATTATAGTTAAGCTGCGAGGAGCACATAGAACCTAACATGATTCAAACAGTTACGGTGGCCTTAACAGGTTTGTTTCTTTTCAAATTCTTCAGAGTTACTCGAGGGCTACCTGTACTAGCCGTCCCCAACTAAGCAATGTAAGACTAGAGGGAAGGCAGTTAGTCATCACCACCCACCATCAACTCTTGGGCTACTCTTTTACCAATGAATAATGGGATTGACCGTACCATTATAACGCCCCCACGGCTGAAAGGGCGAGCATGTTTGGTGTGAGAAGGATGATGTTAACAGTATAAAAGAAACAATCCAACGTATCATAAATCGACCAGTCAAAGAAACTATCAAACTTAAGTACTAGAAAGTTTTAATATATTGATAATTACGAACCCAGCACTGGTATAGAACATAAGGATGGAATAAATCAATAGCGAAACCCTCTTTATTTTAAGTTTTGGCCCGGATGGCCAGGTGGGTTAACGCGTGCGACTTGTAATCTGAGGGTCGCGGGTTCGGATCCCGGTCGCGTCAAACATGCTCGCCCTTTTAGCCGTGGGGGCGTTATAATGTGACGGTCAATCCCACTATTCGTTGGTATAAGAGTAGCTCAAGAGTTGGCGGTGGGTGGTGATGACTAGCTGCCTTTCCTCTAGTCTTACACTGCTAAATTAAAGACTGCTAGCGCAGATAGCCCTCGAGTGGCTTTGTGTGAAATTCAAAAAAGAAACAAAACTTCTTTTCAACAGCAATTTTTGAGAAGTTACATAAGCACTAGTACTACATCGTGGTGATGCGTATCATAGTTTTCGAGTTAACAAACAAATTTTAAGTTTAACGATATAACTTAACTTAAGGGTGGTATGAATTAATAGCGAAACCCTCTTTATTTTAAGTATAACGATAGAACTCAACTTAAGGGTGGTATGAATCAATAGCGAAACTCTTTATTTTAAGTTTAATGATATAACTTAAGGATGGAATGAATGAATAGCGAAACCCTCTTTATTTTAAGTATAACGATAGAACTCAACTTAAGGATGGAATGAATCAATAGCGAAACTCTCTTTATTTTAAGTTTAACGATATAACTTAAGGATGGAATGAATCAATAGCGAAACTCTCTTTATTTTAAGTTTAACGATATAACTTAAGGATGGAATGAATCAATAACGAAACTCTCTTTATTTTAAGTTTAACGATATAACTTAAGGATGGAATGAATCAATAGCGAAACCCTCTTATTTTAAGTTTAACGATAGATAGTTCATCCTCAAATGTTTTTATTATTGGAGTCTTTAAATGTTTATAGTGTGATGTCAGATGAAGATAAGAACATCTTATCGAGTACAAATCTGGGGTAAAATTAAATATATTTTGTCAATAGTCTCCTTGAAATGTTCTATTTATATTTGTAACCTAAAATATATAAAACAACCACAAAGTACTTGAGGTATATTTTTAAAACTTCTATTCATATGAAAGATTTAGAGGGGATGGACCCTATTATTTTTATGGGTGATAATCTCAAAGTACTTAAAGAAATTGTTTTGTCACTACATATATTTATTTGAAAGATTGTGAAATTCAAAGTTGTTTTTTTTCTCTGTCTTTTTTATTGGACACATCGATGTTTTGTCTTGTAGATATATTGTTTTTACATATATAGTGAATTCACGCTTGTCCCTGAACAATGTATGACAACATACTCTGCATTGAACGTCTTTAAAAAAACACACCAAAACATTTTGATAAATTATCACGTATTACGTGTTCCGCTTATTTACTAAACTAACAGAAATACTCGCCTTCTGGGCTAGTTCCTGCAGCGGAAGGTTGTTGGACCTGTAGCCTTTTTTTGGAATTGTCTGACAGTTCTACGACAATATACTTAAATTTGACGTTCGATACTATTCACCATTCATGAGAAAATGCATTTTATTGAAATTTTTGTTTGAAAATGAGTACATTTTATTGAAATTTTTGTTTGAAAATGAGTACATTTTATTGAAATATTTCTTTGTAGTTGCAGTTATCAATGAAAGTATCTTGCTTTTCTATTGAAACTCTCACTAGATTTTCATCAAAGAAACACAATTAATATTTTAAGTTTGTTTTTTCGGTTCTTTTATATTTGAAACTTACTCCTTTTTTGTCATATTTATTGGTTAAATCTCAAACTTACTCCTTTTTGTCGTTCTTGTTGGTTAATCTCAAACTTACTCCTTTTTTGCCCTTTTTGTTGGTTAAACCTATAACTTACTCCTTTTATGCCCTTTTTGTTGGTTAAACCTATAACTTACTCCTTTTTTGCCCTTTTTGTTGGTTAAATCTCAAACTTACTCCTTTTTTGCCCTTTTTGTTGGTTAAACCTATAACTTACTCCTTTTTTGCCCTTTTTGTTGGTTAAACCTATAACTTACTCCTTTTTTGCCCTTTTTGTTGGTTAAATCTCAAACTTACTCCTTTTTTGCCCATTTTGTTGGTTAAATCTCAAATTTACTCCTTTTTGTCGTTCTTGTTGGTTAATCTCAAACTTACTCCTTTTTTGCCCTTTTTGTTGGTTAAACCTATAACTTACTCCTTTTTTGCCCTTTTTGTTAGTTAAACCTATAACTTACTCCTTTTTTGCCCTTTTTGTTGGTTAAATCTCAAACTTATTCCTTTTTTGCCCATTTTGTTGGTTAAATCTCAAACTTACTCCTTTTTTGCCCTTTTTGTTGGTTAAATTTCAAACATATTCCTTTTTTGTCATTTTTATTGGTTAAATCTGAAACATATTTTTGTGGAAATTTCGATTGTTTTCTTCATTGTTTAGCTATGAAAATACTGTCTAGTATAAAAATATTACGGTTATGATTGGTGCGGTGGTTTCCGAGATTTGGACGTATACGTCGCAAGCTCCATAATAATAAGATATTCCAGAAGGGATTTAACTTATAGAGTTTCTTCTATATTTTCTGATGTTGTAATAAATAATTCAGGAGAGATTTAACAAGTAGGTTAAATGTTATATTATCTGATCTTGTAATAAATTATTGATTTGTTTTTGGAACTTCGCGCATAGGTAGACGAGGGCGGTCCAAGTTAGCCGTCCTTATTTTAACAATGTTAGACCAGAGGGAAGGCAGCTAATCATCACCACCCACCGCCAAACTTTTGGGCTACCCTTTTATAAACGCACTGTGGGATTGACCGTGACATTATAACGCCCTCACAGCTGAAAGGGCGAGCAAGTTTGGTGTGACGGAAGTCGAACCCGCGACCTTCATATTACGAAGCGAGCGCCTTAGTCATCTGGCCATGCTGGGTTGTTTGTAATAAATACTTCAACAGGGATTTAACTAATAGATTATTTTCTACATTCTTTGATTTTATATTAAATTATTCAGGAGGGGTTTAACAAATAGATTATCTCCTATGTTATCTGATTTTATAATAAGTACTTCAGGAGAAATTTAACAAACATTACTTGTCAGGTTTTCTAATAACATAATAAGTATCCCAGGGCATTCATTGAACTGATAACATGATAAACATTCCAGGATGGGTTTAACACGTATGTGTATGTGTTTTCTTATAGCAAAGCCACATCGACCTATCTGGTAAGTCCACCGAGGAGAATAGAACCGTTGATGTTAGCGTTGTAAATACGTAGACTTACCGCTATCCCAGCGGGGTACACACGTGTGTGTTCTTTGATCATATCGTAAATATTCTTGTATGGATTTTAAAAAGTATGTTATCGGTTACCTTCTACGATCATGTAAGACATAATTCAGAAACGATCTAACAGATTCATTCACAGTGATAGCAGTGTTAATTACTTCTCATTATACATCCTGACAGAGATGCATATGTATCTTGTTGTATTAATAAACATGGGGACTCTAAGACAACGTAATCTCTGGATCTTGTTACCATATGCTAAAAAATCAGTGTTATAGTTTTATAGTGAATTCAGACTGATATTAAGAGAAATTAAAAAATAGAAAGAGACTGAGATAAAAGAGGAGATAGAAGTATAGAGAGAGAGAAAAAAGAATTAGACAGTAATAAAAAAACCAGCGTGATCCGGCTGTCGTGAAAGACCATGTTAATCTCATCCTAGTAGGCCATGTAATGAGCTCCTTTGTGTAAGTCTACGTTAGAGAGCTCCGCCGTACCGAATACAGCGACTAGCGTCACCTCAAGAGCACATCACTAACCACGGACCTACCCTGCTTTGAAAAGGCTGTCAGAAACAGACAAGACGAGGTATAAACGTGCGCGCGTGTGTGTGTGTTAATAAGGCCGTGTGCTGCTCTGAATGCTTACCTACTCTTCAAAATCTATTTATTTATTGTTCTAAGTATAGGATTTACTTTTAATGCAAAATATAATAATAATTAAACATTTGTTTATTTACTTTCTTTCTTTCCTCTTTGTGTATATGTGTGTGTGTATGGAATTCGGGATGTTTTAATTTTTCGTTAGAAGTGAGACAACGTGCAGTACAGAGTTTAGTCCATAAATTGTAGTGCAGATTTTATAATAGTGTTTTGATGTTTCATTAGTGTGTATGTTGTAAAACATCCTTTTTACTAGGAAAGCGCATTAACTCATTAAGGGAATACATTTGTTTGAAATTCCTAGCATACTGTGTAACAACATTACACTAATGGTTCATAAATTTATCTCAATATTTATACAAAGGATAATTCGTCATATAAAGTATAACTTAGACGTTACAAAAACCCTCATTCTACCAATTTATCTCAATATTTATACAAAGGATGATTCTTCATATAAAGTATAACTTAGACGTTACAAAAACCCTCATTCTACCAATTTATCTCAATATTTATACAAAGGATGATTCTTCATATGAAGTATAACTTAGACGTTACAAAAACCCTCATTCTACCAATTTATCTCAATATTTATACAAAGGATGATTCTTCATATAAAGTATAACTTAGACGTTACAAAAACCCTCATTCTACCAATTTATCTCAATATTTATACAAAGGATGATTCTTCATATGAAGTATAACTTAGACGTTACAAAAACCCTCATTCTACCAATTTATCTCAATATTTATACAAAGGATGATTCTTCATATAAAGTATAACTTAGACGTTACAAAAACCCTCATTCTACCAATTTATCTCAATATTTATACAAAGGATGATTCTTCATATAAAGTATAACTTAGACGTTACAAAAACCCTCATTCTACCAATTTATCTCAATATTTATACAAAGGATGATTCTTCATATAAAGTATAACTTAGACGTTACAAAAACCCTCATTCTACCAATTTATCTCAATATTTATACAAAGGATGATTCTTCATATAAAGTATAACTTAGACGTTACAAAAACCCTCATTCTACCAATTTATCTCAATATTTATACAAAGGATGATTCTTCATATAAAGTATAACTTAGACGTTACAAAAATCCTCATTCTATCAAAATGTTGATGGCATGAAGCATAATTTTAACATTAAATAATAACCTAAACTTTTCACCTGACTTTAATGCGGATCATTATGCTAGAAAAACAAAACTATGTAAAAATAACAACAAACAAACTCGTTATGGTTTTGTTACTGTTAAGAGCAAAACCACGATTAGTGAACCCCGAATTTTAATGTCCTGCAGACAGGAGTTCACTCGATCTAGTTTGTCATTAAGGTCTTAAAAATAATTAATAAAAGTAGATTTATGAAGAAACAAATATGCGAGAGTAATATTTAACGTGTTATTCACTGGGAGAAGGTGAGTTTTATTTTCATTGTATTACGAAAAAATGAAAAGATTATTACATTAAATACTGGCCGAGCGTGGCCTAGTGATCAATGTCCAAGACCGTGGATCCGCGGGTGCATAGTTTGTGTCCAGTTACCGTAAACACATATAACTATTAAGTTCCGTGTGGGCATTATAAGTGTGACGTTAGACAAAAGCAGCCCAATAATTGACGGCAGGTGGTGTTGACTAGCTGCTTTCCCTCTTTAAAATCAAGTAATGCTTGCGTAGATATTTATTGAGTAACTTTCGGCGAATATCCAGATACAGGCAAGCATTAAATGTAACTGGATATCGTCGTGATAGTATAATGATCTACGTACGTACATGGATACTGGGACAGAGATTAATGAATATACATGGGTTATGAGTTAGAGATTAACAAATATATGTAGATTACAGAAAGTAGATTAACGAGTACTTATATATAAATTACAGAATAGTTATTAGCAATTATATAAACAGACATGAAAACGCAGAAGAAACGTAAAGCATTATTTATTAAAAGAAGGGGAAATAAAATTTGTTTTCCTTTTGAATTAAGAATGACCAGAAAATATATTTTTGAAAATTTTAAAGAGAGACATCGACGTATAGTGTATATAAAATTATTAGCCTACACACGTTAAACGGGATGCGGCATGGCCAGGTGGTTAAGGAGCTCAACTTAAAATTACGAACCCAGCACTGGTATAGAGCATAAGGATGGAATAAATCAATAGCGAAACCCTCGTTATTTTAAGTTTTGGCTCGGCATAGCCAGGTGGGTTAACGCATGCGACTCGTAATCTGAGGGTCGCGGGTTCGAATCCCCGTCGTATCGAACATGCTCGTCCTTTCATCCGTGGGGGCGTTATAATATTATGATCAATCCCACTATTAGTTGGTAAAAGAGTAGCCCAAGAGTTAGCGATGGATAGTGATGACTAACTGCTTTTCCTCTAGTCTTACTGCTAATTAGGAACTGCAAACGCAGATAGTCCATAGCTCTCATGCAGCTGTGCGCGAAATTCAAAATCAAACAAACCCGTTAAACGGAAGGTGATGTCTCCGGATTTACAACGCTAAAATCACGGATTCGATTTCCCTCGGTGGGCTGAGCAGATAGCTCTTTGTGGCTTTGCTATACAAAAAAACACAAAAAACTAAACGGAAGGTGATAATTAAATTTCTTTACTCGTTGTATGATTCACTAGTGTGAGACTTATGTAAGCGTAATAAAATTAATTAGATTTAAGTAAGTAATATTTATCTCAATAGAAAACTGATTTTTGTGAGTTGTTTTGGCTTTCTCCATTTTTAAATATATATGTAGGTATAGCTTAACCACTACGAACTTTATTGTAGTCAGTCTACAAATACACATGTGATACACAATAATATACATATATGTGTGTTATACACCCTGACCTTACAGCTCATCCCGGCTCGAATTTATTCTATAGATTCTATATGAATTCGACAGCATCCTTATTTCGACGAGCAAGTATTATACCTATAATAACTATGTCTTTTCATACGCCTTCGGAGTTTACGTATTTTCGGTTCTGACTGAGAAACGCTGGCTACCAGTACATTTATGGGTTTTTTTTTTTTTTAATTCGTGTGCGCATGTTAAACCTGATTTAAGCAACGGTTTCACGTCTCGTTGGTAATGCCTAATAGTTTCATCATGAATACTTTGCTTAAATAATATATCAAAGAAAAATTACATAAATATTTTGAACATCCGGGACACAAGTTGCATGGCAAGCACTTATTGAAGTTTTTATGCTTGATGGAGGTTATGTTGAACATTAAAATACAGTAGCCCACAACGATAAATTAGTGAGCTATTCGCAAGCGAGTGGCAACGAGAGTATATTTATTATAAACATGCACATGTATCGTTATATACCTCATTAACCACAGACCCACTACATAATAGAAGCATATGTTGTTAAAATCCAGCCCGAAGCAAGAAGGTCTCGACGATGGAAACTCTCATTTTAAGCTGATAGAAATGTAGATTGTCCCAGATGTAAACAGTGGCGCTAAAATCACTTTCCAGTGAAGAAATGGGTTATTATTGACACAGGAAATATCGCCTCGAGCCGTGATTTACATGAAGTGCTTTATGTATATGTACTGCTACATTTCAAGATGTTGCAAGCGTAAAATAGTGAGCTCAGCATCAATAGCCCCCTCTATACACGAGCATATATATACATGTATATACACGATTTGTATATCACATATAACTCCTTTAACGTTAATATCAACAAATAGGCAAGCATACATATTTACACATATATCGCTTCACTGTCTTGTGGTGACATTCCGGTAAGTATTCCTTGTTTACATAACAAGTCATGAAACAAATCCCTGTTTACATAACAAGTCATAAAACAAAATACCATTTCGCTTTTGAGAGAATCTTTTGTTAAATACTGTGGCTGAATTCTGACGTAAACCTCCTTTGAGAAGCTCTTTATGTGGTTGTCTCTCTGCGGTTGCATGCGCGTTAAGAGTGAACTCTTCGTCAGCAGAAGTATGGAGTTCTTGGCAAACAGAATTTTAAATAGAACCACTGATAATGTTGCTTTATACACACCACAATGTATCTCGGTTGTTTGCTTTCCATCTGGTGAGTATATATAACCTAGTGACAAGCTCATTAAACTTTCACGCTATGTCTAAACGTATATATGTATGAAATATGTTTTACGCTATATGCTCATAAATATAGGAATAGAAGCACTGGGAAACTAAAGCAGAGAAAAGCCATTAGTGAAAGGTTTTGAATAAAACCGCTACTGTATCTCCACACTGTACAAACAACGGGAGATTCCTAAGGGGAAACACAATTGCATTATTAATAAGTTGATGAGCATATAAGTCTCTAAGTCTTAAAGTTGAAAGGTTCATTTCAGTCTTTAAAGATTCAAACCATGCCGTTTGAATAGTAATGTTGTACTCGTAACCTTTGTACTTGTGGGAAGAAGTCGATTCTTTTGATGAACCATGGCCATATCTGAGTAAATGAAAATACATAAAGAAAACATTATGTTACAACTCCGTAGTTATTACATTTAATAAGTATAAAAGTAAACTTTCAATGAAAACCTGAGTTTTATCTGCTTTTTTTATGTTAATGAACAATGAATGTTTGATGTTTTACAGAAAAATAAAAATTATAATTTATATTTTACAGTACATCTCACCAGAGGACGCTAAGATCTGAACATATTTGAGATTTAACTTTGTAATGACTGTGAAATTTTTACATCTTATTTATCGAGAAAACTCGTGAATTTCTGGTTGTTTTTTTGTTTTTTTTTTCTTGCCATTAGAACGTGCTGATGGTTGGTTGCTGTTAGATACAAAGATATACAATGGGTTGTTTGTGATCTGCTTACCTCAAGTATGCACTAAACTGCCTTGGAAATAATGTAATATATATCTAACCACACATTATGGCAATAATGTAATATAGATATGCAAACACACGTATGTACTAAACTATATTGACAATAATGTAGTATTGGTCTAAACACACATCTGCGTACTAACATATCTTGGCAATAATGTAATACAGATCTAAACAGACATGTATGTACTAAACTATATTGACAATAATGTACTACTGGTCTAAACTTATGTATGTATTAAACTATTTTGGCAATAATATAATATAAATCTAAACTCAGATGTATGTACTAAATTGCCTTCGCAAAAGTGTGATATACATCTAAACACATCAATAAGTAATTAATCCTGGAATTATCGTTTCGTTTTTATAGCCTTCATTACCGGGAGACCCACATACAATTTCATTCTAAGTAATTTTATGTTTTTGGCTGTTATAAAACTGAGAGTAAAAAAAACACGAACAAACTTGGTTAAACTGTTCATTTTTTATGTAAAATACACAGGACTCTTTGCTCTTAGTAGTTAACTGTGATATTTGATGATGTTTTGTTTGTTTTTAGTGACCCATACTTTGTTAACGATTCTGTAATAAACAAAATCAAAAACCTACAAGTGTCACAAATATTAGGTCATCTCTTAAGTAATGTCCAATTTTAGGTTCAGAAAAAGAGAAAGGATTTCAAACGCCTTTAATGTTATTTAATCAATAATGTATGTTTCATTATTACTAATTACTTCCTACCAACAATTCACAAGCTTTTGAATGTTACTTCTATAAAATTCTTGGGGTTTGGAGGAAAAGAATGTAGAGAGGGTAGTTTTGACATCTTTATGTGTTCCAAGCTCTTTTCCATCAAGATAGTTCTGCACACTTCAGAATATATGGTAATCAGATGGGACAAGGTCTGGAGAAAAAGGAGGATGTGGAAGTTTTTCCCAGTCTGGCTCTTCAATCTTTGCAGATATGATCCTTGCTGTATGGAGCCTGCATTATCCTGGTGTAACACAAGACCTTTACGATTGATCAAAGCAGGCCTCTTTTTTTTTTAGTGCAACATCCAAGCGCTCTAACTGTTGACAATAGAATCTGATGTAATCGTTACATTGAGTGGCAGCAACTCAAAGTGGATCACACCAACAATATCTCACCAAACGCTTAACAAGACTTTCCTAGGGTAGGGGTCCATTTTGGGCTGTGTTTTAGCCAGTTTACCCACACTGAGCCATTGGTTACGGCGCTTAACTTTTTTATAAAGTATCCATTTTTCATCTCCAGTCACTAACTTGTCCAAAAAAGGTGAGTTACGTTCACGAGTGCAGAGAAGTGCAAATGTCCACTCTTGCTCTAAGGTTGGCTTATGTCAAATCATGGGGCACCTTTTTCCAATATTTGAAACCTTTCTAAGCTGTTGCAGATGACAGTGAACTGTTGAATGGGTTGAATTAAGCTTCTTTACTAGTTCTTCAACTGTTACAGCACAGTCTTCATCATGTGCAGCCAGCAGCACGTCATCATTAAACTTAACAGGACAACATCACTTAAGCTGTAGTCACCTGATCTGAATTTCTGAAACCACCTTCGACATCTTCTTACATTGAGAGACTTTACACCATAAACACCTTGAATGTTTCATGTAGTTTCTGCTGCACTATTGCCTTTTTTAAACTCTTAAAGCATAATGTGCTTAATGTGCTCCTCAAACACATTCATTTTCATAAGGGTTTATTTGATTAACGATCTGAAAAGTAGAGTTAGGTTAGTTTCTTTTTTTTAACATTTTTACAACGTCTTACTACATATTTTAGTCATTAAAGTCTTCTGCAAAGTTAGAAATGATGATGTACTTTCTGTATTAAATTTTCAGACATTACTTATGAGATGACCTGATAGTTTAGAGAATTGAGTTAAGTACTTCCAATGGTATCCCTTAACCCCATCTTTAACTTTACAACTGAGACAGTTATGTTAAAACTTCAAAAACACTGTCGCAATTTATCTGGAAGTATTAAAACTGCCTTTACAGACATTTCTAAATAAAACCGATATTGGTTATGAATCAAATGCGTTATGGAGGTTAACGTTTTTAATTGTTTGAACGAGAAGCAAAATGTGTTAAGTTCAACTATAAGTGTAACTATAGGATAACAGTTAATGGGTTTTTTAGTTCATTTTAAGCGACGTTTTTGTATTGTAGATTTGTCAAAGTTTTCTGACTAGTGAAATGTTTTACCTGGTATGTAACAGAGAAAATCTATGAGTGTCTTTATATTAAAACTTTTTTTTAAGCGTGTATAGATGGTTAGATCTAAAATTTAAACAGGAAGAAATGAAAATAGGTTTGTCTAATCGTCACCTTCAGAATATTTCAGAACAAAGAGATAACGTCTGTGAAAGAACTGTTTTTGTTATTATTACTAACAATATTGAGTCTTATGACAAGAAACAAGACGAGAGCGGCTGGTTGATCAAAGCCGTATCGACACAACGCCTAATCACGCAGTATCTGGCGGGCGGTTGATGTCTGAAAGTGACAACAATTCTTGATATCTATTGATCAATCCATAATACAGATACGTAGGTAACGGAATCGACCGTTAATAAGTTCACGCCGTTCGACAAAACATTACAGCTTTACCTCAATGTTTCTGTCGTTGTTATGTGACCCTCTAACAATGCGTTTCATGTTTTAAGGACGAGAAAATTTACACCAATAAGCAAACCTGAGGGATAATCTTTAATATTCTCAAGTTTTTAAATCCAGTTTTTAAATATTTGCCTTCTTAAAAACACTTGAACACAAGTATATATACTTCATCTCTTAGAGACTCTCCTCTATGGGCGCCCATAGAAAAACTTTTAACGAGTGGTAAAACGTGATTACGTATGAGATAACCGTTAAAAGATTAGAAAAAACTAGTTAGTTGTGCGTAAACGCAAAAAAAAAGTTTAAGGAAAATTACTAAAAATAAGTAGTGTAAATACGATGATATAATATTTTCTTCACAATACATGAAAGTTTTTGTGAAGTATTGGGGCGGTGACCCCTTTCACTCCTTCTCACAGACGTCCACGCTGCTCTTTGCACTTTGTATTAACAACTTTGAGCTGAGTGCACTATCGAATATGTTAAAAAATCTTGAACACTCTTTCTTCTGTTCTAATCAGATAATTGTAACTAGCTTTCATTTGTTATTGTTGAATTAATTGTCTGTTTATAATAAATATCACAGTCTGAAATATATAAGAATTACAATTCGAAAACTGTTGTAACGTATAACAGTTCTGTACAATGTGAAACTTGTATATACAACACACACAAAGAACATTTGCCTGATCAAATAAAAGATATCTAATTATTACATTAAAGCTCAAGTTTACTGTTTTAATTGTTGGTTACTAAGCACACGATATGTTTGTTAGAAAGCTACGCAGAGGGCTGGCTATCTGTGCTCTGCCCACCACAGGTGTCGAAACCCGATTTCTAGCATTATGAATCCCCAGGCATGCCACTGTGCTACTGGGAGGAGTGGCTACCGTGTTAGGTCAACCGAAAACTGTATAATACACTTGCCGAAGCGAATGAAACTACGATTCTAGTGTGATGAACGCCCAATCTTAGCGCTGGACCAACAACTTTAATTGGCAGTATATACGTGCATACGAATACACACACACATATATATTTTTTTGTCTTTGCTACTGGCGCTATACTGGGTAAGTTGACTTAAAGTTTGTCTTCTGTTTCTGCTAAACATTCTAATGACGTGGTTTTTGTTATGAAAATTACTTTCAAAATCTGCCTGAAAATTCGGTTTTAAAATTTGAATTTACTTTGTCACAGTGGTGTATCTGTGGACTTACATGGCTAGAAACTGAGTTTCGATACCCGTAGTGGGCAGAGCACAGATAGCCCATTGTGTAGCTTTGTACTTAATAACAAACAAAATCATATGTCTTTCTATCATTGCTGCATATAGAGCTGAGTCCTCCGTTGGAACAGCCGTAAATCTTCGGATTTACTATGTTAAAACCAGGTGTTCTATTCCCCTCGATGGACAAGGCAGATAGCCAGCTGTGTCTTTGCTCTAAGAAAAATAAACACACATATAATACTGATATTTCGCCTAATGCTTTTGATTTATCTAAAATAACGTTAACTTGACCAATTTCATTGTCGTGAATGGACGATAAGTTTATTAAGCGCCTGTTAAGCAAAACTTCCTATTTCCTTCAGTATTGGATAATTAACTAGCAAGTTCAAGAGCTTTAGATGCTAAAAGCTGCATTTCGATACCTGCAGTGGGCACGGCACAGATAGCTTGTTGTACAGATTTGCGTTTAACAACGAACAAAAGTAAAAACGACTTTAATAAAAGAAAGTTAGGAAAGAACGACATTTAAACTCTAGATAATTTTTTTTTTTTAGTTTACCAAACTTTCGCCTTTGCAGATTCATCAGAGATTGTAAGTACAACTGTTTGATATTAGAATATTCTTGAAATTATAAAACTGCTTCTAATAATCTATTTCTCGAGTCTGCATTACAAAGTTTGAAATACAAGAAAAGGTCAGAATGTATCTAGTCAGATTCTGTCATGTACTATAATAAAAATGGCCCGGCATGGCCAAGCGTGTTAAGGCGTGCGATTCATAATCTGAGGGTCGCGGGTTCGCATACCGGTCGCGTCAAACATGCTCGCCCTTTCAGCCATGGGGGCGTTACTATTTTACGGTCAATCCCACTATTCGTTGGTAAAAGAGCAGCCCAAGAGTTGGCGGTGGGTGGTGATGACTAGCTGCCTTCCCTCTAGTTTTACACTGCTAAATTAGGGACGGCTAGCACAGATAGCCCTCGAGTAGCTTTGTGCGAAATTCAAATAACAAACAAACTATAATAAAAAATATTCTCCCATCCAGTGACACAGCTGTATGTCTACAGATTTTTATCGCTAGAAAGCGAGTTTGAATACCTGTAGTGGGCCGAGCACAGATAGCTCTTTATGTAGCTTTGTGCTTAACTTCAAACAATGTGTGGTAGAAACTAAATTTCATCAAATTTATGGTTGTCAGATTTTTATAAATGTAATACTGCACTAGTGACATGGTCGGAAACTGCAATTTTATATCGAACTTTTCTCATTTTTAAACTTCTAATAACAGAAATCTAAATGAAGAGAAAACAAAAACAAATACTGGTTTGATAAGTTTGATTGAAACTCCTGTAATGTGTGTGAACGTATTTTTATTTGCGAAATACAATTGCTTTAATTTTTTTCAGGTGGTTAAGCAGCGAGTTGTAGAATAGTGAAAACTTATAATTCATAACAAACGCAAGTTTCATCATAATCGCAAAAAAATTTAAACAATTTTTTTCGTATTCTTTTTGTTTTATCTTTTGCAGTAATAAAATAAACCAGTAAGAGTATGTTTTCCGAACATAGAACCAAAAACATTACGTGATTTCGTGTTGTTCAATGAAAGACGCTCAATAGAATTGTTCCTACAATATTTTTCCGGCAATCACACAGTTTGAAGTTAGACTGCATCGCTGATGTGACCCGTGATGCTTTGAAAGATGTAGAAACAAAGTACTTTTAGGTAAGATAATACAATCTGTTTCAGTCGACATAATGCTGCGTATATCACAGGGGAGAGAAATATCCTGCACGGTTGTGACATACAGAAATCACGTCAATCGAGTCCACAGCGGTCTCCCACTAATAACATTTTGTCTGCTGATGTATTAGTGAGTTTATTCTTAAAGATAACGGACTGCCAGATCCTTCTCGGCCTAAAAGTAGCATATATCGTGCCAAAGAACGCGCAGATACAAAAGTTGATAAGCTAGGGGTTTTGAGGACGATTGTTTAGGTGCTGTACGACTTATCAGAACTGACAAGTTGATTTCATATTATGTATCTTTTACTTAGAAAGTTTCTCGCATTCTCCTTCCCCCCCCCTTTATTTCATCATCCCGTTTTCTCCTTTTTTACAAATAAACATGTGCACACATACTGTTTACACACATATCTATATAGATAGATAGGTAATGTACATACAATACATATCTCTCATTATGCATATGTGTGTGCGTGGTTATACAAGTATATCAACACTTGAAAACCACTAGTATATGAAAAGCTTAGACCTGCCATCTGTCGGTTTGTGATTTGTGTATTTAAGATTTCACTTTGAGACTGTTGTGTTGAGGGAACGACATTAAGAGTGGGGGTAGTGGGGGTGAGTGTGTAGGGTAAAATTAAGATGGAGAGGTACGAGGGGAAAGTAGATATTGAACTAAATAAATACAGTTATTACGGTGGGCTTGTCCCGCCTTTTGTCCTCTCCCTAGTGGTCAAATTAACGTAATAATTTAATGTGGTATGTAACCACTGTGACTAGCTGCTCTGCACGCTGTTCTAGTTGTCTACATAAAAGACCCCGAAGGCCTTTATTCTTTATTAGCTGGGGCGAACGTAATTTTGTGGAGTAGATTGAAACTGCTTGCTGTAAATATGTGACCCTGAACATTCAACCAACCAATTCAAAATATATTTATAATATGCACGTGACGTCAGTGATGTGGCGAAGTAGTATTACCGAGTTGGTGGCAATGTACTGATTGAATCTTTATTTCGATTACCTCTCGTGATTTTTTCTTCATAATATCGAATATTTACCCTCTATCGAAAACAAATCGAAACTAGAAGTTTTTTATTTTTATTTGTACAATCTTAATAAGAATATATTTGTAACTCAGTAAGTGTAGGTTTTATACATGAACTATAGATTTTAAGTTTTGTTTCCGCTGACGACCGTTAAATTTAATATAAACCGAAAAAATACAGATTGAATCTTGCATTAAGGTTCCTTTACTGTATATTACACTTGTTCCCCACCAATATGGGCTCGGCATGGCCAGTTGGTTAGGGGCAAAGTTTTGAAAAGTTTTGTTTCCGCTGACGACCGTTAAATTTAATATAAACCGAAAAAATACAGATTGAATCTTGCATTAAGGTTCCTTTACTGTATATTACACTTGCAAGCTGTTCCCCACCAATATGGGCTCGGCATGGCCAGTTGGTTAGGGGGCACTTAACTCGCTAATCTGAGGGTCGCGGGTTAGAATTCCCGTCCCAAGAATAATACTTCGCCTTTCAGCCGTGGGGGCATTATAATGTTCGGTGGATCCCACTATTTATTGGTAAAAGAACATTTCAAGAGTTGGTGGTGGTTACTAGCTGCCTTCCCTCAAGTCTTTCACTGCTTAATTAGGAACGGCTAGAGCATATAGCCCTCGTGCAGTTTTGCTCGAAATTCAAACCAAATCCTACCATTTTCTCTAATAACATTATGCACTTTTTAGCTATGTTATTTCTGTTATTTGTATTGGTTACCCTACTCATCATTATATTATCTGTACTCATTCTCTATGCTAGTGGTTTCCTAATCGGACTACAGAGTATCCTGAGAGTTTTAGGTGAAGGCACGGTGCTACTACACACACCTGGTACCATCATCTGTTGTTGTTCCAAAACTCCAACATTCATGGACCTGCATCAGACTGACCATTCTCCAAGATGTTAATTATTATTGTTTGAATAAAATATTAAAGAGCTCTGACAGTGAAGTTCTGTGGTTTTTCTTTGTGGCTGAAAATCAGCATATCAAAATCATTTTCCAGCTTCACATCTGACTCTCTTCATGTTAGCGTTTCATTACATATATTAGCGTAAAAGTTTGAATACATTTGGAAAACATAAAACGTATGCGCGTGACTAAAATGCATTTTACCCATATGTTTGGTATTTATATTTTAGTTTTTACGTCAAACAGAACTATCGTTAGTTGTTAATTCTGTTACTTTAAGGACTAAAGTGTAAGAAGACGTGCAGTTGATTCCTGAAGAAGCTCAGAAATCCTTGTTTGTTTGTTTGTTTTTGAAGTTCGCGCAAAGCTACGCGAGGGCTATCTGCGCTAGCCGTCCCTAAGTTAACAGTGTAAGACTAGAGGGAAGGCAGCTAGTTATCACCACCCACCGCCAAGTCTTGGGCTACTTTTTTACCAACGAATAGTGGGATTGACCGTCACATTATAACGCCCCCATGGCTGAAAGAGCGAGCATATTTGGTGTGACGGGGATTTCAATCCGCGACCCTCGGATTACGATGTCTTAACCATCTGGCCATGCCGGGCCTTAGATATATTTAAGATATAATGTGATTATTCAGAAAGAGACCAAATTATACATTTTGTAGTTTGAAAACAAGCCCCAAATTTTTAACTCCATCTCCTTCAGTTTTCACAGTGGAAAAAAACAAAACACGAAAGTTCCAAAAATTCCTAGGACTGTCGTCAAACTTTGGCTCTGCCATCTATACAGAATCATGTGCAGTGATATTTATGTGATTACGTGGAATGTTCCCATAAGTCAGAAGTTTTTTGAAATAGTGCAAGAGTTACTCTTCTATTGGTAGTTGAAAGTAGTGACGAGTAAAAGAGACAAAAGTAACCGAAGTTTGTTTTACACATCTAGCTAATCACCGACTTTGTTAAAATAGATGATCCTGGTCCATGCTGATGTCTTCATGAATTAATGTAACGTTGAACGCCTATTGCTTTCTACTACTCCTTCTAACTGTAATCTATTTCTGTCTTAGAGGAATTCATTTTGCTTGGAAATTGATCTCAGATTTTTTTTCATGTCGTATAAGTTCATGAGATTTCACCATAATTTCATAATCAGTTTCTTTGTTTTCGCTATCAAGACTCTTACCAGTCCACACATGAGGACTGAACAACACAAAAACCTATTATATAATGATGCAGTATAATCACTCATCTTAACAAGGACCGAAGCACACATAAACCTATTTTATACTGATGCATTATAATTATTCATCTGAACAAGGGCCGAACCACACATAGACCTATTTTATACTGGTGCAGTATAATCATTCATCTTAACAAGGACCGAACCACACATAAACCTATTTTATACTGATGCAGTATAATCATTCATCCTAACAAGGACCGAACCACACATAAAACTATTTTAATACTGATGCATTATAATTATTCATCTGAACAAGGGCCGAACCACACATAGACCTATTTTATACTGGTGCAGTATAATCATTCATCTTAACAAGGACCGAACCACACATAAACCTATTTTATACTGATGCAGTATAATCATTCATCCTGACAAGGACCGAACCACACATAAACCTATTTTATACTGATGCAGTATAATCATTCATCTTAATAAGGACCGAACCACACATAAAACTATTTTAATACTGATGCATTATAATTATTTATCTGAACAAGGACTGAACCACACATAAACCTATTTTATACTGGTGCAGTGTAGTGGTTCATCTTGATAAGGACCGAACCACACATAAATCTACTTTTATTAAAATAAAAAGGCCCGGCATGGCCAAGCCTGTTAAGGCATGCGACTCGTAATCAGAGAGTCATGGGTTCGCATCCCCGTTGCGCCAAACATGCTCGCCCTTTGAGCCGTGGGGGTGTTATAATGTAACAGTCAATCCCACTATTCGTTGGTAAAAGAGTAGCCCAAGAGTTGGCGGTGGGTGGTGATGACTAGCTGCCTTCCCTCTAGTCTTACACTGCTAAATTAGGGACGGCTGGCGCAGATAGCCCTCGTGTAGCTTTGCGCGAAATTCAAAGAACAAAACAAACAAACAAACAAAACATTAAAATAAAGGAGAGAACAACTTTTCGACCTTCTTAGGTCATCTTCAGGTTAACAAAGGGAGTTCGCAACTGACCGTTGCCGGGCACGTGTCTAAGGAACGAGAGAATAAACGGTTACGGGATTGTAGGGGGCGTTACAATATATGTTAGATTATTAATTAGTGTAGTTATAAAGATGTTCCTTGGTATTGGTTTAATATTAGCTTGAGTTTTTGTATAACAAGAGTTTCTTTGATTTTGCGTTTGTTTATATTTGTTTCCTACTTAGCATCTGAGTGTTTTCTATGGCTATGTTGTATTTATTTGACTTGCAGTGTTTAAAAATGTGTGAAGGTGTTTTTTGTGTTCTCGTTTTAGTTTCCATTTTCTCCTTTTTTCTTCAATATAGAAGTCGTGGCGGTTGTTCCATTGTATTTTACAAATTATATTGGTATTGTGTTTGTCAGTATAGTTTTTAGATAGTATGGACATTAATTTTGTACCTGGTTTTTGAATAAATTCAATATTTACTGGGATGTCGTATTTTGTTATAAGCTTTTTCCAAATGTTGGTTATTTTGTCACTGGTATGGGGAATATATGGTATGCAGCAATGCAAAGTTTTGTAGTTTGTTGTTTTTTGAGATTTATTGTTGTTTGTTTGTTGTTGGTCTAGGTTTGTATGTGTATACTTTTTTCCACGGTCGTTTGAGTAAATTTGTTCATGTTGATGAAGTGTTGTTTTATTTTGTTGATTTCACCGTTAATTGTATCAGGTGAACATAGTTTTGTGGCTGTGTTCATTTGGTTTCTAAATATGTTGAGTTTTTGTTTTGTTTCGTGTACTGAGTCCCAGGGAATGTATAGGTCAGTATGGGTTATTTTTCTGTGGATTTTTGTTTTGAATTGTGTGTCGGTTCTTATGACCTTGAGGTTAAGAAATGCTATTTGGTTAGTTTGTTTGTTTTTTCGTGTTCACAGCTGAACTTAATGTTTGTGTGTATGGAGTTAACGTAGTTAAAAAAAATGAAGTGTGTGTTCTGTAAATGTAAATCCAGCAACTGTATCATCAACATTTCTGTACCAGTATAGTGGCCCAGCATGGCCAGATGGTCGCGGGTTCGAATCCCTGTCACACCAAACATGCTCGCCCTTTCAGCCGTGGGGGCGTTATAATGTGACGGTCAGTCCCACTATTCGTTGGTAAAAGAGTAGCCTAAGAGTTGGCGGTGGGTGGTGATGACTAGCTGCCTTCCCTCTAGTCTTACACTGCTAAATTAGGGACGGCTAGCACAGATAGCCCTCGAGTAGCTTTGTGCGAAATTCAAAACAAACAAATAAAGCCAGTATGGTGGTGGGGATAAGGCTGAATTAAACGTTTGAAATTCAATGTGTATCATGAAGTATGTTGTGCTAGAACTGGTTCCCCATACTTAAGTCATTTATTTGTAGGTAGTTTCGGTCATTGAACATTAAGTTAGTTTTGGTGGTAGTGAATTCTATAAGGGTTGCTAATTTGTTGTTGGGGGATGTGTATTAGAACATTATATCCAAGATTCCAATCCATTAATACACAAAACAAAAACTCAACATATTAAGAAACCAAATAAACACAGCCACAAAACTATGTTCACCCGGTAAAATTAATTAATAAAAGTGTTACTACTCATACCAGCCGTCTTGTGATACATTTTTACTTCAAGCGGGTTTCTCGTCATCACAAATAAACATGCTTTATGCGATGCGATACAGTTATTTAGATAACATTCCTATTAAATTAGTGGGAGAATCCTATAAACATACAAATAATATGGTTTCTAAAATTTTGACCAGATAATGACTATGTCTAAGTAAAAACAGTTACGTTTTGACCAGACAATGGCTATGTCGAAGTAAAAGCAGTTAAGTTTGTACCAGACAATGGCTACGTCAAAGTAAAAACAGGTTTTGACTAGACAATGACTATCTCTGAGTAAAAACAGTTAAATTTTGTATTCGATTTTAAAACCATATTTTCATATAAATTCTGTTTGTAAGCAAATTAGTATCTCCACATTATTGTATTCTTGCGTAAGTTAAATTGTTACTATATATATTAGACTAGTTATTTGTGAACTTGAGTTTACCTTTTGTTAAAGGTCCATTTATGAACTGTGTGTAATTTAAGGTTTTGGTTTGTTTGTTTTTTGAGTGTTTTTTCATATAGCAAAGCCACAAAGGGCTATCTGCTCAGCCCACCGAAGGGAATCGAACCCCTGATTTTAGCGTTGTAAATCCGGAGATTGTTTTTTTTTGGGGAATTTCGCGCAAAGCTACACGAGAGCTATCTGCGTTAGCCGTCCTGAGTTTAACAATGTAAGATAGAGAGAAGGCAGCTAGTCATCACCACCCACCGCCAACTCTTGGGCTACTCTTTTACCAACGAATAGTGGGATTGACTGTCACATTATAACGCCCCGACGGATGAAAGGGTGAGCATGTTTGGTGCGACGGGGATTTGAACCCAGGTTACGAGTCGAACAGCTTAACCCACCTGGCCATGCTGGGCCTAAGGTTTTGGTTTCTTCTACTTTCGTGTTTACTGAAGTATGTAGTTTACTTTTATCTAAAGTTCGACATTGTTGTCGAATTTTCCAGTTTTTATGTGTATGATTTGAAATCCTAAATTTTATATGTGGAATAAAATTAGTGCTTATGTACTTATCCTTCTTACTGTTAAGATACCTAACACATCTTATACTTTAACATGATTTAGCTGTTTCCGTTATACTTTAACATTATTCAGCTGTTTCCGTTATACTTTAACATGATTCAGCTGTTACCATTATACGTTAACATGATTCAGTTGTTTCTTTTATACTTTAACATGATTCAGCTGTTTTCGTTATACTTTAACATGATTCAGTTGTTTCCATTATACTTTAACATGATTCAGCTGATTCCATTATACTTTAACATGATTCAGTTGTTTTCGTTATACTTTAAATGATTCAGTTGTTTCTGTTATACTTTAATATGATTCAGCTGTTTCCATTATACTTTAACATGATTCAGCTGTTTCCATTATACTTTAACATGATTCAGTTGTTTTCGTTATACTTTAATATGATTCAGTTGTTTCTGTTATACTTTAACGCGATTCAGCTGTTTCCATTATACTTTAACATGATTCATTTGTTTCCGTTATACTTTAACGTGATTCAGCTGTTTATCTTGCTTATTTTAAGAGATGTATCTGCAATGACTGAGTAGTGATAAAAATTTGTTTGTAGTCAAGTACATAGCTGCACAATGCTGTCCACCACAGGTATCGAAACGCGATTTCTAGCGTTCTAAGTCCGCTGCATTACTGGAAGATACGGAAGAAAAAACCCTCGTGACTTGTTTTTAGTTAACTTATAATAAGTTGCTGAATCTAAAAGCGACTAGAAAACAATTAGAAATGTGAACTAAACTAGTTACCTGTGTCAGTAATGAAAGTGTTAAATAACTCATTGACGTGTAAATTCAACTAATTTGTGTATCTCCACCTGTAGGCACTTAAAAGAAGTTTGTTATAATAAAAACAAATTGTGTAAAAGTGTTAAATGATTATTCATTGTGTCTTTCACTAATGAGTTTTGAATCTTTGATATAATATCCGATTTTTGAAAACTAAAGTGAGATGAAATATGCATACGTACATTGTATGCATGACAGAACAGATACCAAGAAAACTTGTTTGTTTGTTTTTATAGTTAACTGAATTTTTAACTTTGAAAAAAGTTAACTTGTGAAAGCACTTTGCGGTATTCAGAAATTAAAAAGGACGATAAACACACCACTCACACTAACACTGTTTATTACAGATATTGGCGTAGTCTTATATCTTAACTTATATATGGCGTATCATACGTTTTGATGGTGCGCTAAAGTTTCACACATTTCATATTTTGATAAATCAAAATAATTACATGTCAAATACAATCAAACAACTTAAAATGTGCGTGTATACTCATATTAAACTGAGTGTAAAACTACAACTACTAAATTCCAACTTGTAACATACAAGAGGATTAAATTTGTTCAATAAAACACGCCATCTTTTGGGACAAAATAAATGTAAGTTTGATATAAAAACTTGTTCAGTTACCACGTGGTGTTTTAATTTTATAGTGTGCGTTATAGAATTGTATTACAGAAAAATTAAAACGTGCTAATCAAATAACTACCAGTTGACTTCCTCAAGATCAAAAATAGAATAATAATAATACTATAAATAAGATTAATTAAATTACAGATAGCAGACGTTATTTGTTCTTAAACAGAACAGGTTGTAATCATGAGAACGGAAATATTTATACGATATTTTAAGTATTACGTGAACTTTCAGGATTCTATTCTTCACGTTTTCACTGTGTTAATTTACTGTCGATAGCCGGTCTATTAGTTCACCCCTATAAGTAAATTAAGGAAAGTGGATGACTCGTAATACGATATCCTTCTTTTTTTTATTTGAAAACACGTTCCACTATTTGATATTTTAATTCCATAGAATATCAACTGCTAAAAATGATCGCCTGGTCTTAACGACGAGAAGCCGTTACTGCGGAGTTTGTGTGCATTATTGATTGAACACTTGGCCATGGAAACACATTATTCTAATAGAATAATAAATTGACAAACAGCTTATAATTGTGATTATAAAATGTCTTTTGTCAACTTACGGTTCAACATCGATTAAATGTAAAAAAAATTGAACAAATGCAAATTTCGGCTCAAATCAAAGATGTTGTTAACATATATGATTCATTTGAAATTTCTAAGAATCTACGAGCAAGTTGAACGAAATTTGATAGTTTTTCTTACATAATTATTTTCACATAAAATACCAAACAAAACAAAGAACTAACACTAACGTTTGGTACTTCTTTAATAGAAAAGCAAAATTATTAAAATATTTGTTAGTTTTATTATTATTTGAACCTCTACTGCTAACATGATTTAGAAAACACCTTACAGTTTCAGAATTTAGGAGTCGTTTCGGCACCAATATACTAGACCACCATTTTGTGCTTTTATATTACATGAAGTTAGCGGTTAAGTTATTCGTAAAACTTTAGTTGTTCAAGCAAATGAAACATACATATAGAATCATATATATAAATCCTAACAGAGTCTCGGCAGTAGAAGTAAATAAAAATGTTTGAAGGCTGCATAAAAATACAATACATTAATTGATGGTTTAATTACACCAGGTGACGCTCCGAAAATATATTGTTTGAAAATTTGTTGTTACTTTATATTTTTGTTTTGACGCAAGGTCGTACAAAGGATTTCCCGTTCACTGTCCATCAAGTGGAATCAAGTCCCGGATTTTTACATTGTAGTTTGAAGGACATTTCCAAAATTACTTGAGCAAATCATGAAATAAAGAAAAACAACTAAGTTGAATTAACTAACTAAAAATACGAAATTTCAAACGAATGATGTGGAGTGAATCAACAACAAATTAAACTCTCGAACATTTTTTCATGGAAATGCTCTTTAGTTTACTAACTAGTTTGTTATTTTCGTCTCTAGTAATGGGTTAACGGCCTAAAACATAGTTAATAGCAAGGGAACTTTCCTTGAGAAACAATGCATTATAATCGTAATATGTATTAAATATTATGTATACTTAACTATGTCCATTACTAGGTTTATACATATATATGTTTAGTCCTGATGTATATAGATAGTTTGAAAATGGTAATAGCTGATTTTAGAAACATATTTTCCTTATGGTAAGATTTATATCTTATGAAGTCATTAAACTAGTAACCGAAAACATAAATTTCATTCAGTTTTTGAAATTAACAAATACATGAAACATTTTTTTTCAAAATGAAAACAAAAAATTGAGAAAATTAATAAAGACTTGTTTAGAATTTTATTAATTATATTTTATATATATATACCTTTATTTCCTTGTTCCGAAGTTGACAGTTAATTTTTAGGTTTATGCAAACAAAAAACCGAAAAAGAAACACATGCTTCGAATAAACTTGTCTTTTACATACATAATCGTATATGAGAATACAAAAGTGACAAAATACCTAAATATTTACTATTGCTCCTTCTCCCGTTATTTATATTTTATATTACATTGTTTTCTTTAAAATTGTTGCCCACGATCGAGTGTGCAGAAAAGTATAGTAAAGAATGAAGATGTGGAAAGTTTGAATTTAAATTAATGCATATCATGTGATTCATTATTTGATTTTTCTTCAGTGAAACTAATGGCGACCGGTTTCATTCATTCATAAAGTACAGTGACGAGCAGTTATGTATTTAGAGAATATCTATACAAATTAAATGATAGTCCTTAGGTCTAAATGTTTGAAAAGGAATATTAAAGTCATAATTATGAACATAAAAACAACCAGTTCTTCAAAATTTAATACACTCTTTCTACTATCAGATTGCTTTGAAACTATTACTTTGTATTATGTTTGTGCCTTCCGTAAAAAAAATCAAATATATTTAAAAATTAAATCATGAACAAAGTATACCACCGATAAATAACAGTTTATATTTCTGTATGATCCTTCATCAAAACAATTTTCACGTCTCCGGGAGTAATGAAATGAAAATATTTTACACTTTCTTCTTTTGAAATTATTGTAGATATCTGTAGACACCACTTTATGACTACAGTATGACATTTAATCAAAATGAAAAATGTAGGTGGACACCTTTAAGTTCCTTAATCCAAAATTGCTAAGACTGACTTCAATATCTGAAATAATTTCCTCTTCGTAACAGTAGTTTGTTTTTTTTCATCATTCGTATGGATAATAAATCCAGTATTATGGCGAGTAGGTATAATCATCTAATTTCATCATGGGTGCTAACAATATCTTCCTTTGAATGGAGCGTTGTATTTTGTCTTATTAAAATAAAAATATATTAGTATACTAATTTTAATTAAAACCTATGATAATATACAGTTGCAATAACGTTATGTTATTGGTGGTTGTTTTGCGCAAGCTACACAATGATTTATTTGCAATCTATCTACTGTGGAGAACCGAGCCCTGGATTTTATTGCTGTAAATAACGGAGACTTACTCCTTACCCACAGAGTGACAATAGTCAAATAAAACAAAAATGTTGAAACCGCTGCTACAGTATAACATACAGTATTGTTAAATTCAAGTTGGAGGGCACGAATACTTTTACTCGGACAAAATTAACTATTTTTTTCTTTTGAAAACGTATAAATTTATTACTTCTATTATCAGACCATTCATAATTTTAATTTTTTTTAAAAAATTGAGTACATTTTACAGTAAATAATTATACCTATACACTGATGGTAAAATAGAATACTTTATACCCTGGAGACTTTCTTTCGTCATTAAACCAAATTTATTAAGATAAAAATTTGCCAATCTTTTATTATATATCTTCTTAAAAAGTTATAAATAATAACAAAATTATTCTTATTGCATTTTTAAATTAAGTGTTTGCCAAAACAACTGAAAAGAAAAAATAGCAAAACAACCAGTCTGCCAGCGAAAGCGCATTTTCCTCACTCAATATTCACCTTGAACAATGTGTTTTGGAATTAACTGTGAATAAAATTTCAATCATTTTTTTTTCGATATAGAATCTTCAAATGCAGTAAAATCTATTGTCTTGGTGAAATATTTAGAAAATAAACATGTAATATAATAATAATTTATTATTAAATCAGCGTCTTTACTATGAGACTGCCTAACATGTACACAAATACCACTTTAAAACACGTTATAATAAAACTGTTTGTTTTGTCGCCACCTAACGTCAAATTTATAATTACAAAGTTCTCTTGATTATAATTTCGTTCATCTTTTAATTTGTCATTTTGTATATAATTCACAATATTTAGCGGATCAGTTATTTTGTTCAAATAATTAAATGCATGCATAATAAATTATGATTTTTAAATAAATTTAAGTAACTTAAGTCACACAGTTATTACACTACACAAGTCTAATTAATTATTTTCCAAAGCATTTTTGTATGTTAGATAACTCCTGGTAACTGCTCTATATAACTATTATTACTCGGTGTGACAAAAAAAGGATTAACAAGATTAACATTGACGGTGGTGGCGCTACTGGAGTTTGAATTAATTATGTTCGACCCGTTACTAGCGGCTGTTAGGTGAAGATTTTCGTGCAATTTTCTCATGTGTTTCTTCAGATCGAAATTTCGGCAAAAGCCCTTGCCACAGACCTTACAAGTGTAAGGTTTCTTGTCATTATGTGTGTGCATGTGAAAAGTAAGGTTGTAGACCTGATGAAATGCCTTGTTACACACGGAACACTTGTAAGCCTTTTCGCCACTGTGCGTTAGCTTGTGATTTTTATAGTTACCCTTCTGATGAAACCCTTTGCCACAGAACTCGCAGACATATGGTTTATAACCAGCATGGATCCTAATGTGCGTGTTAAGAGTGGAGCTCCGATTGAAGGATTTTCCACAAGTGTGACACTTATGCGGTTTCTCGTCTGTATGAATAATTTTGTGGCGGCACAAAGTGCTAGCTTGACGGAACCCTTTCCCACAAACCTTACACACGAAAGGTCGCACTCCTGTGTGTACAGGCATATGACGAGTCAGGTTATAGTGGGCATTAAAAATTTTTCCACATTCTGTGCACGTGAATGTTTTCTGCTTGTTTGTACTTCTTCTGCCTCGTAAGGTTCCCGTCATCTGAACACCACTAGTATTAGGAGTCGATATAGTACTTTCTGAATTTCTTGGACCATTAATAGAAGAAACAATCGGTACGATATCATTGGAACTAGTAAGAAACGTTGACTGTTGTTGTTTCAGCAGGTCTCGCTTTTCTTGGTTTTGTGAAGGACAAGCAACTATGCT
Source organism: Tachypleus tridentatus (assembly GCF_004210375.1). Taxonomy (NCBI): domain Eukaryota; kingdom Metazoa; phylum Arthropoda; class Merostomata; order Xiphosura; family Limulidae; genus Tachypleus; species Tachypleus tridentatus. The sequence continues at coordinate 73,994,637 of NC_134837.1, read as the reverse complement.
ACTACCTGTAGGTGGGATCATAGGTTGTGGTCGTATAATTTTAAAAAACGCGTCGTCCTGTGCTAAATGTGGGTAACTTGGTTGAGACGAATTTCTCCACAGAGATAACGCTCGTTCATGTTCAGGCCTAAGACCATAATTGCGCATGTTCATAATGTGTGCAACTGACTGTTGAGGGTAGAGAGAGTATAGGACCCCGTAATGTCGGAGTAAGTCTTGAGCTCTCATTTGAGGAAACCGAGGATTCGTATCAATAGCAGGAGGCGACAGATAAGGGACATCTCTTAACCCAATGGAAGCTGCAACTTTTTTAAAAGTACTTTCATAGGTTGAGTCCGTTGTGAAGCCTGAATATGATTCTCGCACGTCTTGATTATATCGCACATCAGTAAGTCGTGGTCCAAAAGGACTCATAAGAAACGAGTAAGGAGCTAAGTTACTTGTTCCAGTAGGATATCCAGCACTTATCAGAGGACTTACGGGGTTACACGTAGAACTATGAGAAATCACTGGGTTATTAAAGCGTTTCTTGAAATCCTCAAACACAGTTTCAAATGATACGTTAGGCTTAACAGGTTTACATTTTTCAGGTTCCGATTCCATGATTTTTGCGATTGAAAAGGCCAAATTTTGTTTTTTTGGCGCATCCGGCTCCATTGTGGACTCCCCCGACGAATGCTTTCTTACTTCATGACCACCCTCTTGAGAGACTGACCTCCCATCTGTAGGTGAACTGGAGTTATTACACAGAGAAGTAGCCATGGTAAAAATAATACCAACTATTACAGGTTTCAGGAAAATGTATGTTGAAACGTTGTGGCAGTAATAATTCAAATTATTCCTTTATTATTATTATTATTATCGGTATATTTGTTCAGTCTTGAGGTTGATGAGCCTTGAAACAATCACTTAAAGACCTGAAAGAAAAAACAACAACACATTTATAGTTCGTTTTTCATATATAATTCATCAATAATCTGGTATTTGTGTTATAACTGTTTAAGCGAAAAATAACATTCGTAAATTCTCAGGAAATAACTTGTTAATTTTCACAATCATTTTAATTAGAAACCAGTTAGAATTGTGTTCTTTTTCCTGGGTTTTCAACAGTTTCAACATTATGATTTTCCTAGAAAGTTATAGAAGAAGTAGGCGTGGATAAATTAATATGCAAAACAGTTTACAAAAATAAAACATTTTAAATATAAATAGGAAAACGTTTGGTTCAGAAAACTTTCGGGGGGGGGCTTCCTTCATACGTTCTCGGGGGGTACGAAAGAACTAAATAAATAAGAATTGTTTGTCCAAAAATAAAATCAGGTAAAGAATGAAATAAGAAAAATTGAAAATGTTAAAATATAGCAAAACTAGAATAAAAGAAGAGAAACCTATCAAGTTGAGGTATAAAAAAACAAGGATAGACGAAGTCTTTTGTGAAGCGTAAAGCTATACAATGCTGTATATGGGCTGTGACCATTACTGGTATCGAACTCGGAATATTTGTATTTTAAAACCCTTACTTACCGCTAAGCCATCGGAGTCAAACAAAAACAGATTTTCAAAGTTAAAATTCGAAAGACTAGAATAAATGAAATTTCAACTACATATTTATAACCTGATTCTAATTATACTTAATATACTGCTCAGCTGAGTCGTCACTAGTTATCAGAGGTATTTAAAGCTTAGATACCAAGATGTTATTAAAGACAGTAATAAAAACATAACTGTAATATAATATATTACAGGTGCGATAGATTCGGACCATTGTGAAATGCGCCCAGGTTACTGACCTGTGAGCCAGAGCCTAGTATTGCCCTTGCAGTTCAGTATGGAACCACATTTACAAAGATTGATGGACAAGTTGAATCTTCGCTGATCAATAACAAACTGTTATGGTTAAATACTCATCAATTACAAATAAAGCATTCGTTTTGTAGGTCATTTAGCTAAATACTTGCTTCAGTTACAAGTGTCTTCTCACTTGCACGTAAATGATGCCCAAAGTATAGACGTCACCATTGCTTTTGACTTGTTGAAAAACATGAAAGGAACAGACACAAACCTTACACTATGCTTATTCTAATATAATCGTCCTCTTGCGGCAGCTATAAGATATATATGTTATCGGTGTATTACCCTGCTTGGTGTCTTTATACATATCTGACACGAACGACAAAGGGCCGTAATAGCCAGGTGGTGGTTAGAGCGCTCAACTCGTAATCTGAGGATCACAGGTTCGGATCCCAGACACACCAAAGATGCTTGCCCTTTCAGCCGTGGCGGCGTTATAATGTAACGGTCGATCCTTCTATCCGCTGGTAAAAGAGTAGCCCAAGAGTTGGCGGTAGGTTGTGATGACCAGCTGCCTTCCCACTAGTCTTACACTGCTAAATTAGGAACGGCTAACGCAGACAGTCCTCGTGTAACTTTGCGTGAAATTCAAAACAAACAAACAATAAAGAAAGTTAGTTGATTATTTTCTCAGTAGTAGTTTTTGCTGAGCACAGATAGCCCAGTGTGTATCTTTGTGCTCAATTACAAACAAACTCACGTTAATAAGTGAAGTCATATTTGTGAATTTTTTAAGGTTTTTTATGCTCTTCAAATATACAATAGAAATTAAATTAAGCCAATCGAGATTTCTAGAGCAGGAAGTAGTCTGATGGTGTAGAGAGCAGTGCTGTGACTTATAAAACTGATGGTAAATGTAAATTTCCACTATTCGGTGAAGAGCAGGTCTAGAATCGGCGGCGAATGCTGTTGACTAGCTGCTTTCCCTCCAGTCTGTAAGTTCAAAGTTAACGATGCTCTTCTTTGTTTTGCTACTTTTACTCTCCCCACCACCGCGGTATGTCTGCGGATTTACAACGCTAAACTCAGGGGTTCGAGTCCCCTCGGTGGGCTCAGCAGATAGCCTGATGCGGCTTTGCTTTAAGAAAACACACACACTCTTCCCACCACAGGTATCGAAATCCAGTTTCTAACGGTGTGAGTCCTCAGACATACCCTACTGCCACTGGAGGGGGAACCTTCAGGGCTTATAATGATAAAAAGTCAGGATTCAATACTAATTGTGGGTACAGATAGTCCATTGTGTGGCTTTGTGTTTAGCAAAAAAGTAATAATTTCTCGCAATTAGCAGATGAATGAGAAAGTTTACTGTATATATTTATAAATGTATGGTTAACAGGAAAATAAAGAAATATTCTATGTAAATGACACAGAACAACAAGTACCTAAATTGAAAGGAGTTTGACGGCTTTAGTGACTAAAATATTAAGTGAAAAACAGAGTATACAACGTAGTAAACAGAAAATAATCAAAATGTTATATTAATTCAAGTAGAAGCAATATGGTTTGTCTCTATTTTATTCAGATATACCATGTGTTTTCTACATTCTTATTTTGATATAAAAGTTTTCGAACTGAGTGTAATAATATAGATATCAGCAATATGTTTGTATGATATTTAGAGGTTACGAATGAGAATGACTAATCACATTAGTAACGCTAGTCGCTATAGATAAATCTCTTTTTTTTTTTAAGTTCACGCAAAACTACTCGAGGGCTATCTGTGCTAGCCGTCCCTAATTTAGGGGTGTAAAACTAGAGGGAAGGTAGCTAGTCATCACCACCCACCGCCAACTCTTGGACTACTCTTTTACCAACGAATAGTGAGATTGACCGTCACATTATAATGCCCACACCGCTGAAAGGGTGAGCATGTTTGGTGCGACGGGGATTTGAACCCGCGATCCTCGGATTACGACTCGAACGCCCTTAACCACCTGTCCATGCCGGGCTATCATAGGTAAATCTAATAATAAGAAACGTTAGGTTTACAAATCACCACATAAGATATCAAGTGAGCTGGTAGACAGGAAAACAATAAAGCTAGTTGATAAATTTTCGGTGCAATTGAGGAAACCTGCTAGTGAGTGCAATGAGAGGTAACCTGCTAGTGTCCAGAAAGCAAATACGTACATTTTGTTTTATTTACGAGTTTAATAACGATTGTTTTTATTTTCTATAACGTATCTTGTCCAGTCTATTTATATTTTAACTTAATCAGTTTACTTTCTCTTGATATTACTTTGTGATCTTCCTCAAGGCTGATAACAATACTTCTAGCAGAAAATATTTGACTTCAGACTACAACACCGGTGTACAATACTAGTTATAAAAGAATAAAGTTCTTTCAAGCACGACAGTGTTGATCTTTTAAAGTAATATATTGAGATGAGACCTGATTCATTTGTTTTGAAATTTCGCGCAAAACTACTCGAGGGCTACCTGCGCTATCCTTCTCTAATTTTGAAGTGTAAGGCTAGAGGAAAAGCAGCACCACCCATCGCCAACAGATAGGACTACTCTTTTATTAATGAATAGTGGGATTAACTAGAACGTTATAACGCCCCCACGGATGAAAGAGTGAAGATGTTTGGTGACGGGGATTCAAACCTGCAACCCTCAGATTATGAACTGAGCGCTCTAACCATCTAACCATGCCGGACTTTACTCTTATTTGTATCTGTTAAATCGTTAAACTTACGCCGGCATGGCCAAATGATTATGGCGCTCGACTCCTTATCTGAGGGTGACGAGTTCGAATCCCCGTCACACCAAAATCTGCTCGCCCTTTCAACCGTGGGTGTGTTATAATGTTACGGTCAATCCACCTATACGTTGGTAAAAGAGTAGTCTAAGAGTTGGCGGTGGGTGGTGATGACTAGCTTCCTTCCCTCTAGTCTTACACTGCTAAATTAGGGACGGCTAGCGTAGATAGCCCCCGTGTAGTTTTGCGCGAAGTTCAAAAAACAAACAATCGTTACACATTATGTATGTGTTAACGATTTAGTTTTACGTATTATACATTCTATATAGGTTTGTAATGATCTGCTTCCGCTCGTGGTTTTCCCGAACTACTTCCGGTATGGGTTTTTTTTCACAACCTCAATTATACTATATTACCTTTAATACATTCAGTACCTACACCGTCACCTTTCACTCTAACAATGTAAGAAGTAAACAAACTTATGAGTATGTCCAGTTTGTAAGAAAACTTTCAACACGGGATTGAAGGCAGTCGAAGATACTAAGCGCAAGCGGGTTAAGCTCAGCCCCTGACGGGTAAATCTCCCTAATCGTTTAACAATCGGAATTAGTCAGATTAAGTGTATAGATCGCGAGATTGGCGGTGTTTAGGACTCATTGTGGTGAGCAGTATTTCGAACTGAAGATTACATGTGAAACATGGTCGTTCTTTAAGTCGTCGGTGAGTACGGTTTTATTTTGTTTAGTTCTGGACCTCTTCTACACAAAATATCGTACAAGAAGGAAATTTTGTAGAATTTTTCAAACAATCGAACCTTAGATACCAGCGAGTTCTCAGTTTTGTTTTTAAATCTACTGTTTGGTGTTATAAAACCGACGAAGACAAGACGGGCTACGACGGGAAAAGTTTGTTTTGAATTTCACACAAAGCTACACAGGGTTATGTCCTTAATTTAGCAGTGTAAGGCTAGAGGAAAGAGAGCTAGTCATCAACACCCACCACCAACTCTTGGGCTACTCTTTTACCAACGAATAGTGGGATTGACCGTAACATTATAAAACCCTCACGGTTGAAAGGGCGAGCATGTTAGATGCGACGGGGATTTGAACCTGCGACTCTCAGATTACGAGTCGAGAGCCCTAACCACCTGGCCATGCAGGGCCTTTGACAAGAGTTTCGTTTTTCAACTCTTCTGTACAAATATCTTAGTTTGTACTTGAAAGCTAGTTAATTTATTTAACCTTCTGATAAATAAAGCATATTCTAATATAGATTTACTTTTAATTGTATACTGTTCTCCACTTTATTTTTTTCGCTTAAAATTTTGTCATCTCTAAAATTAGTGTCTGATGGGAATATTTTTTTACAATATTTCGTTATGTATTTACATTTACAAAAACAACTTTTGCTACAGCCTGTGTTAATGTGCATGCCCATAATATTACCTCTCTGCTCTGTACAATCATTTTTAAATCCACCCTAATATATTCTCTGCAAATGACACATGATAATCATACTCTATAATAGTGAGTGCTTTCCCATCTTTCATACCAATTTCTGAAACAGAACACACAGTTCCAGTTACTCATAGCCAATTTCCCAATATGAGAACCATGTTCGGATGTTTTTGTTGTTTTTTTATTCTAATTTGCCAATTCGAATATTCTTTGGGAGTTGTTCGAGCGAATACTCTTGAACTTTGCGTTAATACTCCTTCGCAGCTAGGTGGCGTGGCAAGCTGTTCTTTTGTGTTAAAATTATCGGTCTCTAAAAAGGCACGGGAAGTCTCCAGCAGCACCAGATTTGTCCTCACAAAACGAAATTCCCAATGAAACTCGGTTTAAGCGCATTTTACACGACTGAACAGTAGCAACAACCGGTTGTTCCCGAAGATGTCGGGTAGCCGAAGAAAGGCGCCATAGCCTTGAACCCAGACGCCCTACCGCCACTTTTTGTCCTTTGCTAGAGGCACACCTGCGAAAAGGAAGTAGCTCTCTAGCAATGTGCACACAGTAAAGCAGCTGCGGCCATGGTAAGCCCATCCATGCAATGTGGAACTGAAAGCTCTAACAAAACCCGAATAAATGGTTTAAATTGTCTATAAGCAATGCGTTCTTGTTAAAACTGCGGCGTTACCTCCTTTTATATGTTTTTTTATTCTTCTTTCTTTTATAGGAGACACCATCAAAGTGGTTCATTGAGGACCTGAGATAACGGACAGGAGATGGAAATGACTATGAAAATCACAAGAACAGCACGTGCAGACTGTTCGTTTTCATCTGTTTCATACAGTGAGAAGATCGATGAATTCACCAGTTATCTACCGTTATACAAATCAGTGCTTGTCATAAATAGAGATTAACATTTCATGATAAATAGTGAAGTTTTCTCCCAGCAGATTTAACAGACTTTTTGCGTTTATTTTATTTTTCTGTCCTTTGCAATAAAGGTTAAATGATTAATTGCTTTAGCGATATTCAAAATCACGCAACAAGCACCAGTATCAATACAAAAATAATATCCTGCACAGTAAGTAACAAAATGATGTTTTAGATTCATTAAATCGCCATCTTGTTGTTCTTCCACTATCAAATTTCATGGATTCACAAAGTCTCGTTTCTAAAACTTTCTCTACGTAAACTTTATCGTTTGCATGATAGTTAAATTATCAGATCTGAACACGAAAAAAAACCAACAATGCAGAAGACATCCCTGCAGACATAGAAAACTTTAATAATCAGATTAGTAGAGTTAGAGGAAAATTAGTAATTTGTTAAAAACGAGGTTTCGTTTTGGTGGATAATTCATTATTCAGGTAAAGTTTCATGAAACGTGTATAAAAACATTAATGCTGAAAAAAGTAATGCAAGAACAGTGCTTTTGCTACGAAATAAAAGCTCGCTAACTTATAAACTGAAATTTAAAACTTTCATATGTCGAATATTTCCCTTATTCATAATATATCGTTTCGATTCGAGACAAATACCTTCAAAGATGTCACAAATGAAATTATCCTTTAGTACATTACCATCTCTTCAGAAAAACACCTTAGAGGTGCAGGTAAGAGGAAAATTCTAAGAAACCACAAACATTCAACTCATACTTGACTTTAAACACGGCGAAACTCGAGGAATGCGTCTTCTTAAAGCTGATGTCAGTAATTGGTATTCCTTATCTCGTGATAACTTATCATATGGATCGTTCAAACGCCATAGTCCCGAGTAATCTGATACCACAAATATCTCATTTAGTGATAACAAAACATTCATCTTCCATTGTTCATGTCCTAATCCACCAAGTAGGTCATAGAATATAGAACATTGCATTGTTTTTAAGGACAAGAAGTAAGTGACATCATTACCAAATTCTTAAGTTATGGTGCCAAATCAAAGTTAACTTCTAAAGATGCCATTGGACGAAAGGAACTCAAGCAGGGAAATGGTCTTATAAATGAAGTTTCTGATGAGGGAAGTGGGTTTATTGTTATAACCTTTAAAATCTCTCCACAGTATAACACCTGTATATGTTCGCTTTCTGAAGAACTAGAAGCTCAGAATACCGCTGAAACCTGTTGTATCAGCTTTAGTTCTCTTACTGAAGGTTGGGTGTTCAGAGCGGGTTCGCATTTCGTAGACGAACATGCAAACCTTTACAGACGTAGAGACGTTATAATACTACGTACAATCCCAGATACACATTAGTAAAGAGTATCTCAAGAGTTAGTGGTGATTGGCTTCTTTCTCTCCAGGCTGTCACTTCAAAGATAAGGACAACCAGCGCAGCTTTGCTCAAAAATTAATAACAAACGAACAATATTACAGAAAATACACAGAGATTATTGCAAAAAAAATCTCTATTCTCTATTACAGTTATTTTTTATTCTAATCTAACTGATGTCTATGATTTCTTCAGTAAAGATAACCTTTCTAATAACAAACTTCCCAACGATATCTTTTTTAGCTTTGGTGTAACTTCGCTATACTCATCTTTTCGTATTCAAGAAAGAACTGACACGGTCATGACCTTTTTTTAGGTCAACATTAAACTAAACTTGTCCTGCGTGAAGGTTTTCTAACTAGTGTATACTGACCCCATGAACGTGTTATATATACATATATATTTGGCCCGGCATAGCCAGGTGAGCTAAGGCGTTCGACTCGTAATCTGAGGGTTGCGGGTTCGAATTCCCATCGTATCAAATATGCTCGTCCTTTCAGCCGTGAGGGCGTTTTAATGTTACGGTCAATCCCACTATTTGTTGGTAAAAGAGTAGCCCAAGAGTTGGCGATGGGTGGTGATGACTAGCTGTCTTCCCTCTAGTCTTACACTACTAAATTGGGGACGGCCAACGCAGATAGCCCACTAGTAGCTTTGCGCGAAATTCAAAAAACGAAATAAACACATATATTTTCAGGCCTTGGGACTAATTTTATCATCAACTACAACGATTAGCTGTGGGTAATAGCGTAGCATTCATTGGAAACAAAGGCTCTCTATAGTTGGTAAGGTTGTGATTAACAACTTAGTTTTTTTTATATTTACGGTATTTACGACATTTGGAAGATGGGTTAAATACTCAAGTTCGTTTCCATCCTCTTCTAAACCACGTTCATGAGAACATGAAGTTTACATTTGAACATACTTTACCTGGAGAATTCTTGCATTTTAGACGTAGCTACGAAACTAATGCACAGTAAGCAAACTCTACAAGAGACCTTCTAAAACATTCATTTTCTCTTACATTATATCTCCCATCCTTCCTGAGCCTTAAGTAGGATAAGATTTTCAGTCAGTTAATAATACCTTCCTGTAGTTGGAACAACTATCAGTTTGATTATTGCAAGAAGTGTTCTAGATATTTCAAAACCGAATGACTGCCTGAAAGATCGCTGAAGGTTCTGTTCAGTAAGTACATTAGACAAAATGGCTGCCTAAAAAATCCCTAAAGGTCCTGTTCAGTAAGTATGTTAAACAAAATGGCTACCCAGAAAGATTGCTAAAGGTCCTGTTCAATAAATATGTTAAATAGAATAGCTGCCCAGAAAGATCGCTAAAAGTTCTGTTCAGTATGTTAAACAGAATGGCTGCCCAGAAAGATCGCTAAAGGTCCTGTTCCGTAAGTACATTAAACAGAATGGCTGCCTGAAAAATCGCTAAAAGTCCTGTTCAGTAAGTATGTTAAGCAGA